>NC_091476.1:142448330-142756096 GCF_036971445.1 Narcine bancroftii
TCAGGATAATGGAACATTAGCTTTATGGCTAAATCTGCAAATGTTCTCAGCCTTTCAGGAATAAATTACATCAGTGCAAGAAGTCTCTTGTACAAAGGCAAATGATAAAATCTCCAGTTTTCAAAATAGCCGTCTGCATCCAGAGCATGTTAATAATTCAAGTCAAAAAATGGTTCACACTTAAATAATGGCAAAAAAGAAACCTCATCAACATCTACAACATCTGCATGGAAAGCTAGCAAATACTTTGGGGTGTCCTGATGTCACAAAGCACAAGCCCTGTCACAGAGTTTGACGTCAAATCCACTAACAATTGATAAGGCATTGTTGGGATAATTCGAGTGACCTTGACTTTGGAGTGGGGAAGAGAATTTCTCCTTTTCAAACTCACTGCATTTACAAGCCAATGAATAAACATGAGTGCACACGTTTTTCATTAGCCTGCCCTCTCTTTCAATCATTAACTCATCCAAAATAGAGTTCCTCAATAAAACATTTCACCAGCTTAGTGTTTAAATAATTGGAGTGGGATCAAGAGGCAACTGGGATAATGTCACACAACCATCAATCCATATGTAATTTATTGAAAGTAAATTTCTGTTTGGCATTTCCAAACCCTTTTTATTGAATTAATTTTCTAACACTGTGCTGTTACCTACTCCATGTATTGAATCCAACACTACCACTGCATTTCAGTTTGCACTTTGTATGAAATACCAAGGATTTATAAAACTGATTATTTTAAAATGCAGTTTACAAGAGGGAAAGTCATTTCTCATATTCTGTTCCAAAACTTTGTTGACCTTCAGAATATTTGACCTCCTCAAGGAACAGAGCAGAACAGCTGATGGTCCAGGTAACTTCAACCCGCAATTACCTTCAATTGTTTCAAAATAATCTCTGGTAGTAATAGTTCACCAGACCAACTAAATATCACAAATGCTTCTCAAATCTCAGACTGCCTATGAATATTGCCACAGGCAGTCAATCCAGTGTTTGATGGCAGGTTACTCCAATAAAGTAAGACATTACGGAAAATTAACTTGACCTCTTTTTCATTCATTAACTTGATCTATAATGAGTTTTCACCAAACTTTGCAACAGATGACTCTCTTCTTGGGAGCATTAGACCTTTTTCCACAAAGCACATGTCAAGTCTGTGATAAGACCATAAGACTTAGGAGCGGAAATAGGCCATTCAGCCCATCAAGTCTTCCCCCACCATTTAATCATGAGCTAATCCATTTTCCTACTCAGCCCCCTACCAGCTTTCTCCCCATAACCTATGATGTCCTGGCTAATCAAGGACCTATCAATCTCAGTTTTAAATACATCAAATGACCTGGCCTCCACAACTGTCTGTGATGGCAAAGGCCCCACTGACCTGAATGAGTGCGGCTTCACCAGGAGTCACCAGTACCCAGGATCCAATCCACCAGATTATTTACTCCCTCACTCCCTGTACACTCGACTTGCAGTGTGTACAATCAACAACCTGCCAATGCCCTTCATTGCAGCCTTCCAATACAGATAACTGAACTAGAAGGCAGAGTGTAGACGGTGCATCAGAATGCCTGTAGATTCCTCGTGACTTGTTCTGAATGCTGGGACCGCTCCCCAACAGCACTGTGAAGAACCTTCACTTGAGGGTCTGCAGCACTTCACGAAGGTGGCTCACCATTACCTTCAAACATGCAAGTTACAATTGAACATGAGAATTTAAGAAAATAGGAGTCAGCCTTCAAGCCTGCCCCACCTAATATGATCATGGCTGATCTGCCTCAGACTCTCTCCTCTTGTGTGCCAGTTCCCTCTATACCCTGATCTTTCTAAAATGGATCTACTTGTTCTTTAAAGCCCTCAATGATCCAGCCTCCACAGGCCTTGGAGCAGAGAATTCCAGAGCAACATTCTTCTCATGGTCAAATAGAATCATAGGACCTTACAGCACAGAAAATAAACCCTTCAGCCCTTCTAGTCTGTGCTGAATCATTTTTTTTGCCCATTCCCACTGGCCTGCAACCAGTCCATAGCCCTCCATACCTCGCTCATCCATGTACCTGTCCAAATTCTTCTTAAATGTTAAAATTGAGCCCACTTCAGCTGGCAGCTTCTTCCACACTTTCACCACTCTCTGCGTGAAGAAGTTCATGGAGTAAAAATACAACAGCCATGATTCGAATGGTGGAGATGACTCGATGGGTTGAATGGCCCAATTCTGCTCCAGCATTTTATAAGAAATGGTGCAATGTGAAGCATCTCTCTGCTGTGGGCATGTGAGAAATTCAAGAGCATAATACAAGAATCTCCAAACTTAAAAGCAGAACTTGTTAGAAATGAAAAACGGGTCAATTGCCAATTTTTAAAAAAGAGATCTATCTGAATAATACCCACTGACAGATGGCCAGTAAGAGGAAATGATAGCGTGGCACCAACCGCAGGTTGTAAATTGCTGATGCTTTGCGTTCTCACATGATAATGAATCTCTCTGAGTTAATTGACCATGTTAATGACTTGCAACCCGTTACCAGCTTTATGTCCTTGTTCATACAGATGATTTTTCAATCAAATTTTGGATTTCAGATTTATTGTCAGAGTACATACCTACATGGCATCACATACAACCCTGAGATTCCTTTTCCTGCAGGCCAGGCAGAATTTCTACTTATTGGTAGTGCAAAAAAATGTTGTGCAAAATGTACACGTAAACAAATTAAAAAAAGGTAAATAAATTATGCAATACAGAGGGAAAAAAGTCAATAAAGTGCAAAATTAAGAGTCCTTAAATGAGTCCCTGATGGAGTTTGTTGTGGAGGAGTCTAATGGTGGAGGGGTAGCAGCTGTTCCTGAACCTGGAGATGTGCGTCTTGTGGCACCTAGACCTCTTTCCTGATGGCAACAGTGAGAACAGAATGTGGGCTGGGTGGTGTAGATCCTTGATGATTGTTGCTGCTCTCTTCCCTGTAGATATTCTCGATGATAGGGAGGGTTTTGCCTGTGATGTCCTGGTCTGTTGTTGTGTCTGGAAAGAATCAGGATCGGTGGATTCACAGAGAGATGAGTCTGGACAAAAGTGTTACAATCAAAGGTAACTTTATTGAACACATGGGAGACAAACAGGAGAAGACATCAAATGATACTCTACTACTGAATAACTATCGGCATTCACATCGGACCCAGGTTGGATTCCAATGCCAGTGGTCACCTATTTTCTACATGGTACAAGCCAAAAACTAAATGTGCAAGCAGGCACTTCAGTCACAAGGGACTCCGATACCAGTGGCTTCTTACCCTACCACATTCTCCCTCATGTGTGCACACTGCAGACAAGGACTTCCAAACACACTCTCAGTTCTCTATACCAGTGCGGGTGTAGCTCTCTGCAAGCACTAATCTATATCATAGTGCACACCTTATCCACAATTCCTCCAGCGATGTCCACAGTCACGACCTGGCATGGAGCGATGTCTGGGACTTGGACCGAGAGGCAGAGAGAGAGTAATGTGGTGTGCATCAATGCTTTATACTGTTCTGAGCTGGGCATCTGGCCAATGTGCCCGTATTCTTGAGGGAGCTCCCGATTTTTCTGAGCTGTCATCTGACACCAGGATGTCGTTGCAAATTTTTAAAAAAAAGATCCATCTGAATAATACCCACTGACAGATGCTCATGTTCCCTTTAAACATATGATTCTGTTGGTTCCCTGTAATAGTAGCCAGGAAGAGTCAGGGCTGAAAGTTGGCCAAACCAGTAGCATTTAAATAAAATCTCCTAATCTCCTGAACCACACACTCCATGAGGAATTAATTTCTATTATTGGGGAGGACTGGAGGGACACTGTCAATACCGATTGGTACAAAATATATATAATATATCCTGTTAGTGGATGATGTCCAACAATATAATTAAAACTTGAAACTACATGAAATTGACTGAAATAGTATTGAATATGAGGGAAAATATTCATTTTAATACAATTTACTTGACCTATTGATGTTAATGGAAGAACCTTCCATTTAATTAAATCCATTTTAATCTTTTTCAATGAAGGTGCATAATTAAACTTATATAAAGATTGATAATTTGCATTCACAGTTACCCCTAAATATTTAATTTTATTAGACCATCTTAATTTTATAATAATTTTACACTCTTCATAATCCCCTTCCAAAATTGGCAATATTTCACTCTTATCCCAATTCACCTTATACCCAGATAACTCTCCAAATTGAACTAAACATTCTTGTAAATATTTCAAAGAATGTTCTGGATGTGTCAAATAAATCAATACATCATCAGCAAATAAATTAACCTGATATTCATCATCTGCAATTCTTATCCCTTTAAACTTGTTGTTCTGTCGAATTGCCTGAGCTAATGGTTCAATAACCAATGCAAACAAGGCTGGTGACAATGGACAACCTTGATGAGTTGACCGCGATAATTTAAATGGCAAAGAAGTATGGCCATTTGTCACCACCCAAGCAATTGGGTTTTAATGCAATACCTTAACCCAACTAGTAAAAACAGGGCCAAAATTAAACTTCACCAGCACCTTAAATAAAAAATTCCATTCAACCCTATCAATTACTTTTTCCGCATCAAGCACAACCACCATTGGTTGGTTGGGATCCTGTCTCAATGCATTGATCAACGTTATCAATCTAAGAATATTGTCAGATACCCATCTATTCTTAATAAAACCTGTTTGATCTGCATGTACCAACTGAGGTAAATATTTAGCAAGTGTATTTGCCAATACTTTAGCCACTATTTTATAATCCACATTTAATAAAGAAATTGGTCGGTACAAAGCTACATTCAATGGGTCTCTATCTTTCTTTGGAATCACTGTAATTATCACACTTGAACAAGATTCTGGTAATGACTGATCTTCAATTATTTGTTGCATCACGTTCATAAATATAGAAGATAAATCTTCATAAAACACTTTATAAAATTCCACTGAAAATCTGTCATCACCTGGTGACTTTCCATTTGGCATCTCTTGTATAGTTTCTTTAATCTCAAAATCTGTAAATGGAGCTTCCAATTCCTTTACCTCTTCCTCCCCAAAACCTGTAAATTTAACTTAGATAAGAAGGATTCAATAGAACCATCATCCTGATTTCCCTCAGAAGTATACAATTTCTGATAAAATGAATAAAACTGGTCATTGATTTTCTGAAGTTTATAGGTAACTATGGAATTATTTTTAACAGCATTAATAGTTCTTGATACTTGTTCCATTTTTAATTGCCAAGCTAATACCTTATGAGCCCTCTCACCCAACTCAGAATAACTTTGCTTGAATCTTTGAATTAATTGCTTATACTGATCATTTGTAAAGTATTATAACATAATTTCAACTTAGTTAATGCCGCTTTCTTATCTTCTGTAACCTTCTTCTGAAATTCCTTTTCTAACTCAGTGATTTGTTTTTCCAAAGCCAAACTTTCCATGGGATACTGTTTTTTTACTTTCGTGGAATAACTAATAATTTGACCACGCAAATATGCTTTGAAAGCATCCCACATTACAAAATTACGACTAACTGAATTAACATTTTCATCCAAAAATAAAGCAATCTTTTCCTTAACAAAAGTAATAAACTTTGGTTTCTTCAATAACATTACATTAAATCTCCACCAGTAAGTTGTTTGCAAAACCTCAGAAACTACACAAGAAATAAATAACATAGAATGATTGGATATAACCCTAGTCTTATATTCACCCTCCACTACTCTAGCCTGCAAATGTGCCGAAATCAGGAACAAATCTCTTCTAGAAAATGAATCTTGCCTAGATGTTGGATTTATTCTCCTCCAAATTTCAACTAAATTCAAATCTTTCATCAAAGATCCCATTTGTATCGCCATCTTTGATTTCCTTATACTTTCCAGTAATGTATCCAAAACACAATTTAAATCCCCTCCAACCAAAATATTTTCATTGGTCTGATTTATTGTTAAAAAAAGCTCAGATATAAATTGATCATCATCCACATTAGATGCATAAATATTCAACAATGTCCATGGTCCTGCAAAGATTTTAGAATTCACCATCAGAACACTACCAGCAATCTCCGTAAATGATTCCAAATCAAATGATAGTTTCTTATGAATCAAAATCGCTACACTCCTTGCCTTAGAATTAAAAGAAGAAGCAATCACATATCCAATCCAATCTCTCTTCAATTTTAAATGATCTTTTTCAGTCAAATGTGCTTCTTGTAAAAAGACAATATCAACTTTCATTTTTTTAATATAAACCAATACAAATTTACACTTAATCGGATTATTCAATCCCTGTACATTAAAAGTGGCAAAATTCAAATTAGACATTTCTTTACCCTAACAATACAGTTTTCACACTATTACAAAATATTGCTCCCCTTGAAAAAAAATCCTTTCTAAATAAAATAACCTTTCCCCCTTATATATAAAAAGAAACCCCAACTAAAAAAAAGTTCTCAATCACAAACTACAATAGTGTAGTAACTCCCCAGAAATCTGGGTGTGGCAGATGACTATCAAAAGATTCAGTGCCATCCACCCCCCCAGTCAAACTATTCCAAAGTACTTAATCAAACAAATTCAACCCAACGATTCCAGTCCCAATGACTGTTCTGGATCTTCAATGTCAAGGCGACTCTGTGTCAATTCAACTTCTTTCCATTCTTCCCATACTTTCCATTCATATTTACCCTTCTTTTAGGTGACGATAATGGTGACCGTCCACTTCCTCATAAATTGACATGGAAATATGCATTAGGTGGACTTCAGTTGCCTCATTTTCAAAATTATTATGAAGCTGCACAGTTGAAGTTTGTTAGTAGAATGATGGATATTAATCAGCCTCCTAGTTGGGCCAAGGTGAAGTTAGCCTGTATTTCTGAATTTGATGTTCACCAGTTTATACATAACTGGAATTTGAATTTATTGCAGGGATATGATATGCTGATATTAAAACACTTGTTAAAGATATGGGTTAAAAGAAATGATGTTATCAGAACAAAGGGTAAATTATCAATCCAAACTCTGTTATATCAAAATCAGTTTATTCCTTTTTCAATGTTTAATAGGTATTTAAAGATATGGTATTGTACCGCACGGATGGCAGTCTCTTCAATCTGAGACGCCTGCAAGCTCACACCAAGACACAAGAGAAACTTGTCCGTGAACTACTCTTTCCAGGCGATGCTGCTTTAGTTGCCCATTCAGAGCCAGCTCTTCAGCGCTTGACGTCCTGTTTTGTGGAAACTGCCAAAATGTTTGGCCTGGAAGTCAGCCTGAAGAAAACTGAGGTCCTCCATCAGCCAGCTCCTCACCATGACTACCAGCCCCCCTACATCTCCATCGGGCACACAAAACTCAAAACGGTCAACCAGTTTACCTATCTCGGCTGCACCATTTCATTGGATGCAAGGATCGACAATGAGATAGACAACAAACTCGCCAAGGCAAATAGCGCCTTTGGAAGACTACACAAAAGTCTGGAAAAACAATCAACTGAAAAACCTCACAAAGATTAGCATATACAGAGCCGTTGTCATACCCACACTCCTGTTCGGCTCCGAATCATGGGTCCTTTACCAGCATCACTTACGGCTCCTAGAAAGCTTCCACCAGCATTTGCTCCGCTCCATCCTCAACATTCATTGGAGCGACTTCATCTCCAACATCGAAGTACTTGAGATGGCAGAGGCCGACAGCATCGAATCCACGCTGCTGAAGATCAAACTGTGCTGGGTAGGTCACGTCTCCAGAATGGAGGACCATCGCCTTACCAAGATCGTGTTATATGGCGAGCTCTCCAGTGGTCACTGAGACAGAGGTGCACCAAAGAAGAGGTACAAGGACTGCCTAAAGAAAGCTCTTGGTGTCTGCCACATTGACCATCGCCAGTGGACTGATATCGCCTCAAACTGTGCATCTTGGCACCTCACAGTTCGGCAGGCAGCAACCTCCTTTGAAGAAGACCGCAGAGCCCACCTCACTGACAAAAGACAAAGGAGGAAAAACCCAACACCTAACCCCAACCAACCAATTTTCCCTTGCAACCGCTGCAACCGTGTCTGCCTGTCCCACATCGGACTTGTCAGCCACAATCGAGCCTGCAGCTGACGTGGACATTACCCCTCCGTAAATCTTCATCCGCGAAGCCAAGCCAAAGAAAGAAAAATTCTCAGGGTATAAAAGTGATCAGGATTGTTTTGAAGAGGGACAGTGTCTTTCTTTTAATAAACTGAGGGAGAAACTTGGTATACCAGTAAATTCTTTATTTGTATATTACCAACTTGGAGCTTTGATAAGGGATAATTATGGTAAAGAGATGAGTTTGCCAGAGTTAACAAAATTTGAATCTTTGATTTCCTTTATACCAAAGAGAGGTTTTATTTCAGATATGTATCAATAGTTTCAGGAAACTGGATAAATTGAATTTGGAGAAATCTAGAAATAAATGGGAAAGTGATTTAACTTATGTTATACCTCAAGAGGATTGGGAGGTTATGTGTCATAAAGGGGTAACTAAATTGACTAATGTAAGAAATGGTTTGGTTAATTATAATTTTTTGCATCAGTTATATTTGACTCCTGAGAAATTGAAAAAATACGGATTTAGTCATTCAGATCTTTGTTTTGGATGTGGGTTAAGTACTGGAACTTTTTTGCATGTAGTTTGGTCCTGTGATAGGGTACAACCATTTTGGGAAAAGGTTAGGCTGGTTTTGGAGAAATTATTTAAAATTAAATTACCATTAGATCCAGATAATTTTTTGTTGGGTTATATGGCTTCTTTGACTGGTTTAAGGTTGGATAAGTTTCAGATAGCATTTGTATGTTTGGCATTATCTGTGGCATGAAAATGTGTAGCAATTAATTGGAAAGACAATGTAGAGATTAATATAGCTCATTGGCATAATTAATTGAGATGTATTTATATGGAGAAAATAACATAATTTACATGATAATTACTCTTTTGTTGTTAAAATGTGGTCATTTAGAATATATGGGTTTGGAAATATCCTAAAATATTTTGTACGTTTTAGGGTTTTTTTTTTGGCTCCCCTTGAGGGGGCTGGCTGAGGTGGGGGGAGGGAGGGAGGGGGGTTTACTATTGTATAAAACTTTTTCTTTTGTTGCTATTGATTTTACATTGTTTTTAAAAGTTTTAAATAAAGTTTTTTTTTAATTTGAAACTACAATTTCCTGAGAATGTTCTGAGACATTCTCTTTCTTTTCTTCTTTCTCTTTGGCTTGGCTTCGCGGACGAAGATTTATGGAGGGGGTAAAAAGTCCACGTCAGCTGCAGGCTCGTTTGTGGCTGACCAGTCCGATGCGGGACAGGCAGACACGATTGCAGCGGTTGCAAGGGAAAATTGGTTGGTTGGGGTTGGGTGTTGGGTTTTTCCTCCTTTGCCTTTTGTCAGTGAGGTGGGCTCTGCGGTCTTCTTCAAAGGAGGCTGCTGCCCGCCAAACTGTGAGGCGCCAAGATGCACGGTTTGAGGCGTTATCAGCCCACTGGCGGTGGTCAATGTGGCAGGCACCAAGAGATTTCTTTAGGCAGTCCTTGTACCTTTTCTTTGGTGCACCTCTGTCACGGTGGCCAGTGGAGAGCTCGCCATATAATACGATCTTGGGAAGGCGATGGTCCTCCATTCTGGAGACGTGACCCATCCAGCTCAGCTGGATCTTCAGCAGCGTGGACTCGATGCTGTCGACCTCTGCCATCTCGAGTACCTCGACGTTAGGGGTGTGAGCGCTCCAATGGATGTTGAGGATGGAGCGGAGACAACGCTGGTGGAAGCGTTCTAGGAGCCGTAGGTGGTGCCGGTAGAGGACCCATGATTCGGAGCCGAACAGGAGTGTGGGTATGACAACGGCTCTGTATACGCTTATCTTTGTGAGGTTTTTCAGTTGGTTGTTTTTCCAGACTCTTTTGTGTAGTCTTCCAAAGGCGCTATTTGCCTTGGCGAATCTGTTGTCTATCTCATTGTCGATCCTTGCATCTGATGAAATGGTGCAGCCGAGATAGGTAAACTGGTTGACCGTTTTGAGTTTTGTGTGCCCGATGGAGATGTGGGGGGGCTGGTAGTCATGGTGGGGAGCTGGCTGATGGAGGACCTCAGTTTTCTTCAGGCTGACTTCCAGACCAAACATTTTGGCAGTTTCCGCAAAGCAGGACGTCAAGCGCTGAAGAGCTGGCTCTGAATGGGCAACTAAAGCGGCATCATCTGCAAAGAGTAGTTCACGGACAAGTTTCTCTTGTGTCTTGGTGTGACATTAGTGAAGAGTAAATACCACAGCTCAGGGTTCAATTAAAAAGGTCTATTCCAAAGGCTGTAATTGAAAGGAGCATGACAAAGGTGCTGACAAGCTGGTGCTGTTGGCTAGAATCAGTGATGGGCTTGCAGCAGTCTGTATTGATGAGTGTTTCGTAGACCCTCACATCGAGAAGAGGAACAGCTTGAACCTCCTGTGGGGATGGGGTGTGGGGTGGTGGTGGCAAAGACGTTTAGTAGAGCTTAGAAGATAGATTAGTCAGGGACAACCTTCAGTGGCAGAGGTCCAGAGAGGAGGCTTGTCCAGGTCAGAGTGGGCAGAGCATCAGGCTTCTCTCCACAGTGCCCTCTCCAGAGAGCACACACATCTTTGTAAGTCATTGGCAGGGTAACATTACCGAACTTCGCCTCCATTCTGCAAACTTCAGCGGGTATTCCCTGCTCTTTGTACACTGATTCCTCAAGGAGGGTAATGGCTTCCCAGATGGTTTTCTAATCACCAGTTCCATGAGGGGCAAGACCACCTCTCTAAGGTTGTGGCATGCAGTGGTGGCTAAATAGCCCACCAAGGCACTAGTCACCTTTGTGCTCCTGGGAAGCGGGTCTTGTTGGTGCCCCTCTAGATACCCACAATCAGTGCCCACTCCTTAACAACCCATCTCCCTCACCAACAGGGTGCCACTGTGGTTGTTCTTGTTGGTCCCACTCTAGGAGTGCAGGGAATCTGGACTGGACTGCAGTCATCCCATGTTCTCATGGGACGGTGCCATCATTGACCCTTTCTAGCAGTGCCCGCAAGGCATTGCCAATCTTGTTGGTCAGACAGACTGCCCAATGTGCTCATGAGATAGAAGGAAATTGGGGTCCCCTTGTCCCACAGCCATGGCAGCAGCATGGCTAGGTATTTGCCTGGCTGCTGGTGGTTTCTGTCCTCTCACCTGGTTATCTCCTTAGCAGAGTAGTCCCATGACTTTGTAATTTCACAGTAACAGCATGCATGCCCACCTGAGATCCCCCATCTTCGGCTACCTCCCCATTTTGGAGGTTGGCGGGGTGCTCTTGTGGCAGGTCTGACAATAGACAATAGACAATAGACAATAGGAGCTGGAGTAGGCCATTTGGCCTGTCGGGCCAGCACCGCCATTTTAGATCATGGCTGATCATTACCATCAGTACCCCTTTCCAGCCTTATCCCCATAACCCTTAACTCCGTTACCCACAAGAGTCTTACCTAACTCTCTTTTGAACATAGTCAGCGAATCCGCCTCTACCACCCTCTGTGGCAGAGCATTCCACAGATTCACACTTCTCTGGGTAAAAAAATGCTTTCTCATCTCCGTCCTAAAGGGCCTACCCTGTATTCTTAAACTATGCCCTCTAGTCCTCGTCTCCCCCATCATTGGGAACAAGTAATCAGACTTCACCTTGTCTATCCCCCTGATGATTTTATATACCTCAATCATGACCCCCCTCATTCTTCTAAACTCCAATGGATACAAGTCCAGTTTTTCTAGCCTTGCTGCATATGACAACCCTGCCATCCCTGGAACTAACCTTGTAAATCTGCGCTGCACACCCTCTATAGCTAGTATGACCTTCCTCAAGTTTTGGAGACCAGAACTGGATGCAATACTCCAGGTGGGGTCTCACCAGGGCCCTGTATAACTGCAGAAGGGCGTCTCTGTTCCTATACTCCAATCCCCTCTTTATGAAAGCCAACATTCCATTTGCCTTCTTCACAGCTTTCTGAATCTGCATGCTAGCCTTCAGTGACCGGTGAACAAGTACACCCAGATCCATTTGCACTTCCCCACTCCCTAGCTTGTCTCCATTTAAATAATACTCAGCTTTCCTATTACTTCCCCCAAAATGAATAACCTCACATTTGTTCACATTGAAATTCATCTTCCATTTAGCCGCCCACTCCTCCAGCCTGTCCAAGTCCCTCTGCATTTTCCTTACATCCTCCTCACACCCCACACCGCCACCCAGTTTAGTGTCATCTGCAAATTTGCTCATGTTATACACAATCCCCTCATCCAAATCATCAACATAAACTACAAACAACTGAGGACACAACACCGATCCCTGAGGCACTCCACTCGTCACATCCTGCCATTCTGAAAAAGACCCATTCACTCCAACCCTTTGTTTCCTATCTCTTAACCAATTTCCTATCCATATCAGCACCTTATCTCCAATACCATGCTCCCTGATCTTGCCCACAAGACTCCCGTGCGGTACCTTATCAAAGGCCTTCTGGAAGTCCAAATACACCACATCCACTGGCTCTCCCGAGTCCACTCTCTTTGTCACATCCTCAAAAAATTCCAGAAGGTTAGTCAAGCATGACTTACCCTTAAGGAATCCATGCTGACTAGCCCTTATACTATTATTACTGACTAAGTGTTCTGCTATTTCTCCTTTTATGATGGACTCCAATATCTTCCCCACCACTGATGTCAGGCTAACCGGTCTATAATTTCCCGTTTTCTCCCTCCCTCCTTTCTGGGACTGTGTGGTCACTGATAGGGCTTGTAAAGGCTCAAGCACACAGTGAGGAGGACGTGTTATAGGTCTCAGTTTCCTTATGGTCACTACTATCCATCCACATGTACCCATACCCCAACCATATGTCGATCCCCTCCCTCCACTGGGCAATCACTTGGATGTTACTTGGGTCAAGCTGCCAACCAGACCAGTGAGCTGCGTGAAGCTGCTGTGTTTCAAAAGCTACCTTCATTACTTTCATTTCTAGGTTGGCCACTGGCACTTGGGCAGTTTGCACTGCCTCCTGTAGCACACAACAGGGATGCAATCTCCATATCTTGCTGAGCACTCTGTTGGCTTGATTTTCCTGTATTTTCATAAGCCTAAATGTCCTTCCATGAATCCCCTCAGTCTCTGGAAATCTCAATTTCTCAAGGAGGGACTCCACCTTGTGCTTTAACTTTTCTCCATGGAGGTTCAGCCCGTCAATCCAGTTGACCAGCATGGTGTGGCTTGCCAGCGATGCCACCAAACAGCTGGACCCTTTGCAGTCGTTGGTCCACCCAGGGACTTTATGTTTTGATCCCGGGTTCCTTTACTAGCTGTGGATCACCTCCTGCTGCCCTTGTTGGTGATGAGCAGGTAGACAATAACACATAAACCTGACAGCACGCGCGCGCGCACACACACACACACACACACACACACACACACACACACACACACACACACACACACCCACACACCCACACTCACATACACACACACACACACCCACACACACAAACTCACACACACATACACCCACACATACACACACACCCACACACACCCACACACCCACACACACCCACACACACACATACACACACCCACGCACCCACACACACACTCACACTGACACACACACTCTCACACACACACATACACACACACCCATACACACTCACACTCACACACACACATATACACACAAATACACACACACATATACACACACATATATACACACACACACACACACACACATACATACACACACATACATACACACACCCACACACACTTGTTAGCACAATCTCCCACATGATTAGAACTCCATGTGTGTACAGCTGAAACTCTTAGAAACATGCTTACAAAGCCAATTATGTATGAGAAATATCAGGTTTGATGAGTTCACAGAGAGTCTGGACAGAAGTGTTACAATCAAAGGTAACTGTTGAACACACAAAAGTCAAAAAGGGGAAGGCGTCAAACGATATTAATTAATCTAATACTTAATAACTACAGGTAAACCTCGCTTTACGAATACTTGATTTATGAAAATTCACTTATACTAAGAAACCCGTGTTCGTTTTTACAAATGGTGTAAAGTGGCTATGCCTGTATATAGACATTAACATTGGACCCAGATTGGACTCCAATACCAGTGGCCGCATATCTTCTACACAGTGTGAGACAATAACTATAGTGGTACAAGCAGGCACTTCGGGCACAAGGGACTCTAATACCAGTGGCTGCTTACTCTACCATACTCTCCCACACATGTACACACTTCACAGACAGGGATTTCAAAGATACTCCTGGTTCCCTGTACCAATGGGGTGTGGCTCTCTGCAGTACAATGGCTCAGCTTAATTGTAGTATACATCTTACCCACGGCTTCTCCAGTAATTTTCACAGAAGCGACCTGGCATTGAGCAATGTCTGGGACTTGAACCAAGGAAGGGATAGAAAAATGTGGTATGCATCGATGTTTTATATTGTTCTGAGGTGGGTGTCTGCCCATTGATGACACTCATTAAATGATGAATCATTTAAGAGAGCCATTAGTGAGGTGTGCACTAATGGGCAGCTGTAGTCCAACCTTGATCAGCAGGTGATGCGATTTCCGAATAAGTTTCAGACATAACCATCCACAGATCACAATGTGCCAGACAGACAGGGAGGCTACGTATTCCTCCACAATCCACATAGAACAGCTATGTCCATTACCTTTTGGAGGGCTTTACACTCAGGGGCATTGGTGTTCCCTTGCCAGACTGGGATGCAGCCGGTCAGCACACTTTCCACCACACCCCTCTAGAAACTTCCCAGGGTTTCTGGTGTCATAGCAAGCCTCCACAAACACTTTAGGAAGTAGAGGCGCTGACGTGCTTTCTTCATGCTGCCATTGGTGTGTTGGGTCCAGGAAAGTGATTCCAAAGAACTTAAATTTGCACACCCTCTCCACCTCTGATCCACCAATGATCACTGGATCGTACACCTCTGGTTCTTCCATCCTGAAGTCAACAATCAGCTCCTTGGTGTGGTGACGTTGAGCACAAGGTTAGGCTACAAATGCAGCAATTTGTTATTGAGCAGCTATGCCGTCACTGAAATGAATTTCTGCTAAATTTATCCAAAATGTCGTAGTTTTTAATCATTTAATTCATAGATTATAGTTTCCAATTATAATTTAAAAGAGATAACAGAACAACTATCAACTAGAAGTGAGATCTCCAAAAGAAACAATAATTCCTTCCCTTCATCTGAAGTTATTTATTACTTAGCTGAGCTCGGACTTGGAAAAGAGAAGCCTAAGCAATCAATCCTTTTCTTTGTAGTGTTTGTAATCCCTGCATAGGAAAGGAAAGTGGATTTGTCTCAGGAAAGCCATGACCTGATTGAAAATATTGACATCGTTTTCAATTGATATAAAGTGGGGACTGGATTCATCTGCAGCCTTTTGGTGGGATGATGTTCATCAGTTCATCTACAGTTACAATGGTCATTACAATCGGTTAATATCCCTCAAATTGAGGCATCTTCTTTATTCCACTAGTAATGATGTCAGCTGCATTTTGTCCTGGTTATCGTCAAGAATTCATTTAATTCCACATGAGTTCACTCCTAGGTCTGAAACAAATTAACTTGCTTCCTTTGGGATTTTTAAGGAGAAAGATGTTGTTCTCACTCTGGAAAAGAGAACAGTAAAGCATGAATTTCAAATAAGAGGAGACCTTACTGGATAAATCAGAACCGTTCCAGAACATATCAGAATTTATACATGAGTACTCATCATAAACTGACATGTCTCACTTGTTCCACAGAAACCTTCTAAACCAGGGGTGGCCAACCTTTTTATTTTAAATTTTAAATTTAGACCTACAGCACGGTAACAGGCCATTTCGACCCACGAGCCTGTGCTGCCCAATTCACCTTCACCCCCGGCATGGACTTGTGGGCCAAAATGGCATGTTATCGTGCTGTGTGTCTATATTAAAAAATTTAATTTAAAAGGTTGGCTACCCCTGTTCTAAACAATTGTAACAATTATGGCATTGCTATTTTCTTAGTTTGGGCTTCAGCTTAGAAATTGTTTTTTTGCCCCTTTAGAGAAATCATAAAAATAAATGTCTTTATTTGTAAACCCTTGGGTTGAGGGGAGAACAATTGTAACAACTAATTGTACTAAAATTCAAAATCCAGGTTAGAACATTAATACCTGAAATGGTACCTTATCTTAAAGGAGTCTCTCATTTGTGTTGTTAACTTGTATGCAAGAAAATTATATCCAGTGATATTATTGTGTTTACAATGAATCAAGGAAGTGTAATTGTTCATCTACAGGAATAGGATGTCAAGAACTGTGTAATGCATGAGTTAATGTAACAGAAATAAATATCCCTAAGAAATCTTATAATTTTCATTGTGAATAATAACATTTCTCTTGTTTTTTTTGAAACTCTGCCAATTTATCTCCGATCATTGCATGTGGATAATCTGCTTGCAAATTAATTAAGTTTCTATCAGATTTCTCTAACAAATGTGGTGCCCTCCTAGCTTGATCTGCAGACCATTTAATACAATACATAAAGAGTGTTAGAAACTGGAGAACTGGAGCAGTATACAAAAGTTCTGCAGGAAGTCAGCAGGCCAGATACTACCCTTGGAAAGCAATAGGCAGCTGAGGATTTGGGCCTGAGCCCTTCTTTAGGACTGGACAGAAAGGATTCAGGTTCTTGCTTGATCTAGAAATTTCCAAAGAAGGGCTCGGGCCTGAAACTTGCTTTCTATGGATGCTGCCTGCCCTGCTGAGTTCCTGCAGCATGTCTGTGTGTTGCTCTAGTTCTCCAGTGTCTGCAGACCACTTGCTTACCAATTTAATTTTCAATTTAAAACAATATCTAGATGTGAGGAGAAGAATGGGTAACGGTCAACGTTCAAGGTAGATTTTGTTCTATTTTATAACATCTAGGCTTCTCTGGCAAGGTCAGCATTTATTGTCCATCCTTAAATGCCATTGAGTAAGTGGACATGAGCCTCCACCTAGAAGTACTGGTGAAGTTGGGAGGGAGCTCCAGGATTTAGGCAAAGGATTAGTGATATATGTAATTCCAAGTCAAATTGGCAAGTAACAATTGCCCTGTCCCTTTGCCTTGTTCTTGGCTGTGGAGCTCATGCATTCAGGGGAGCCTGAGGGAATAATTATAGTGCACTTTGTAGTTAATTCACACATCTGCTACTATGCACCAGTGGCTGTCAGTTCAGGGACTGTTTTGTCCAGGATCAAGCTTTCAAGTTTATTCTTCTCCAATTGTATAGGTACAACCTGACAAAACAGCAGTCCTTGGTGTAAAAATATGCAGCCATGCAACAGGACATAACACACATATAGACAAATGATACTATGCAGTACACACACACACACACACACAAAACATATGTGTGTGAGATTGTGTGTGTGTGTGTCTGTGTGTGTGTGTAAGTGTGTGTGTGGGTGTGTGTGTGTGTGTGTAAGTGTGTGTGTACGTGATATGCATATACTTATATACTTGTATATATTTATGTATGTAGACGCACACAGAAAGTGTTGTATATATATGCAACAAGATACCTTAGGAAATGTTAGAGATAGAATTTCAATGTTTAAAGAACACTTAGACAGGTCCATTATGGGAAAAGGTGTAGATAGATATGGATCAAATGCAGGCAAATGGGATTAGTTGGTAGACATTTTGGTCAGTAGAGTCAAGTTGGGCCAAATGGCCCGACTTGACCTAGCCTCTGATTTACTCTTGTTACTATTGTATTTATATGGATAGTTCAGTTTCTGTTTAACAATCCCACCAGTTGATATGGTTGGGAAAATTGGTAATAGTAATGCCATTCACTTGCAAGTGCCAAAGGCAATTAGTTCATTTCATATTGTCAGACTTTTTTTGTGTTGATTGTTACTTGTCAGTCATTAACCTACACCCCAATATTGTCTAGTTCTTGCTGTAAGCAGGCATTCATTGATGAGATAGAATCAAGGTCATTGTTGAAGCAGCTGAGTAAGGCTGAGCCTAGGACGTGGCAGGAGGAACTCTTGTGGTCGGGATGTTGGTCCTCCAACTGTCATGACCCACTTCCTTTGAGCAAAGTTTAGTTTGAACTCCAAGAATGGTTTCCCTTATTCCCAATTTTTGACTATTAGTAATTACGGCAGCAACAGAAGTATGATAAATCAAATTAATCCATGAAATAAAACAGGACCGAAATTAAATCTTTCCAAAATTTCAGATATTTCCATTCCACTCTATTGAAAACCTTTTCTGCATCTAACAATACGCTACATTCTGGAATTTTAGTTGATGGAGAGTACAAAATATTCATTAATTAACCTACGGATATAAAAATGTGAATAATGATTCTTTATAAATCTTCGTCCACGAAGCCAAGCCAAAGATAAATCCTGTTGGGTCTGGAGAAATTATCTGAGGAAGAAAATTTTCCTATCTGAAAGCTAAAATCTGAGAAAGAATTTTGGAATCAACATTCAACAACTATATTGGTCTATAGGAAGCAAAAACTAAAAAGTTTTAAATCTTTCTTAGGAATTAATTAAACTAATGCTTCATAAAATGCCCGTGACAAAGTTCCAAGAGATACAGGATCATTAAACACCCTACACAGCCGAGACATTAGTATGTTATGAAAATTGCCTTAAAAATGTCCTATCATGTACCATTTTTTAGATATAACCTATTTTTGTGATTTGCTGCCATATTTTATTAGTATATTGCCCGCAAAGTAAGCTGTTTTGGTCAGTCTGGGCAGACACTCAGTGCAGGTGTTATGCAAATGATGTCTTAGGCCTGGGCATGCATGGAAGGCATTTAAAGATGTTGTTGAGAATTTTCTTGGCAACTACAAAGGACCAAACTATATCCAGCTGATTGACAACGTGCTTCAAGCGTCCAAAGCCATGAAGCGCAACATGTCATTGACAATTCATTTTCTACTTGGACTTCTTCCCTGAACATGCTGAAAGGTTTCACCAGGACATTATGACCATGGAAAAGTTGTATCAGGGCAACTAGAATCCATCAATGCTTGAACACTGACACAAGAGGCATCAGATGTTGAGTACAAATGGAAATCGGCGGCAAAACAATTTTAGGTCAGTTGAACCAATGCAATGTGCCAGCATCATGATGTGATTAAACATGGTAAATTCAATAAATTTTTCTCTAACTTCCTATGTGGTACAGTAAATCTGAAATTATCTTTCTGTTCATCTTGAATTTGTCTATTGTAATCCGCAATTTTCTTTTCAGGACCAAACCTTTTTTTAAAAACTTTATTTATTTGTTCAAAAAACAAATAATATATGACATATACAGCAATTAAACATGAACATGAATGGTTTTTCTTATATATATAGAAGAAAAGAAAAAAAAAGAAAAGAAAAGAACCCCCCCTTCAGCCAACTCTCTAAAGGAGAGCCAAAAAATATACATATTAAAATCTAATCAATATAAATTGAAATGTAAATATTCTGAGTATAACAGCAACTTATTAATAAAAAATTATAATTATCATGTGAAACATACATAATGTTTTCCATTATTAAACAATATTTCATCTCATTATGCCATCTATTAATATCAATCATATTTGTATCTTTTCACGTACTAGCAGTACATTTTTTCGGTACAGATAAAGCTAAATATATAAAAGCAAGCTGGAATTTATCTAATCCCAAACCTTTCAAAGGTTGCAAACTACCCAATAAAAATACTCTTGGATCTAAAACTATTCTAATCTTATACAGATATTCTAAAAATTAATGAATTTTCTTCCATAAAGATTGTATATGCATACATAACCAAACAGCATGAAAAAAAGTTCCAACCGTATCACCACATCTAAAACAGAGATCTGATTCATTAAAACCATATTTTTTAAATTTTTCAGGTGTCGAATATAATTGATGTAAAAAATTGTAATTAATCATTGCATAATGTGCATTTATCAATCTAGTTACACTATCATAACAGATATCTAACCAATCATCTTCAGAAAAAATAAAACCAATATCCGCTTCCCATTTAATTTTAGATCTATCCCAACACTTTTTATCCATTCCATCCTGTAATATTTGATACATAAATGAAATATAACCCTTCTCTGGTATCTTCATAAGAAAAGTCTCAAATTTAGTCATTTTAGGTAAAATCATATCTCTACCAAACATACATTTTACTAAAGATCAAATTTGATAATAAAGAAATAAAGAATTCTTATCAATACCAAAATCTTCCCTCATCTGATTAAAAGACAAAAACTTACCCTCTTTAAAACAATCTCCCAAATTTTTCACACCTTGAAATCTCCAATGCAATAAACTTATGTATTGAAAAAGAAATAGGTTGATTATTATACAATGGAGTCAAAGCCAATAATTTACCCCTCGAGCCTATCATTTTATTTTTCTTTATCCATAACTTCATTAAATGTTTTAGTATAGGCACATTATATTGTTGTAAGAAATTTGTATTCCACCTAAACAAAAATTGATGTATTTCAAATTCAGAAATACTTGCCATCTAAATTTTAGCCCAACTAGGAGGCCGTAACAAATCCATCAATGAACTAATAAATTTAAGTTGGGCTGCCTCATAATAATTTTGAAAATGTGGTAAACGTAGTCCCCCTAACTCATATTTCCAAGTTAATTTATTCAAAGCTACTCTCAAAAATTTACCCCTCCATAAAAATTCCCTAACCATTTTATTTAAATCTCGAAAAAAAAACTTTATCAAGTAAATATGGAATAGATTGAAACAAATATTGTTTACGCAGAAAGATATTCATCTTAATTGTATTTATCCTTCCCATTAAATTAATAGGTAAATCTTTTCATTTAATCAAATCAGTTTTATTTTTTTTTCATTAATGGAGCATAATTTAATTTATATCAAGATTGATAATTAACATTCAAAATTATACCGAGATATTTAATTCGATCAGTCTGCTTCAAATTAATAATATTCTTATAAAGTGAATAATCTCCTTCACTTACCGGTAATATTTCACTTTTTTCCCAATTAACATTATCCAGAAAGACATCCATATTGTATTAAACATTCCTTCAAGTGCAAAAGTGACTGAGCTGGGTTTATTAAATACACCAATACATCATCAGCAAATAAATTAATTTTATACTCCTCAACTAAAACTTTCATACCTTGTATCTGTGTATTTTGTCTTATCAACTGTGCTAAAGGTTCAATCACTAACGCAAACAAAGCTGGTGATAAAGGACAACCTTGACGAGTTGATCGAGTTAACTTCAAAGATTCCAAAATCAAACCATTCATCAATACTCTAGCTACCGGTTTACTATATAGAGCCCTAATCCAACCAATAAAAGAAGGACCAAACTTAAATTTCTCCAAAACTTTAAATAAAAAATTCAATTTAACTCTATCAAATGCTTTTTCTGCATCTAAGGATATCACCATCGGATGATCTAAAGATTGTCGAAATCTATTAATCAAACTAATCACGCACAAAATGTTATCTGAAGCATATCTATTCTTTATAAAACCTGTTTGATCAATATGAATCAACTTTGGTAAAAATTTAGCCAATCTATTCGCTAATATTTTAGCTATTATTTTATAATCTACATTTAACAATGAAATTGGTCTATATGAAGATACTTTCAAAGGATCTCTATCTTTTTTAGGAATTACTGTAATTAAAGCACTAGAACAAGACTCAGGTAATTCATAATGTTCTATAACTTGACGTAATACATCCCCAAACACTGTAGATAAATCATCATTAAAAATTTTATAAAATTCAACCGAAAATCCATCATCACCAGATGATTTACCATTCGGCATTTGCAGCATAGCCATTTTAATTTCCAAATCAGTAAATGGTTCTTCTAACTCCTGTATATCTCCATCCTCTAATATCGGTAAATTCAACTGTGATAAAAAAAGATCAATCGATCCAGTTTCCTGTTTTCCTTCAGATGTATATAACTTTTTATAAAATGAATAAAACTCATCATTAATCTCACAAGGTTTACAAGTAATAAGAGAATTCCATCTAACAGCATTAATAGTTCTCGATATCTGTTCTTTCTTTAATTGCCATGCCAATAACTTATATGCTTTCTCTCCCCATTCGCAATACCATTGTTTAGTCCGATTAATCACACATTCAAATTGAAAAGATTGCAAAGTATTATCTTTCAATTTCAGCCTACATAATTCTATTTTCCGATCTTCTGTAGCATCTTTCTAAAATTCCTTTTCTAACTCATCGATGTGTTTCTCTAATTCAAGACTAATTTAATCAATTCTTTTTTATTTTCGAAGAATAACTAATTATTTGTCCTCTCAAATAAGCTTTCATAGCATGCCATAATACAAACTTACTTTGAACAGAATTAGAATTTTCTTTAAAAAAATTAATGTTTTTTCAAAAAAATCAATAAATTCCATATTTTTAACAACATTGTATTAAATCTCCAATGATAAGCTATTTGAATTTTCTCAGAAGTTTCATATGTAAACTATAACAGAGAATGATCTGAAATCACCCTACTTTTATATGTCGCTTGTTGTATTTTCCCTTGTAAATGTGCTGATACTAAAAAGTCAATCCTTGAAAACAATTCATGTCTAGATGAATAAAAGGAAACATCTTTCTCTGTCAGATTAAGACGTCTCCTAATATCTACTAAATTAAGATCTTTCATCAACGCTTGGACCTGAATTGCCATCTTGGATTTTTAAATTTTCTTCAGAGATTTATCTAATAAAGGTTCCAAAACACAATTAAAATCACCACCAACTAAAATATTATCATTAGCCTGACCCAAACATAAAAATGCACCTGAAATAAATACTTCATCATCTGCATTTGGAGCATAAATATTAAGTAAAGTCCAAAATTCACTAAACATCTTACAATTCAATTTAAGAATACATCCTGCCTTTTTCTCCATTGATTGTAATTCAAAAGATAATTTTTTATGTATCAAAATTGCTACATCTCTAGCTCTAGAATTAAATGAAGAAGAATATACATGCCCAACCCAGTCCCTTGTTAATTTCACGCTTTCCTTCACATTCAAATGTGTTTCTTGTAAAAAGGCAATATCAATTTTCATTTTCTTAATATATGCCAAGACTCGCTTACTCTTAATCGGACTATTTAATCCTCGAACATTAGAAGTAGCAAACCTCAACTTTGACATATCTACTATTATCACTAAATACCAATAATATCATTATATAAAAACTCAAATCAACGTATATAGGCCCTCCAATAAAAAAATCACAAATTATAAACTAAAAAAAATTAAAAAAATTAAAAAAAGAAAATCCCCCCCCCCAAAAAAACTACCAAAAAGTAGTTGTGCTGACCCATATATCTGTACCAAAATAAAATGTACTAAACCATCCCTACCTTTTAACTCTCTATTTTTCTTCCCTGCAAATGCTTATCTAATAGTCTCTTAAATACCCCTAATGTTTTAGCCTCCAACACCATCCCTAGGAATGCATTCCAGGCATCACCCCTAAACATTTCTTGTTGAGATGACTCTTGTTTGCTCTTCCTGCCCTGAGAAAAGCCCTCTAGCCTGTCCACTATGCCTCTCAGAATCTTGTTGACCTCTATTAAATTACACCTCATCCTTTTCACTCCAAGAGACAGGTCCCAGCTCTGCTAACCCTGTCATATGTGACTTATTTTCAAATTCAAGCAACATCCTGATAAATGTCCTTTGCCCTCTCTCTATGGATTCCACATCCTTCCTGTAATGAGGTGATTAGAATTGAACATGAAACTCTAGGTATGGTCTCACCAGAGATTTGTAGATTTGTAACATGACTTCTCAACTCTTCTGACAAATTTGAGTCCTTTTGCAGTCTCTGATTCAGCTCAGTGTAGCAAGGTGTGACTTTGGCAGACATTGAAGATAGACAAGGCAGGAATGAGATGGAAGGGATTGGGTGGATGAATGGGCTTCACTCATTCCACACCCTAACATTGGTTTAGATTGTCAGCAAAATGTTTCTCGCAGAGAAATTTCAATCAGAATCAGAATTTATTGCCATGAACGTCATGAAATTTATTGTTTTTCAAAAGCATTACAGTGTAAATATTGCTCTAAAATTACATTTAAAAGTAAATAAATTAGTGACACAATAAGGGTATAGAAAGTGAGGTAGTGTCTGTTGCTCAGTGTCTGTTCAGAATCTGACAGCAGAGGGGAAGATGTTGTTTTTGTACTACTGGATGCCCATCTTAAGTATCCTTCCCAATGGTAGCAGTGTGAAGAGGGCATGGCCTGAGTGGTGGGGGTCCTTGAGGATAGAGCTGTTTTCTCAAGGCACCGACTCTTGTAGATATCCTGGATGGAATGAAGACGCTCAAGTTTACAACTCTCTGTCATCTTTTTCTATCCTGTGCATTGGCATCTCTATACCAAAGAGTGATGCAACTAGTCAGAATGGTCTCTATGGTGCACCTGTAGAAATTTGCAAGAGTCTACTCGTTCTGAGGTATAGCCATTGGCGAGTGTTGTTCATGATTGCATTGACATGGAGGCCCCAGGATAGATCTTCAGAGAGGTTGAAACTCAGAAACCCTTTCCATAGCTGACCCCTCAATGAGGACTGGTTCGTGTTCTCCTGATTTCCCCTTCTTGAAGTCCACAATCAGTTCCTTGGTTTTGCAAATGTTGAGTTCAAGGTTGTTGTTGTGGCACCACTGAACTAGATGTTCTATCCACCTCCTGTACGCTTCCTCATTGCTGTCTGTGATTCAGCCAATGACCATGGTGTCACTGGCAAATTAGTAGGCGCATTTGTATTGTGCCTAGCTACACAGACATTGGTATTTAGCGAGTAAAAGAGTGGGCTAGGCATGCATCCTTGAGGTGCATCTGTAAAGATCATAAGTGAGGAGGAGGTGTTGTTTCCGATTCATACTGACTGTGACCTTCCAAATCACTTGTTCCATTCACTTGCCTGTCCATATGCAGACCTTGACATGATCTCAAAGTACAATCTGAAAATCAGAAACACTGCTTCTTATCTTGAAGAATCATCCATTTCTTTCTTTCTTTCAGGATGACACCATTGCATTCAAATGGATTTAACATCACAGGATGATTCATCGTATTTTTCAACAAGATATCTGATACAAAGCAATGAATGTACTGTATAAACTGGGTGAAAACTACACAGTGATTGAGAAAGTTTGGAAGGACGTCTTATTGCTTTCTGCCAGTAACATTGGATTCATCCTTTCAATCACAGGGAAAAAAGAATTCCATACATTTCAATGACATCTTTAACCTTCAAAACTTACAACAATTAAATTACTTCTTGACGCATAGCACTTGATCTTTGAATGAAATCCTTTCTTGTTTCTTGTATTTACTTGTTTCAGTATACAAAATCTTAAGAGGAATATATCAGATGAACATGAAGAGTCTTTTGCCCAGAGTTGGGGAATCAGAGACCAGAGGACATAGGTTTAAGGTGAGGGAGGCAAATTTAACAGGGGGTATCTTTTATTACTCAGAGGACTAGTTGGTCCAAAGGCATTGTTCTCTGATGTATAACTCTGTTTTCTTCTAAGACATGCCTACTCAAAGTGGCAATTGTCTGACTCCACCTCCTCCCTGGCATTGAGCTCCTGATACCAACTATGCTGTGTTAAGGACTTTCCTCTCAGATCCCCTTCAAACTTCTTGCCTCTCACCTGAAACCATTGTCCATTTGCTTTTGATAGGTCTACCCTGGATCGAAGATTCTAGCTATCTTCCCTATCTAGCACATCTCACAGGTCATCCCTCAGCCTCATTCACTCCAGAGGACACAAGCCTCATCTAAATATTAAATTTAAATGTTAAATTTTGACTTGCAGCAGGTTCATAGGCCCTTTCGGCCCCCGAGCCAGTACTGCCCAATTACCTGAATGTATTTGTTTGAAGAGTGGGAGGAAACCAGAGCTGCCGGAGAAAACCCAAGCAGATACAGAGAGGATGTACAAACTCCTGTCAGATAGCGCCAGATTCGAATACCAGCCTCGATCGCTGGCGCTGAAACAGCGTTGCACTAACCACTAACTAGACTGGCTATTCAATCTATTATCTATCTATATCTATTCAATCTCGCCTCATAACTATAGTCCTCTAATACATAGTTTAAAATTTTTAAATTATATATTTTTTTATTTACAGCATGGTAGAAGCTGATTCCAGCCATTTAAGCCTGCGCTGCCCAATTACACCCAAGTTAACCTATTACCCAGTATGTTTTGGAGGGTGGGAGGAAACCGGAGCACCCTGGGAAACCCACGCAAACACAGGGAGAATGTGCAAACTCCTCACAGACCACGCCGGCTTTGAACCCAGGTCATTGTTATTGTAATAGGGACAAGATACAACTCAGTCATTGCTTCTGAAGAGGTAGTAAGCCATGCATATGGTGTTTACTGGTTTTACCAAGACCAGAAGATGTGTAGTCTTCCTCTTGCTGCCAAGCAACGAGCCCTAGTTGGGATAATGGATTAAATGGCAGCTTATCTCCTGACATTTCTTTGAACCAATTTGGTGGAAGTGGCAGGAGGATAGATTCCAATTGAGGATGATATTGACATAATATCTCTTATCAGACCAATGCAGTTTTTTTTTCTAAATTTAGGCCTCAAATGTATCCAAACATCTCACAGATATCAGAATCAGAATTAGGTTTATTGTTGTGAATTTGTGTCATGAAATGTGTGGTTTTGTGGCAGGATTGTGCAGAACAAGATGCAAAGTTTACTATAAATTAGAATTTCATAAATACAAGATTTAAAAAATAAATAACTAGTGGACTAGTGATATATATTTTTAAAATCTTGTGGATTAACTAGTAGATCTACACCAGTAATTGATTGGACAGTTCCCATGAGAATCTGGTCCACCATGTCTGGATCAAGGAGGGAACATCATCCTTAAGGATGGCAAGCACAAGACATCTTGTAGACTTGGTGTGGTCACATCTGTCCTGTCTCAGCTGTAGTCCTGGCAAGAATCAAATTCAAGCTAATTGTCACAGTGAGAAGAGTTTGTTCCCTGATCTGGCCACTTGTGTACAGAATGATGTATGTACAGAAATGCATGGTTCATCTGTGTCTCTTTGCACTGCTAAGCTGCATCTATAATCCTACAATAGATATTGATGTGTACAGTTACTGTATAAATGGGACACCCACTTCAAACTGGTTGGAATGCTGCTTAACAATACTCCTGAGAATTCAAGATGCCTTGATTGAATTAGGTTCAGATGATTCTTCATCTGTTCAAAATCCATTGGCAGAAAGACAAGGGGAACATTGCTCCCCCACCCCCTCTCCTTTCCATAAAGACCATAATTCAATAAGATATAGGAGCAGAAGTAGAACAAGAAGGTACAACTTCAGGAATGAACACTGTCCAATTAGGACTGAGATTCAGAGGAATTTCTTCAGCCGGAGGGTAGTTATCCTGTGGAATTTGTTGCCACAGGTGGTTGTGGAGGCCAGGTCCTTGGGTGTATTTAAGGCAGAGATTTATAGGTTTTTGATTACTCAGGGCATCAAAAATTATGGGGAGCAGGTTGGGCAGTGGGGCTGAATGGAAAAATGGATCAGCTCATGATTAAATGGCAGGGCAGACCCGATGGGCTGAATAGCCTATTAATGTTCCTATATCTAGGAATGTCTGAAGTGGGCCATTCGGCCCACTGAATTTGCTCCGCCATTCCATCATGAACTGATCCATTCTCCCACTGTCTTGCCTTCTCCCCATAACTTTGGATACACTGATGATCCAGATCTCTGCCTTAAATACACCTGGTCTCCACAGCCGCCTCTAGTAACAAATTCCAGAGGTTCACCACTCTCTGGCTAAAGAAATCCCTTTGCAAAGGAGCAGGCAATTATTCTGGTTCATTAATTAAAACTAGTTATGGTAAGGTACTACTGAACAAATATTTTGCTTCATATTCTTGTTGTGTAGGGTTGTATTGTGAGAACTGCAAACACTACATCATGCTTTTACATTTTATCTACAACTTATTGAGCGGCAACATTAATGTAGCGATTAAGGCAATGTTATTGCACCACCAGAAACCCAGTTCCAATCCGCTGCTCTCTGTAAGGAATTTGCATGTTCTCCCCATGACCTGCATAGGTTTTCTTCATGTGCTCTGGTTTCCTCCCACCAACCTTGGGGTTGGTAGGTTATTTGTGTGCAATTGAGCAGCATGGGTTTCAATGTCCAGAATTGGCTTCTATTGTGCTGTATTTAAATTTAAGTATTGCTTGGCTAAAAATAATAGCCAGGTACAAATGCTATTCTTATCTGTAGCCATTTTATTCACCAAGTCCCAGATATTTCATTAGTATATGGAAGGGAATGCGAAAGATAAACTTGGAGCAGTTTTATCATTCATTCTCCACAATTAGTGAGTAATGCAACTGTTAAGATGTTATTTCCCTCTTTTATTTGCATACTTCCTGCACATCTCCCAATCGATTCATGAAGGCAGATTTGTTTTGGCCTGAATACTTCCTTGGTAGCTGTCAATTTCATTTTATATTAACCAAAGAGGTTCTTCACAAGGGAATACAGTACAGTATCCTTGGGCAATCTTCCTAAGGTCCCCACCCCCAAGAGCTGGCATATCTTCTGAAAACAAAAATGCTCTCGCATTAAGGATCCAAGAGCTAATTAACCCACTGAATCTATACAGACTCAAAAGGCAGTCAAAACTCTAAGGTGAGTAGGGATGTCCCTATGAATATCTCCCACATTTCCTCTGGTCATGTTTTTCAAAGGGTAAGAAACATGAAATGTTTTGAGTTATCTGTCAGTGTTTTCCCAATGTACCTTGAAGCAACAAACTTTCCTTTTGAGATTGAGCAGATGTCCAAACCATTCTTTATGAATCATTAAGCTTTAGCATAAAGGTTGGTTGAACTTCCTACAATTTGATCTTGGAAATATCATTTCTGAGATGAGAAGAAAATCTATTTTAATCACAAATGATATTCGCAAAATATTATTTGAAATACAGAAAGACTGGCAGTCATTTAAGGCGTGCTTTGTAGAACTCTAAAATACAGTGATGACGTTCTGGGGTCACATTCAAATCTTTGGTCTATTGATTAAGTAACCTGAATTCAATCTATAGGCATAGCTGGGAGATAAAAATCTAGTAAGTAAGTACATTTGGAATTAAGATGGCATCAAATTCTGGTGGTGAACAAAAAGTTTGCATAAGTTGAGTGTTGGGTTGAAGTACTGAGCTGAGTACAGGGTTAATGGTTGGATAATTAACAGTGTGGAAGAACAGAGGAACTTTGGGGTCCAAATCCATATGTCTCTCAAGATTGCCAAGATTGCCATGCAGGTAGATAGGATAGTTAATAAGGCCTATTGGGTGCTGGGCTTCATTAGTTATGGGACTAAGTTCAAGAGTCAAGACGTTATGCTGCAACTCTACAAATCTCTGGTGAAACTACACTTAGAATTTGATTAACATTGACAGAATATTGTGTTCATTTCTAGTCACCTCATTAAAGGAAGAATGTGGAAGTTATGGAGAGATTACAGAGGAGATTTACCAGGATGTTACCTGGATTGGAAAATACGCGTTATGAGCAAGGCTAGCAGAGCTAGGACTTCACTTTGGAATGAAGAAGGATGAAAAGTGACTTAATAGAGGTCTACAAGATTAGGAGAGGCATAGATAGGGTAGACTGCCAGCACCTTTTTCCCAGTGTGAGGTTAGCAAACACTAGAGGACATCTGTACAAAGTGAAGGAGGAAAGTTTAGGGGAGACATCAAGTGTACATTTTTTTTACAGAGAGAGATGTGTGTGCCTGGAATGCCTTGCCAGGTGTAATGATGAGGCTGGAAAAATAGGGGCATTTAAGAGATTCAGACAGGCACATGGAAGAAAGAAAAATAGACGGTTACGAGGTAGAAAGTGTTTAATGTTTTTTGGTTGGCACAACATCGAGGGCTAAAGAGTCTGTACTGTGCTGTAGTGTTCTATGGTCTATGGTTGACTGCTGGTGACCTGGCAAGCTGCTGAGATCAGGGAGTAGGGATGGATGAACAGAAAATCCAGGCATTGTCAGAAATTCCTACCTTCAGGGAATGAATAAATTAAACAAACATGTCCATCCCTGCCTGAGCATACCCCACAGGAAGTTCCAGTCGCAGAGAGATCCAGGCCCTTCAGCCTACTGAATCCATGATGACCATTCACACCAATCCTACAACAATCCTACTTTTATTCTCCTGACATTCCAGTGAATTCCCCTCCGACCCCCATCCCAATTCCATCTGTTCTCAGGATAATTTACAATATCTCACTTATCCAGCAAATTTAGGAGGAGGCCCACACAGTCACAGGAAGAATCTGCAAACTCCATGCAGACAGTGGCCAAGGTCGGGATTGAAGCAGGGTCTCTGGCATTGTGAGGCAGCAAAGGGGCTGTACATACACATGGCTGATCTGTCCCAGGCCCCTCATGGCTGAATGAATAAGTTGGACAACCTTCAGTCCCTTTCCAATGGCAACAAGATCAAGGATCAGAAATATTTTTATTGATGTTGCTTAAGGAAAAATTATTAGTCCAATTACAGAGTGAGATCTCATTTCATAGGGCCTTAATGCTTTTTGTTTCTGAACAAAAGCTCAGGATCAGTTTTAATTAAATCCACTCCTTTCAGGTGTCATTTTTTAAATTAATTTTCTGTGATTTTTATATTTGTTTGAGTGTTAGTTTGATAATGTTGAACTCATTAGGGCATTGGCCAGTGTGGTTTTTCTCAGCTGTAACCTATTGCTGGAAGAATATCATGAATCCAATTTGCAAATTGTGCCTGTCCTAGGAGAACAAGGATCTTTGACTTTACTCCAATATTTGCTGAGGATTTACCTTGATGTTTCTCAAACGCACAATCATTTGAAAGGAAAGGATTCAAAATGTTAACTTAGAAGGGGTCAGAGCCTTCAGCAAAATCAGCAAACCTCTCTTGTCATGCAAACTTGAAAGTCCAATTTATCTCTGCTGCTATGTTCAACATATGCTCTGTAATTCAAAGGGTACTCTTTTTTTTTTAACTTGAATGTTGACCCAGAACTGAGTGAGGCCCAAAACTGTCAAAATATATAAGGAATTTATTTCTTTCATTTGGATTTCCTAGAGTCTAGATTTTGAGACAAATGAGTTGGATTTCTAAGAAATGAACAGCTGCAATCAGTTTACATTCACTCCTGAAGTTCCAATTTCCCCAAACATGGTGGATTGGGTGGGCAGCAGACCAACTTTTCTTGTGACTCGTCCAAAAAATTGTGGTGGATGTCCACACCACTGTTTCTGAGATGACTCTGGTCTCCCTTAATGGTGTCTTTCCCTCCTGCAGAGTTGATGGGGTGTCATCCATGCTTATTTCATTTTCCACATTCATACTCTCCCTAGAGGTAGGACTTCCTTTCTTCACTTGTGAATCTGTGGGAGTTACCTACTGCCTCCTGTGCTCCAGTTATGGCCTTCTTTACATCGGAGGGACTGGGTGCAGACTGGGAGGACGCTTCACTGTGCACACTCACTCTGTCCACATCAGTGACAGGGATCTCCCAGTGGCCAACCATTTCAATTCCGTGCCCCATTTCCACACTGACATGGCTGTCCATGGAGTTGTACAATGCCAAACCAGGATCACCTGTAAACTGGAGGAGCAGCACCTAATATTCCGTCTGGGCACGCTCCAACCGGATGGCATTAACATCGACTTCTCCAATTTCTGTTAGACCACTCCCTGTATTAAAGGTTACGGAGAGAAGGCGGGGACGGGATACTGAACTTTAAGATCAGCCATGATCTCGTTGAATGGTGGAACAGGCTCGAAGGGTCGAATGACCTACTCCTGCTCCTATCTTCTATGTTTCTATGTTCTCCCTCCCTTCCTTATCCCTCTGTCTCCATTCCGCCAGCTCTCTACCCTTGCTTGCTAGTATGTCCTCCCTCTCTTGTTACCTCCTGCCTGTGAGACTATGCTCTGCCCCTCCCCTTCCCAACCTACCATTTTATTCAGGCACCTGCCTATGAAGGGCTCAAGCCCAAAACATTGGTTATGTATCTTTTCTTTGCTAAATACAGTACACTGTGTGACCTGCTGAGTTTCTCCAATTTTGTGTTTTTACTTCAATCACAGTAATGACTGCAGACTTTTGTATTTTACTTCTCTCCTAGAAATATTCTCCCTTCAGCTATTAGTGCTTCATCTATCAGATATGGCAGCTCCAGATGCTGACTGCTGTTCGATGCTGAGGGAAACTTGATACGCGCATTGATTTGTGTGGATGTTCACCTTTCAATAGAGACATGATAATTTAATGCGGTTCAGATTGAAATCCTGATGATACAGGGAGTTGTGATTGTATATCTCATGATGTAGAAGGCCACACAAACTGTAGCACAGAGAACAGTGGCACAAAGCTGTCAGAACATACTTTTACAACCTGCATGTTCATTCCTGAAGTTGAATCAAAGAGATTATTCAAGTCTTCCCTCCTGAGTCAAAGACATAGTGATCAGAAAATCATCAATATTTTGCCATATTTATTTCTGAAGTCCAATTCTTTTTTTAATTTCACAGATGCAGTCTTTTAGTTTACCTCTTGCTTGCATCTCAAAGATTAGCTCGATTTGTTTGTGAATAGAATTTTTAGGTTTACCTAATGAGCTTGAGTTGTGGAATTGTGGGAAGTCATACCACCTCTAGGTATTTAATAATGGTGAAACTTGCATTAAATTGTTAATTTGCAAAACAAAGGATTTTGACCCAAAATATCGACAATGCAGAATTCCTCCAGAAGATTTTTTTTTTGTCTTGGATCACAGCATCTCCAATCACTTGTGCCTCCAAACTATATTTTCTGATCTTTTGTGGATTGTGGGCAGAGCCGCCAAGTCCGGAAGGGAATGGGACAGGGAATTGAAAATGGTGGTCACTGGGAGATCAACGCAATTATGGCAGAGAGAGCTGAGGTGCTGAATGAAGTGATCTCCCAGTCTCTCCCATGTAGAGGAGGCCACTTGTTGTCTGCAAGTCCAACAAAGTTTAAATTCAATTTCAATTGTAAATATTATGTAATCCTTGAACTTTTTTTATTTCTCTAGAATCTGTGGTCATTAGTCGAAAACTACTGCACCACTAATCTATACCTTGATGAAGGGCTATCACCCAAAATACTGGTTATGTATCTTTATTTTTGCTACATGAAGTATAGGGTTTGACCTGCTGAGTTTCTCCAGCAAGATGTTAAGTGTGATGAATCACAAATGATTGCAGGAGATTTTTTGCTTTCTCAGGTGACGTGGTGACATTTAGCAACAGCGCCTTTCTGCCTTCTCTGCACACTGCCACGTAGACAGACAGACAGCTTTACACCTTCATCTGTATAATGTGTGACCTTTAAACTCAGACATAAACACAATCAGTGATGAGGCTGGTAGACCTACTGCCTCACACCACCAGGTTCAATGCTGACCCCAGGAGTCCATGTGGAGGCTGCACATTCTCACCGTGACCCTAGCTGCTGAAGTGACGTGAGTATTAACACTGCCTTCTGCTGTAGCAGTGCCTCAGAATCAATGGTGACTAACAGTATTAAGGTGGGTGAATACAAACTTACACTTCAAACAACTGGAGGAAAAACAGTAAAATGCTCCAACACCCAGGAACCGCACTGCTTTTGTCTTTCCACGGCACTGTTTGCTACATGTTTGTTATGAATTGAATCACTTATTGTCATATGTCCCAAAAGATGCTTCAGTGTTCTATTTTGCATGCTATCCAGGCAAGTCAAGTCATGCAGCAGATAGTCCAATAATAACAAATAATCAGATAACTATATTGCATCGTGGGGAATAGCACTACAATAGGTCAAGAAGTTCAGGGTACATAGAAAAATATGGTCATAAACAAATAAAAGGCCTCCTATTTTGCCAATGAGAGGTCCATTTAAGAGTTTGATAACAGCAGAAAAGAAACAGTCCTTGAACCTGAATGTCTGTATTTTCATTTATGTATCTCCTGCCTGATGGAAGGGGAAGAAGAGAGTGTGACAGTGGGAAACAGAGACATACCTGCAGGAATAATAGAACATAGAACATAACAGCACAGTACAGGTCCTTTGGCCCACGATATCATACTAACCCATATATACTTATGAAAAAAAACTAACCCCTTACCTCATAACCCTCTATCTTTCTTTAATCCCTGTGCCTGTCTCTTAAATGCCCCTGATGTTTCTGCCTCCACAACCGTCCCTGGCAAGACATTCCAGGGACCCACAATTCTCTGTAAAATACTTACTCCTGATGTCTCCCCTAAACTTTCCTCCTTTCATTTTTACAGATGTACATCAACGCTGCAATAATATCCCTGACAATTTGAATCCTGACGTCCTGAACACTTGGGAGGACAAGTGATGCTGGAAAAATGAAGCAACTCATATGATGGAGGAGGAACTCAGCAGGTCAGGCAGCAACTGTGTAAGGCAAAAGATCGTCAATGTTTTGGGTGAAAACCCTTCATCAGGAGTGTACAGCTCCTGATAGACTTAGAGAGAAGTTTGGTGTATTACAGAACACATAATCTGCTTATTTTCAATCTTTTCAATCTTCTTCAGCATGATGCTGAACCAAGCCATAAAAGACCTCAACAATGAAGACGCTGTTTACATCCAGTACTGCACGGATGGCAGTCTCTTCAATCTGAGGCGCCTGCAAGCTCACACCAAGACACAAGAGAAACTTGTCCGTGAACTACTCTTTGCAGACGATGCCGCTTTAGTTGCCCATTCAGAGCCAGCTCTTCAGCGCTTGACGTCCTGTTTTGCGAAAACTGCCAAAATGTTTGGCCTGGAAGTCAGCCTGAAGAAAACTGAGGTCCTCCATCAGCCAGCTCCCCACCATGACTACCAGCCCCCCCCCACATCTCCATCGGGCACACAAAACTCAAAACGGTCAACCAGTTTACCTATCTCGGCTGCACCATTTCATCAGATGCAAGGATCGACAACGAGATAGACAACAGACTCGCCAAGGCAAATAGCGCCTTTGGAAGACTACACAAAAGAGTCTGGAAAAACAACCAACTGAAAAACCTCACAAAGATAAGCGTATACAGAGCCGTTGTCATACCCACACTCCTGTTCGGCTCCGAATCATGGGTCCTCTACCAGCATCACCTACGGCTCCTAGAACGCTTCCACCAACGTTGTCTCCGCTCCATCCTCAACATTCATTGGAGCGCTTTCATCCCTAACGTCGAAGTACTCGAGATGGCAGAGGTCGACAGCATCGAGTCCACGCTGCTGAAGATCCAGCTGAGCTGGGTGGGTCACGTCTCCAGAATGGAGGACCATCGCCTTCCCAAGATCGTGTTATATGGCGAGCTCTCCACTGGCCACCGTGACAGAGGTGCACCAAAGAAAAGGTACAAGGACTGCATAAAGAAATCTCTTGGTGCCTGTCACATTGACCACCGCCAGTGGGCTGATATCGCCTCAAACCGTGCATCTTGGCACCTCACAGTTTGGCAGGCAGCAACCTCCTTTGAAGAAGACCGCAGAGCCCACCTCACTGACAAAAGGCAAAGGAGGAAAAACCCAACACCCAACCCCAACCAACCAATTTTCCCCTGCAACCGCTGCAACCGTGTCTGCCTGTCCCGCATCGGACTTGTCAGCCACAAACGAGCCTGCAGCTGACGTGGACATTTACCCCCTCTATAAATCTTCGTCCGCGAAGCCAAGCCAAAGAAGAATTTGCTTATTATCAAGTACATGATTTATTAATGAGGTGTTTTGGGCAAGAGTTAATATTACCTAGTTTGTCAAAGTTTGAGAAATTAGTTGCAGATAAAGGGAAGAAAAGGTTTGTTTCAGAAATTTATTTGTTGTTACAGGCAAATATGAAAAAAGGTATATGTTTTTATAGTAAGGGATAAATGGGAGCAAGAGTTATCTATTCCTATTTCTGAACAAGAATGGTCTGAATTGTGTTTGAAGAGTGTTACAAAATTAATTAATGTACATTATAGTTTAGCTAATTATAATTTAACCCCTGAAAAGTTAAAGAGATATGGTTTTAGTGAGTCTAATTTGTGTTTCCGATGTGCGGATCAGACTGGTACGTTTGTGCATTCAGTATGGGAAAGAAAGAAATGAATGGGAATGTATTAAGATTAAGCCTTTTGGGAGAAAGTTATTAAATTCTTGCAAGATTTATTCCAAACAGAATTATATGTGGACCCATGGATGTGTTTATTGGGTTATATGAATCCAATTACAGTACGCATGGAAAAACCTCAAATCGCATTTATTCGATTGGGCTTGGCGGTGGCCAGAAATGTATAGCAGTAACTTGGAAAATGATGTTGAGTTAAGTATACAAAGATGTCATAAAAAAATTCAATCTTGTTTGCACTTGGAGAAGATAACATATAAGTTACAAAATAATTACTCTTCTTTTGTTAAAATGTGGTCTTTGTATTTGGAATGCATGGATTTAAATGTAAATTTGATACTTTATTTATATTTAAAGATGTAGATTGACATGAAGATTGGCAACTCAACGTATTTTTATTTTGTATAAATGTTTTTTTATATATAAGCTCCAAGGAGGGTGGGTATAAGGGGTGGGATAGTTGGGAGGGGAGTGGGGGGTGGGTTATAGGGGGTAGATTTAGTTTTACTTTGTGTTTTATGTTTGTGTTTTTAAAAACTTTAAATAAAAATTTCAGAAGAAAAGATGTGTATTGATCCTTATCATTTGATTCCCTAAACCTCTTACAGACAGTAAGCTATTGGAATGACATGATAATCAGTGAGAAAGGTGTCTTTATCTGAGTTAGAATTTCATCCAGAGAATATGCGATTTTCTGTGCCATTGAAAATCAGTTTGCCATCAGACCATAAGAACAAGAAGTGCCCAGGGCTGTGCTGCCACATTGAGCCAAACTTAAGCTCAGTTTCCTGGCTGAGCCCCTAATTTAGCTTTATTTATTTATTTTTTTAAATTTAGACATGCAGCACAGTATGTGGCCCACGTGTCCATGCCACCCAAATGCACCAAATTGACCTACAACTCGGGTATGTTTTGAAGGGAGAAACCGGAGCACCTGGAGGAAATCTACACAGACACAGGGAGAACATACAAACTCCTTACGGACAGCACCGGATTTGTACCCTGTAACAGAGTTGCGCTAACTGCAAGGCTAACCATGCTGTCCTACAACCCAGGAGCCTGTCTCTGACTCAACTAGATTCAGTCATGTGGACTCCACAGGCATGGACAAATACAAAGGTTCATAACCATCTGAGAGAACATATTGCTCAGATCCTGCCCCAAATGGTGTATTCTGGCACAAGATGTGGATGACTAATTTTGAGGCAAAATATATTCACCCCTCCCCCGACCCCCCACGGCCCCCATCTCAGAATCTTTACCCTGCTGCCTTGGCAAAGCAGAGAATATGATAAAAGACCTGCCCTACACTGGCCACGCCCTCTTCACCCCCCCCCCACCTCAGGAAGATGGTTCACGAATATGAGATCGCGAGCCCACAGGTTCATGGACAGTTTCTTTCCTGCTGTTATCAGACTCCTGAATGAACACAGAAAGATTAAAATTATGTTACCTTTGCTCCATTCCAATGGATTTCTTTATGTATCAGTTGACATGCTGAACTGCTCATAAAACAAACCTTTTCTCTTGCTACAGGTGACAATGGACTCAAACATAAAAACCAGTGCAGGAATCTAGTAAGAAATGAAGGGTGTATGGGCGAGGGGATCCAATGGGTGAAATGTGTGGCAGTTTTATTTTGTGCCCATGACAGATAAGGAATATTGAGGTCGTATGTCACTTGGGAGTCACTATCTCAGAGGACCTTTACTGGAGCCAACATGCTAATGGCATCGTGAAGAAAGCTCGTCAGCGTCTCTACTTCCTCAGGAGTTTGCAGAGGCATGGTGTGACATCGTAAATCCTGGCAAATATCTACAGGCATGGTGTGGAAACTGCTGGCCGGCTGCATCTCAGTCTGGTATAGGGGCACCAATACTCCCCAAGTGGAAAGCCCTGCAAAAGGTAGTGGACACAACCCAGGACATCACAGGCAAAACTCTCTCCCCCATTGAGAACATCCACAGGGAACACTGCTGTCGGAGAGCAGCAGCAATCATCAAGGAACCACACCTCACAACACATGCTTTGTTCTCGCTGCTACCATCACGAAAGAGGTTTAGGTGCCACAAGACTCACACCACCAGGTTCAGGAACAGCTGCTATCCCTCCACCATCAGACTCCTCAACAACAAACTCAATCAGGGACTCATTTAAGGGCTCTTATTGCTGCTCTTCATTTAATTTTTTTCTCTCTGTTTTGCACAGTCAGTTTGTTTACATTTCTTTGTTTACATGTATCTTCTTGAGAACAGTTTTTTTGCATGATCAATAAGTGGTAAAACAGTCTTGCCCACAGGAAAAAGCATCTCAAGGTTGTGCGAGATGTCATGTATGCACTCTGACGATAAATCTGAACTTTGAACTTTGAACATGTGGCCTGGATTGACGCTGCAAGTTGCAATTTGGCTATTGCCTCATTAGAAGTTTTCTACTGGATACTCCGTTCCTGCTTCAACCACACAACCAGTGGTTGTAACACAAAAGTGACACTCAGAGCAGGTCCACATTCAATTGTTAAAATGTTATCGTTTAATAAGCCACCAATCTGGTCTGAACAGAGAAGGCAATTTGAAGTGCACCACTCAGTATTTGGGAGCTTCTCATGGAGTAGCCCAGCTGGAGATTTACCATGCGTGTTGAAGGAGAAAGTGTGATAGTGTGCTTTCAGATCAAAACATTCAATCCAGTGGTTCTCATCTTTTTTCTTTCCACTCACATCCCACTTTAATCCCTATGCCATCGGAACTCTGTGATTAGTAAGGGATTGCTTAAGGTGATATGTGGGTGGGAAGGGAAGGTTGAGAATCACTGCTCTAGATCCAATTGTTACTGAAATATTTTGTATGTGAAAAATTGTCATTGGCCCATTTCCTTTGGAGTTATGAAACCATGCACAGAACAAGTCAATAAGGTACGATTAAAACAATGGTTTTCAATTTTTTTTCCACCCACATACCACTTTAAGCAATCCCTTACTAATCACAGAGCACCTATAGCATAGGCTAAAGTTGAGAACCACTGATTTAATCCATTTTAATAATTTTTGAGAAGGAGTTCTTGAACTGTGCTAAAATGCAGAAATGCTGGAGGAACTCAACCAGTCTCGCAGCATCCATAGGAGATAAAGCTATATTACCGATGTTTCGGGCCTCAGCGCTTCCATAAGGTATGAATAAAATAGAAGCGGCCTCTAGTAAGGGCTCAGACATGAAGCAATAGTAATATAGCTTTACCTCCTATAAATGCTGTGTTCCTCCAGCATCTCTGTGTTTTTTTTACTACAATCACAGCATCTACAGACTTCCACGTTTCCTTCCTGAACTGTGCAGCAATATGCTCCACATACCTCAACCAGTCCAGTTTCTGAACAATCCAGCCTGCATTTTAGGATTTTCTCAATTTCTCAAAATAAGCCAATGGTTTTTTTTCTCCCAGAGGAGTAACACCAATCCACTGCAGGAAATGCAGTGGCAAACTATGCCCAGCAGGATCCCATACGCAGAACCTGCGAACGACCAGATTTTCTGTTCTTTTCAGCGACCGACACCAAATCATTGACGTGATGTGTTGTTGTTTTGGAGACTGGATGAAGGAATGAAGTTGCCATCACCATAAATGCAGCTTTAATGTCATCACCGTATTCTATAACTGGTAGTGACTGGATGGTAACACTGCCACACACAGGAGGAACCAAACATTAATCCTCCATATAATTATTGCACAGAATCAAAGCCTTTCTAATATAGAATTTGTTTTCAAAATCAGATAATTTCAAAATTATTGCAGCTGGTCCTGAGTAGGTCTGAAATTTTGACAAGAACAATATTTTCCTTATTTCTGATGTCTTTGAAACTTATTGGTAATGAATTGGGATGTAGTTTTTAATTAACATTCCACCACAATTGAAGCAGCCAGCTGTGCACAGCAAAAACACAATGCTGGAGAAATTCAGCTGGTCAAGCATCGAAGTGATCTGTCCTCATCAGTGACAGGGATCTCCCAGTGGCCAACCATTTCAATTCTGTGCCCATGCTCATGTCTGTTCATGGCCTCATGTACTGCTCCACCAATATTGGCTGTTAAATTGGAGAAACAACACTCGATTTTCCATCTGGGCACTCTCCAACTGGATGGCATTAACATCGACTACTCCAGTTTCTGTTAGCCTACTCTCCATTCTCCCTTCCCTCCCTATCTCTCTGTCTTCTTTCCTCCAGCTCTCCAACTCCCTCCCTCTCCATTCACAAAGCCATCCCCCCACCCCTCCCCCTGCTTGCTGGTGTACCCTCCCTCCATTATCCACCTATTACTTCCTGCCTGTGGAACCATGCTCCTCCCTCGCCCCTCCCCATTCCTACATTTTGCTCAAACCTTGAGGAAAGACTCAAACTCGAAACATTGGTAATGCATCTTTTATCTTTTCTACATAAAGGACACTGTTTGACCTCCTAAATTTCTCCAGCATTGTGTTTTTACTTCAACCATGGTGTCTGCAGACTTTTGTGCTTTACAGCTGTACACAACCTCCCATAAACAGTGATCACGGACACACTGTAGTTTGTGGGAGTTTGCTGTGTAAAACCTGGCTGCCTCTATTGTGACACGTGCTATAGAAATTCAAGTCCCTCTTTTTTTTTGTCAAAATGAATCACCCATTAAAGTTCCAACAGGATCTTATGTAGTCAAGGCCACTGAGCTCACCATGCCTGTCCTTGCTCTTTGAAAGAGCATCACTCACTTCCTTGCCTCTTTTCTTTTATTCAATTATTTGCTTTTAATCCAGTCTCTATTTTTTTGGAGTGGTCACTTCACATGTTCTGAGCAGTGACAGTTGTTCCTTCCTGCAGTGATATGTAATTACACCACTAGGTCACCAGGGGTCATTCCGGTGACCTTGTATATAAAGCAGTCCAGAGCTGCAGTCTAGCCTTCCAGGTTCATCTTGCAGAGAGGCAAGACCTCCTAGTGTACATATTAGTTTATTAAAGCTGTCTTATACCTGCACTGATGGTGTGGTTATTGTCAGTACACTTCCTTTGGTCTGTCCTTATCCCTTGCTCTGCACCATCCTCTCTCTGCAACTCTGCACTCTGTAGTGTGTCTCAATTGCTATCTGATAGAACCATAGAACATTACAGCACAGAAACAGGCCCTTCTTGTCTGTGCATAACTACTGTTCCGCCTAGTCCCACTGACCTGCACCCAGTCCTTATCCCTCCATACCTCTCCCATCCATGGACCTGTCCAAATTTTTTCCAAATGTGAAAATATAGCCCACATTCACTACTTCAGCTCGTTCGACACTCCCACCACTCTCTGTGTGAAGAAACTCCCCTCAATGTTCTCCCTAAACTTCTCCCCTTTCACCCTTAACCCATGAAATCTGGTTTGTATCTCACCTAACAGTGCAAAAACTCTACCCTATATTTACTCAATCTATAACCATCATAATTTTGTACACTCTTGCCTCATTTTCTTACGCTCCAGGGAATAAAGGCCTAACCTGTTTAACTTTTCCCTATAACTCAGTTCCCCAAGTCCCAGCAAAATCCCAGTCAATCTCCTTTGCACTCTTTCCATGCATGTCTGAGATGTCTATCTGTACAGCTCACTAAACAAACCATTTTTTTTTAAATTTAGACCCGCAGCACAGTTACGAGCCATTCTGCTATCTTGAATTCCTCAATTATGTCAGTAATCTGTGATAAATCTTTTCAAATGGAGTTTCGGCTGAAAGGAAAAAACTAATTTTAATTTTAAATTTAGACATACTGCATAATAACAGGCCCTTGCAGCCCACAAGCCCATGCTGCCCATATACAACCAACTATCAAATTGACCTATGAACCCCATATATCTTTGGAACGTAGGAGGAAACCAGAGCACCAAGAGGAAACCCATGCGATCATGGTGAAAACATACAGACAGTGGCTGATTCGAACCTGGGTCACTGGTGCTGTGATAGTGTTGGTCTGGTCACTACACTAATTGTCCTAGCCTTTTTTTGATGCAAAGACTTCAAGAAACTTTTTTTTCCCCGAAAATAGACTTTATTAACAACAAATTATTTACAAAAGAGAAAAAAAAACTATTCAGTCTTTTCACACCTATTGGGTCAATTATATCTATACATTCCCATCAATGTTCATCGTTATAGTAGTTCTCTAAATGCACCATTACCACCCCTTTGGTAGCTTGTTGCTTCTCCCCCTCCATTGTTTTAAGTCAAGTTTATTGTCATCAATAACAACCCAATGAAACAGTGCTCTCCAATCCTCAGTGCAAAACATGCAGACACACAACCAGATAGGTACACATACAGACAAATAATACGTATACAGGGCAATATTCATCTATACAAATAAATAAATAAAATTTGTTTTTATGCATATGAGAGTCTCGGATGGTTAGTGTGAGCCGTTCCTTGGGTCATTCAGCATTCTCACTGCCTGTGGGAAGAAGCTGTTCCTCAGCCTGGTGGTGCTCCCTCTGATCCTCCTGTATTTCTTTCCCATTGGAAGGAGCTGAAATATACTGTGGGCAGGGTGGAAGAGGTCCTCATTGATTTTGCACACTCTCTTCAGACAACAATCCTGGGGGGGGGGGGGGGGGGGGGAGGCGGGGGTTGTGGGAGGGAGATTCTAGTGATCTTCTCTGCCACTCTTATAGTCCTGTGGATTGACCCCTCAGTCTCAGCTCCTCAATGCCCAGAAACAACCCTTTTGCAAGCAGCAGAAAATTATCTGATGAATATGGTTATCACTTTGGCATTTCTTTAATTGTCCGACACTGTTCGACTAATGGTGGTTTTCAAGTTTGCATTATTGAACTGCTCTCTTCAGAACTGTCAGTAGGTGGGGCTGCCGTACAGGACAGGCATTCCTTCCAGCCAATCAGAAATTTCAGCCTTAATTTATCAACAGAATTCCTGTTTACACAGAATTTTTCAGGTAACAAGATTTGCAGAGAAACTTCACAGTTTCAAATAAATAAATAAAATACAAAATCACTAATGGAATAATAGATGGCCAACAGTTTGTTCAAAGAGGAAAGTGTTGTGGAGAGGGAGAGAAGAGTTTTGGGAAGGAATTTCAGAGTTTGACCTTGACTGCTGCTGTTCCAAACCCCACTCCCCCTCACCACCTCTAGCACAGTTGTGCCTGGTGAAGCATTAAATAGAGTTGATCAGAGCATAGAACAGTACTGCACATTACTGGCCCTTTGGCCCACATTCTTGTGCCGACCCATGTAAACCTACTCCACCATCAATCTAACCCTTCCCAACCTCACACCCATAACTCTCAATATTTCTTACATTCATGAGCCCATCGAAGAGGCACTTAAATGTCCTTATGGTATCTGCCTCCTCCTCAATGAGAAAGGTACCACAGAGTGAAGGTTGGCATGCTGTGTTTTCTCACAGTTGGAAGCTTATCTTTGATCTGGTTTCCATGGTGTAACTGCATAATGACACTGAGTTTCATTAAGCAATGAAAGGCTGATAGCACTCCAAATGCCTGGCATTTTGATTGCATAATTTACACAGTATAGAACCTGAATGGAAAGACAATACACTCAGTTCCAACATTAGACATTTAACGCTTTATTTAACTTTGATTTATTATAACCATATATACTCGTGTAAAAGTTGAATTTTCTAGACTTTTTAAAATTTAAATTTATGGCATTGACTAATACACGGATACTATTTTTGACCATGGTAAATATCTGCATCGTAGGAGGCAACGGGAGTTCCTATGGTTGGGCAGCCAAGGTGTGAGTCCACATTCGAGGCATCAGGAGCTCCAAGGGGCAGGTGGCCGGGGCTGAAACTAGGGTTGACTTTTACATGAGGTATATAGAAAATACCAGATTTTTTGGCCAAAAATAGGTTGGCTTTTACTTGGTGTCGACTTTTACGTGACTGTGTATGGTAACTTTTTCTGACTCTTTCTATCAAAATGTTATGCGGCAAGAGTGTTTCTCAGTGTAGATCTGAGCCATGGTGAACCGGAGGTTCCCTGGTCAATGTGAAGGCAGCTGAACTCCAAGCTGATGGAACCCCACCATGAGGATTAGGGCAGGGGCAGGTGGAAATGGAGAAAGATCTTCCTGCGATGAACCTCTAGTCCAAAAAATATTATAAGCATTGTTGATTGAGTAGAAAATTAAAACAATACTTAGCAAATTGTTCTGACAAAATTCAGATTTCAGATTTATTGTCAGAATACATAATTGACATCAGATACAACCCTGAGTTACTTTTTCCTATGGGCCAGTCAGACTTATCATTTATTGGTAGTGCAAAAAAAAACCAAGTGTACGCAACCTATACATGTAGACAAATAAAGAACGAAAAACAGATAATGAATGTAAAGAAACTGACTGTGCAAAGCAGAGGGAATAAAAAAAATTAATGAAATGCACAAGTAAAAGTCCTTAAATTGATTGAGTTTGTTGTTGAGGAGTCTGATGGTGGAGGGGTAGCAGCTGTTCCTGAATATGGTGGTGTGAGTCCTGTGGCACCTCGACTTCTTTCCTGATGACAGCAGCAAAAGTTAAGCATGTGCTGGGTGGTGTGGATCCTTGATGATTGCTGCTGCTCTCTAACAGCAGTGTCCCCGGTAGATGTTCTTGAAGGTGGGAAGCATTTTGCCTGTGATGTCCTGGACTGTGTCCACTACCTTTGGCAGGGCTCTACACTCAGGGGTATTGGTGCCCCCATACCAGACCACGACGCAGCTGGAGAGCACACTTCCACCACACATCTGGAGAAATTTGCCAGGATTTCTGGTGTCATACCAAATCCCCGGAAGCTGCTGAGGGAGTAGAGGTGCTGACATGCTTTCTTCATGATCTCATAAGTGTGTTAGGTCCAGAAAAGATCCTTCAAGACAGTGAATATCAAGAACTTAAATTTTGTCACCCTCTCCATCTCTTCTCCCCCAATGATCACTGGATTGTACACCTCTGTCTTTCCCCTCCTAAAATCAACAATCATCTCCTTAATTTTGGTGACATTGAGTGAAAGGTTGTTATTGGTGCCCCATTCAGAATCAGAGCCAAAGCGGAAGTGGAATCTATTGTCATGAATAAGTCATGTAATTTGGTGTTTTGTGGCAGCGTCATAGTACAAACATTCATATTATAACCATCTCATGACATTACTATATTTAAAAAAATAATTAAAAAAATAACAATATTAGTCCATGAAAAGTAAGGCAATGTCTTTGATTCATTGATTATTCAGGAATCTGATGGCAGCGGGGTAGAAGATATCCTTGTGTTGCTGAGTGCTCGTATTTAGGCTCCTGTACCTCCTTCCCAAAGGTAGCAGAGTGAAGAGGGCATGGCCTGGTGGTGGGGTCTTTGAGGTGTTATGGGCCCAGAGGATCAAAAAACCTAGCAGCAATAAAAAAATCACCAAGACAAGTTGTTTAAATTATCTTTAAACATGAAAACAGGTTCAAACTTTAACTTATTACTATCAACTTAACATAACTTAACCCCCTTCTAATTCTAAGTACACTTGTATGTAATGTGTGTGTAAGTTCAAAAAAGTTCTTTAATTCACAGTCCGATTTCACTTCTTACTCCTCCAAGTTCACTGGTTGCAGGCAATTCTTATAATGTTCACAGAATTTAACATTTATGAATTTCACCAGGTTCTGTTGCTTGAAAAGTACATGGTTACCACTCAGGAAGTTTCTTGTCAGTTTTCAGAGAGAGATTTGGTTTTCGCTGGACACCCACAACTGATCCCTTCCGATCAGCCATTTCAGTGCCTTGCCGAAGAAACTTGCCCCATCAGGGCTTTCCAGATGATGACCTCTTTCTTTCAGGTCACCACAGAGTTCCTTATTGTTTCCCTTATTTCAAGTGAAACATTATGCAACCAGCCATCTCCTCTTGTACGGACCACAAGGGCTTTGACCAGGCTGAACTAAGAACTCACAACCCATCTTCAAAATGGGTTTTTTCCACAAGCTTGCCAGCTTGTCCTGTTCCAGTCCCAGCTGTTGCTGCTGAACAGTAGAACTGTAGAATTGAATTTTCTCTCTCTCTCTCTCTCTCTCTCTCTCTATCAGAGAAAACCATATGACCCTTTTAGAACAGCCAACTGCACTCAGACAGACTGCTGCTCTGGACCTAATCTTCCAAGTTCATTCATCTGGTTGCTTTCCAAAACAATAATCTATTATTACTCCACAGCATGCCCAATTAACACCTACTTGTGAAGTCCTTATAAGCATTCTTCAAAGTTTTTGCAAAGGCACTCAGAGCCTGGACTGTCTGGCTTGAGGAGAACTCTGGCATTTTAAATGAGATCTGTTTTGAAGTGTTTGTATGTGACCTACACTAAAAAAAACTTCCACAATTTATCTCCTTTACAACATAATATAAAATATAACATAATCTTTCACAGAGGATGGACACTGCTTTTTTTAAGATACCGCCTCTTGTAGATATCCTCGATGGAGTGAAGTGTGGTGCTCGTGATGTCACAGGCCGAGTTAACAACCCTCTGGAGTTTATTCTCATCTTGAGTGTTTGCACATCCATACCAGGCAGTGATGCAAGCAGTTAGTATGCTCTCCGGGGAACACCTGTAGAAGTTTACGAAAGTCTTCAGTAACACACTGAATCTCTTCAGACACCTCACAAAGTATAGCTGCTGGTGAGTTTTCTTTGTGATTGCATCATCGTGGAGGCTCCAGGAGATGTTGACACCCAGGAATTTGAAGTTCCTGACCCTCTCAACTACTGAGTCCTTAATGAGGACTGGTTTGTGTTCCCCTGACTTCTTTCTGATTTTTTGCTTCTGTTGAGCGCAAGGTTGTTATGGTTACACCATTCAATGGGGTGAACTATCTCCCTCCTGCACGCTTCCTCATTGCCGTTTGTGCTTCTGCCGACAACTGTTTTAAACTCCCTTCTTGTATCACCTTTCTTTATACAATCCACTACTGTGGTATAGTCGACAAATTTGTAGATGGTGTTGTGGTTGTACCTAGCCACAAATTCATAGATATAATGTGAGTAGTGCAGGGGGCTAAAAATGCAGCCCTGTGGTGTCCCGGTATTGATGGAGATTGTGGAAGAGATGTTCTCACCAATCCTCACTCATTATGGTCTGGAGATGATCCATGATCCAATTACGCACAACGACTTCCAATTCAAGTTTGTCACATATATCGAAAAGTGATGGAGGTTGTGTTGTGAGCCGACCAGTGGGACATCTCATAAATAGTAAATATATATGATTTATCAAATTCCTGGGTGTCAACATCACCAAGGATCTGTCCTGGGGCCTCCATTTCAATGCAATCATGAACAGCGGCTATAGTTCTTGAGGAGTTTGGGGAGATTTGGAATGCCACCAAAGTCTCTCGAAAATTTCTGCAGGGGGTGTACTGTGGAGAACATTTTGTCTGTTTGCACCATTGTCTGGAATGGAAAGTGCCAAAGCACAGGGCAGGAAAAAACTTCAGAGAGTCGCTCATTCTGCCAGCATCAAGGGCACCAGTTTTCATTCCATCGAGGGCATCAACAAAAAGGGGTGTCTTAAGAAAGCAGCCTCTATCATCAAGAATCCTCAATACCCAGGCCGTGCCCTCTTTACACTGCTATAATACAGGAGCCTAAAGACGAACATCCATAGCTTCTTCCCCTCTGCCATCAGATTTCTGAATGGACTATGAAACACAGACACTACCTCATGATCTCCTATGTTCTCCTATTGTCTATCTATCTATTTTTTTTAAAAGTCATTTATAGCAATATTTGCACTGTAAAGCTGCCGCAAAACATTGAATTTTGTGACATGTTCATGACAATACATTCTGAAATTCTAAAATGTAAGACAGTACAAAAGTGCAGAGTTACAGTGAGAAATCAGTTGGCATGGAGCAAAGGCAGCATTATTGAGTTATGTTATGATTTTAACAGGAGTCTGGTAAGAGCAAGAAAGAAAATGTCCTTGCATTTGGTGGTGAATGATCTCACAATGTGAATCTTCTTCCTGTTGGGAGTGGAGTGAAAGGATTGTGGCTGGGTTGGGGAGAGTCTTTTAATATGATGGCTGCTTCAACCAAGGCAGTGGGAGTTATAGATGGAATTGAAGGGGAGGATGGGGGATACGTGTGATGACTTGAGCCACATAAACTACCCACTGCAGTTTATTGTGGTCTGGAGTGGAGCAGTTGCCATCCCACACAGTGATGTATCCTGGTAGGATGCTGTCTGTGGGGCACCTATAGAAATGGCGACTGTCACATTCCAGTTCAAGAGTCAGTGCACTCTGGTCCTCCATGTTACTGCTGCTAAAGATCAAGGAGGATGAGCTTAGTGATATACATGTTGTAGAGTGTACATCTGCACTGAAATTCTTGCTGCAGCTAAACAGGTACTTTGCGAAAAAACGTACAAAACCAGCTAAAAGACAATTACAATCATATACTTAATTCAATTAAAAGAGGCAAAACATTCAGTTATCCTAGTGCAAAAAAACATGATTTGCAATATTGAAGACAGTTTTATGTGGTGTGGGAACAGTCCCTGATTAGTGTAGCACAGAGAAATTCAAGAGCCTGACAGTTGTTGGAAAGAAACTATTCTTGAACCTCGAGGTGTTCAACTTCAGGTTTCTGTACCTTCTGTCTGAAGGCAGCAGTGAGGTTTTGACAAAGGCGATGAGGGTCCTTACGATGCTGGCTGCCTTCTTGGTTAAAATGTTCAGCAAAAAAAAAAAATACCTGGCAAGGAAATAATTCTTCTAAACGAAGAGTGGAATACTCTACCAAATGGGGCTGGAAATAGACTCTACTCCTAAACATGCAGGTGCTGGTCTTTGAACTTAACATAACATAACATAACAATTACAGCTCGGAAACAGGCTATTAGGCCCTTCTAGTCCGAACCGAACCAAACACTCCTCTCTAGTCCCACCTACCTGCACAATGACCATAACCCTCCACCTTCTTCTCATCCTGTACATTCTACCCGAAGGGAGCAGAGCGATGAGGTTGTGACCAGGGTGATAGGAGCCCTTCATAGTGGTGGTTGCCTTTTTAAGGCTGGGCTTCATGGTGACAACCTGTCTCCCACTCCAGTGCTGGGCTGACCACTGAGTTCCTCACCCTGCACCATCTGTGGCTGGTGCATCATCCAGTTCCATTCTCTAGACTGAAAGCAAATCATTTCATTCAAAAAGGTAAGTGAAGTGTCAGCGCTTAATTTTTAAATCTTATTTTAATTAATGTTGATGTCTTACGTTATAAAAAAATCTTTTTGGTGTGAATTTATCTTTTTTAATAATTTAAATGTTTCTCATCATCAGGAAATATATGTGTGTGCAAATTTGTGTGTGTGTGTGTGTGTGTGTGTGTGTGTGTGTGTGTGTGTGTGTGTGTGTGTGTGTGTGTGTGTGTGTGTGTGTGTGTGTGTGTGTGTGTGTGTGTGTGTGTGTGAGTATTGAACATGATTATCCAAAATGATAGTTAACGCGCTGACCCGGTTATCATTATGTTTCTCATGCATGAACAACAATAAACGTCAGGAAGTCTGGAAGATGTTTACTCATATCTGGTCGACAAGGTCTTCTGTTTCATCTGGATCAAATCACAATGGTGTCAGTTAAAAAAAGAACCCGCCCAATTTCAGTCACCAACAGTTATGGCATCATTCAGTCATGTAGAACAACAAGCAGCAAGAAAATGTCAATGACGGCAGCAGAGGTCAGTCAGCTTTTGTGGAACAGAGATCAGGAGCTCCAAGGAACAAATCCCTGTGCCTCACCATGAGCTCATCTCATTTGGGGCTTGCCAGAAATAGGAGGTGTAACAATTTGCTAATTCATAGAGTATTTGTGACAGGAACAGATGTTTTTAAATGTTTATATTGACCATTTTTGCATGGATGTTGTAATGACAAAAATGCTGTTCAACCAATCATACTAATCTCTCTCTCTCTTTCTGTCTGTCTGTCTGTTTCTCTCTCTCTGCCTCTGTATCTCTTTCTCTCTCTGTCTCTGTCACTCCCTCTCCCTCCTACTTTCTCTGTCTCTGTCTGTCTGTTTCTCTCTCTCTCTTTCCCTGCCTCTGTTACTCCCACTCTCTCTGTCTGTCCATCTCTCTATCTGCCTCTGTATCTCTTTCTCTCTCTGTCTCTGTTACTCCCTCTCTTTCCTATTTTCTCTGTCTCTGTCTGTCTGTTTGTCTCTCTCTCTGTTTGTCTCTTTTGGTCTCTGACTTTCTCTGCCTCTGTTACTCCCAGTCTTACTCTCTTTCTGTCTCTCTCCCTGTCTCTCTGTTTGTCACTCTCTCTGCCTTTGTATCTTTCTCTTTCTCACTCTCTGTCATTCCCCCCCTCTCTCTCTTATATTTTCTCTGTCTCAGTCTGTATGTCTGTCTCATGGCTTCTCGCTTTCTCTCTCCCTCTCTCTCTTTCTCTTTCTGCTTAACTCTCTCTCTATCTCTCTCTCTCTGCCTGTTTTTCTCTCTCACACACACACGTGCACACACTTTCTCTCTCTCTCTCACCCATACACCCACACACCCACACACCCACACACCCACACACCCACACACCCACACACCCACACACTCACACACTCACACACTCACACACTCACACACTCACTCTTTCACACACACATATACACCCACACGCACATACACACATGCTGTTTAGCCTCTGAGAGGGTCTGACACTACTTTATGTTCCACTGGTTCCACTCTGTAGCTGATCATTATTGGGACAAAACTCAGAAAAGTTGAGAAGCGAGAAATCTGAAATAACAGTAAAAACACCCTGAAATACTCAGCCAGTCAGGCAGGAGACCTGGAATATGAGGTCTTTCTTTGTCTACAAATGCCTGTTCACTTTAGTGGTGCAACATTGTGTTGTACAGTATTAACACAATGAACCCAAACAAACGAACCTTAAATCATGTGACAGAAGGATTTAAAAAGAACACATAATTCTAATAAGTTCAAGCCTTTAAACCTGTGCTTCCCCTGAGTGTGGGAATTACATCTAATGCACTTCGTCTCAATATTAAATGCCACGGTACAAATGATGTTTGAAATATAAGACCAATTTGATGCAAGTATGAATTTATTCATGGAATTAAACAATTATCTGTCAATGTCATCATGTTGACATATGGTGTGTTGCAGAATGGTACAGCATAGATTGCCTGTTAGACGGAGACATCTTCTGGGATGTATTTGGTTTCCGTATGCATCATACAATAGAACCTTAATTCATTAAGGGAACTTCATTTTAATCACACTGGAGAAATTTGCAAATGTGAAAGGCCAATTAAAAGCTGATGCACAATCCCAGAGATTAACTATGATATAACAATTTATTCCACTCTCTAACAGCAGGGGATTCATATTTTGCAAAAAACAGTTACAGGGTTACATTACTCAAGAATACATCCAGATTGTTGTAGACCAAATGGCCGTAGAGACAAAGAGCTATGCTACACAGAGATAGGCTCTCCATGCCAATCAATGTGACAGAGCCAGTTCCATTTGCCTTCATTTGGTGAAAGCCTGTTGAAGCCTTTCAAACTCACATACCTGTCCAAATGCCTTTTAAATGTTGCAGTTAGTCCAACCTCTACTGCTTCCTCTGGCAGTTCTTTCCACGCACCCACCATCCTCTGTGTGAATATTTGCTCCTCAGATCCTCTTAAAATTTTCCCCCTCTAACCTCAACCTATGTTGAGTTTTAGGCTCCCCTACATTAGTGAACGAGATTGTGATGACGTACCTTATTGATGCATGATTCTATAGACCACTGTACCGTTCCCGCTCAATCTCCTACACTTCAGGGAAAACGGTACCTATCTATCTGGTCCCTCCTCATAATTCTAGCCCTCCAGTCGGGGTAACATACTTGTGAATCTTTTCTGCTCCATTCCCAGATTAATCACATTCTTTCTGCAGTGTGGCACGCAGCACTCCAGATGTGGTGTCACCAACATCTTGCACGACTGTAGCATGATGTCCAGCTCGCGTACAGTCCCTAGAGTCAGGTCTATCACTCGATGATCAAATCTTGGGTCATACATCATTCTCTTGCCACAACCCCCACCCCCTCAACTCCTTTGTACTTTAAATGTCTACCAGTGTCCTCTTTGAATATATTCAATGCCTCTCCCTTGACATTTTTCTGGAATACAAAATTTTAAAGACAATATCAAGATGATAGACTAATGGTTTTCAAACTGGCCCCCCAAACTCACATTCCACTTTAAGTAATCCCTATGCCATAAGTACTCTGTGATTAGTAAGGGATTGCTTAAGATGGTATGTGAGTGGGAAGGGAAGGTTGAGAACCACTGCTCTAGGCCCAATTGTTACTGAAATATTTGGCTTGAGAAAAATTGTCATTGGCCCCATTTCCTTTGGAGTTATGAAACTGTGCACATAACAAGTAAATTAGGTACAATTAAAACTTTTTCTTTCCACTCACACACCACCTTAAGCAATTCCTCCCTTACTATTCACAGAATACTTGATTGCTTAAGGTGGAATGTGAGTTTAGTTGGGCAGTTTTAAAACCATTGCCATAGACCATAGAATGGTACAACACAGGAACAGGTGGTGGACCTCTTGGTGGGGGAGCCTTTTGACCACAACTGGCTTAGCTTCAATGTAACTATGAAAAGGATAAAAACAGTCAAAATGTGAAAGTGCTTCACTGGGGAATGGCTAATTATGAAGGGATGAGGCAGAAACTAATGAGAATAAATTGGAAACAGATGTTTAAGGGTGAAAACACAGAATAATGTGGGGGAAGTTTAGGGACTGTGTGCTGGGTTCAAGATAGGTTTTTCCCACTGGGACAAGGAAAAGATGGTAGGAAAAGAGAACTGTGGCTGATGAAACAGGTCAGGCAAGTGGTCAAGAGCAAAAAGAAAGCATACATTAGATTTCGGAAGCAGAAAACAGAAAGGGCTCATGAGAAGTATTTGGTAGCCTGGAAGGAGGGCTCAAAGGGGGCATGAGAAGGCCTTGGGATGTAGAATTAAGGAGAACTCAAGGTGTTCTATCCATATGTAAAGAATAGAAGGATGATGAGAATGAAGGTGAGGCCACTAATAGATAAAGGAGGCAACATGTGCCTGAAGGCAGAGGAGGTTGGGGAGGTCCTAAAGGAATATTTTGCATCAGTATTCGCAAGAGAAAAGGAACTTGATCAGGCCTGTGTGCCAGAAAATGTGGAAATTAAAGAAGTGGATGTGTTGGATCTTATTAAAATCATCAAGATTGATAAGACATCGGGGCTGGATGCAATATCCCCCAGGATTCCAGTGTGAGGTGAGAAGAGAGTTAATTGAGGCAGTAGCTATGATGTTTGAATACTCTTTGGCCATAGAGGAGGTGCTGGAGGATTGGAGAATGGCAAATGTACTCCCTTTGTTTAAAAAAGTAATAGGGAGAATCCTGAGTGTATTATAGACCAGTCAGTCTTACATCAGAGGTGGGCAAACTATTGGAGAGGATTCTTAAGGATAGGATCTATGAGCACTTGGAGAAGTACAGGCTACTCAAGGATAGGCTGCATGGCTTTGTGAAGGGAAGGTTGTGCCTCACGAGTCTAATTGAGGTTTTTGAGGAGGTAACAAAAAGAAATTGATGAGAGTTGGCAGAAGATATGGTCTACATGGATTTTAGCAAGACATTTGACAAGATCCCCCAAGAGAGACTCATCCAGAAAGTCATGAGGCATGGGATCAGTGAAAACTTGGCTGTGTGGATAAAAAAAATTAGCTTGCAGGAAGAAAGCAGAGAGTAGTAGTGGAAGGAAAGTATTCTGCTTGGAGGTCGGTGAGTAGTGGAGTTCTGCAAGTATCTCTTCTGGGACCCCTGATTTTTATAAATGACCTGGATGAAGAGGCGGAAGGATGGGTCAGTAAGTTTGTGGATGACACAAAGGTTGGGAGAGTTGTGGATGGAGCTGAAGGTTGTCGAAGGTTACAAGAGGATATAGACAGGATGCAGAGTTGGCAGATGGATTTCAATCCAGATAACTGTGAGGTGATCCATTTTGGAAGGACAAACCAGAAGGCTGAGTACAGGGTTAATGGTTACTTAAGAGTGTGAATTAACAGAGGAACCTTGGGATTCAAATCATATATCCCTCAAGATTGCTGCACAGGTTGATAAGGATAGTTAAGAAAGCCTATGGGTTGTTGGGTTTCATTAATGGGGTGGCGAGGTCATGTGGCAACTCAACAAATCTCTGGTAAGACCACACTTAGAGTATTCTGTTCAGTTCCGGTCACCTCATTATAGGAAGGATGTGGACGCTATGGAGCAGTTGCAGAGGAGATTTACTAGGATGAGGCCTGGATTCAGAAATGTTTTATGAGATAAGGTTAGCAGAGCTGGGACTTTTCTCTTGGGAGTGTAGAAGAATGAGAGGAGACTTGATAGAAGACTACAAGATTATGAGAGGCATAGATAGGATGGACAGCCAATGCCTGTTTCCCAGGGCAGGATCAGCAAACACCAGAGGACATATGTACAAAGTGAAGAGAGGGAAGCTTAGGGGAGAAATCAAGGATAAGGGTTTTTTTTATTTTTATTTTTAACACAGAGAGTTGTGGGTGCCTGGAATACCTTGCCAGGGATGGTGGCAGAGGCTGAAACATTGGAGACATTTTTAAGTCTTTTAGAAAGGCATATAGATGAAAGAAAAATTTAGGGTTATGGAGTGGGGGGTGTTTAGTACTTTTGTTTTTTGGGAGGAATATATGGGTTGGCACAACATCGAGGATTGAAGGGCCTGGATTGTGCTGTAATATTCTATGTTCTCAGTCATTTAGCCCACGAATCTGTGCCAAACATGATGATCAAGTCTGCTGCTTGTACCTGATAGATATCCCTTCATCCATCCCCTTCATGTCCACATGTCTCTCTAGAAGCCTCTTAAACAGTCCTATTATATCTGCTTCCATTACTCCTGGCTGCACATTCAGGCACCTTCCACCCTCCTATGTAAAGATTTGACCCACACCTCTCCCTTAACTTCCCTCCCCTTCACCTTAAACACACAAGATCTTCAACCATTTCTAGGTTCAAGACCAATTTCTTTTCAACAGTGTCCGACTGTTCAAACTCCCCTTGTTACACAGATCAGGGACTACTCCAACAACACTAAAGGAATGTCTGCACTATTGCAAGTAATTTTTAATGTAGTAGGATTACTGTGAATATTTATATCAATTTATTATATATTTTAATTTAATTCAATTAGTTTGTTATTAAAGTTTACCTGTTCAGCCACAAGTGAGATTTTCAGTGCATATGTGTATATTCAAGTTCAAGTTTACTTATCAACTGATTGTACAACCCAACGAAACAGCGTTTTCCAATCCTCAGTGCAAAAACATGGAAACACACATACAGACATAAAATACACAAATGCACAACACTTCTTCCTTCCTTTCTTTCTTTTTCAATCTACTTATTAACATTTCATAATATACACAGCTTAAGGAGAATCGAAATAAGACAACTGGTCTGTTCAAGTCTACATAGTATATCATATATAAATTCCAAAGAATAAAAATGTGACATATTAGAAATAAATCTAACAAAAAAAAACAGAGATTAAAAAAAAATAATATATATAAAAAAACCCATCTAATCTACTGAAAAAAACACATAAAATAAAATTTTTAAAATCCACGACCCTCCAACTAAAGAAATTTTTCTGCATCTCTGTTTTAATGCCTTTTTTTCCTGAAGTTATGTCCTCTTCTCCTGGACACCTCTATTATGGGAAACAACCTTGCCACATTTACTCTGTCCAGGCCTTTCAAGAAATGTCTCCATTAGGTCTCCCCTCATCCTTCTGTACTCCAATGAGTCTAGTTGAAGAACCTCTCCCTACCTCTTTCATTCCTGGTAACGTTCTATTAAATCTTCTCTGAAACCTCTCCAATGCCAGCATATCCTTTCTCAAATAAGGCACCAAAAACTATACATAGTACTGCACATGGAGGTTGATGGGATTCGTTTGGATTGGAAATATGGTCTCATGAGGTACTGTTCTATGTTCTATAGCTCCAACCTGCTCAATCCTACCTTATAAATCACCATCTTCATTCAAGGAATAAACCACATGAACCTTTGGTGCTTCATGTGGTTGGATTCCAGTGTCCTTATTTTGTGTTCTTGCTCAGGATAAACTTTGCTTCTAATATTAAAAATTTGGTAACTTCAGATAATAGCCCAATTCACAAGATCCAACCACTCCTATAATCTATCACTGCACCCTTGCAATCTCTTTGTCACTTCTTTCCAATATTTTAACCCACCTAAATGATAGAAATTCTTTATTTTGAAAATGCAAGGGAATGAAGTTCAAACATGATTGAATTCATAAGACCTTAAAAGCAGAAATAGGCCATTCTGTCCATTGTGTTTACCCCCCTCCATTCAATCATGAGCTGATCCATTTTCCCATCCAGCCTTCTCCCCATAATCTTTGATGCCCTGGCTAATCAGCATCTTGTATCTCTACTGTAAATGCACCCAATGACCTGGCCTCCACAAATGCCTGTGGCAACAAAATCCACACTCACCTCCCTCTGGCTGAAGAAATTCTTTCATATCTCTCCAAAATGCATTCAAGATGACAATATTTCTGAACAATCTAACTACCATCCTGAAATCAGAAATGCAAATAGTTTTACTTCAGAACGTTGTTCTCTTATGAACAGGCCACAAGCCTTTTATGGATCCACAAGGGTTGATGTGGCCGGTGTCTGTTGTTGTCAGCTTTATATAGGTGTGTTGCAATATTTTACAAAATATGACATTAGTTCTGAGAACCAAAATACCAAGTTAATGAAATTCTTTCTGCTTCTTTGTTACAATGACATCTATTGCTTTATTAATCACTCTTGCATGCCAGTAGAACACACTTGTGAAATATGAAAGTAATAACATTTTACAATTATTTCAGTAAACCTCTCCCTGTGAGAATGAAATTAGCAGAAATGAAAGGGGAAGATTCAATGAGAGAAGAATATGAAAGATAAATGGATGTTTAAGTTTTGTTAATTTGTTCACATTGTACAAATCGTTAAGAAGATAGAACCTAAGAATTAATCAAAACATCACCACACCAAAAATTATTGCAGCTACCTCAGCCTCTTGAGTATTCAATATCTTGTTAATCTTGCTCATAATACGTATATCATGCCACTGATACAAAGATTAGTGAATTTGTGGACAGTATTGAGGGGTCTCAATGAATACAACTGAATATAGATCAGTTACAAATATGGACAGTGAAATAGTAGATGGAGTTTAACCTGGACAAGTGTGAGGTGCTGCACATTGGGAAGTCAAATGCAAGGAGAAAAGATACCATTAATGGTAGGGCTCTTAAAACATTGATGTGAAGAGGGATCTAGTGGGTCCAGGTCCATGGATTATTGGAAGTGGCCACGCAAGTAGGTGGGGTGGTTACGCAGATGTATGGTGTGCTTGGAGTGAAACATCAAAGTCTGCAGATGCGTTGATTGAAGTGAAAACACTTAAATGCTGGAGGAGCTCTGCAGGTCTCGCAGCGTCCATAGAAGATAAAGATACATAACCAACATTTTTGGTGTTGAGCATTTTTTTTTCAACCTATTTGTAAAAAGCAGGCAGGTGCTTGAATTAAAAGGTTGGGGAGAAGGAAAGAAAAAGCAAAGGGAGGAGTAGAGACCAACAGGCAAAAGGTGATAATTGGACATGGATAGGAGGACAGGAGAGGAAAGGTAAGAATTGATCAGGGGAGGGGTGGCTCATGAATACAGAGCTGGAGGAAAGAAGGCAGAGGAAAAAGGAAAGAGAGGGAAAGAGAAAGATGGAGAAGAGATATATAGATAGATGGGGATGGAAAGGGGGGGGGGGGGGGCGTTAACGGAAACCAGAGAAGTCAATGTTAATGCCATCCAGTTGGAGGGTTCCCAGGAGAAATATGAGTTGTTCCTCCAATTTTTGGGTGGTCTCAGTCTGGTATGCTTTCCCTCATTGAGTACAAAAGTGAAGAAGTCATGTTACAGATATATAAAGCTTTGGTTAGACCACACTTGGAACACTGTGTGCAATGCTGGTCACCCCATTAGAGGAAGAAAGTGAAGGTTTTAGTAAGGGTACAGAAGTGATTACCCAGGATGTTGCCTGGTTTGGCGGGTATGATTTATGGACAAGCTTGGGTTGCTTTCTCAGGAGCATTGGAAGCTGAGGGGAGACCCAATAAAGGTTGATAAAATCATGAGAGGGAGTGATAGGATAGATAGTCAGAATCTTTTCCCCGTGGCAAAAAGCATCACAGGCTAGAGGACACATGTTTAAGGTGAGGGGGAGGAAGTTGAAGGGAGATGTGCTGGGTAAATATTTTACACAGAGAGTGGTGTTTGCCTGAACATGCTAGCAGGGATAGTGATAGAAGCAGATACAATACTAGTGTTAAAGAGGTTTCTAGATCAACCCATAAATGATCAATGTGTAGTGGAGAGTGTGCTGACCGGGTGCATCACAGTCTTGCATGGGGACACCAATACATCTGAGTATAAAGCCCTGCAAAGTGGCCATAGCCCAGGACATCACAGGCAAAACCCTCCCCACTATCGACAACACCTACGGGGAATGCCACTGTCGGAGAGCAGCTGCAATCATTCAGGATCCACACCACCCAGGATATGCTCTGTTCTTGCTGCTATCATCCGATAGGTCAGTGGTTAAAGGACTGGTCTTGTAAACCAAGGGTTGCTAGTTTGTTCCTCGCTGGGGCCTTATTAATGTGAGGGGTGCTGGACAAAATGGTGACTCTCTGTCTTCCTTACAGTAGTCAAAAAAGTTAAAGAATATCATGTATGATACATTCTAAATGTAGTATTACATGACAATAATGGAATCTTTACCTTTACCATCAGGAAAGAGGTATAGGTACCGCAAGACTCACACCTCCAGATTCAGGATTAGCTGCTACCCCTCCACCATCCAGCTCCTTAACAACAAACCCAATCAGGGACTCATTTAAGGACTCTTACTTGTGTACTTTATTGATTCATTTCTTTCTGTATTGCACGGTCAGTTTGTTTACATTTGTTTAAATATCTAGGTATCTTCTTGAGTACAATATTTTTTCACTACCAATAGGTGGTAATTTTATCTCTCCTGCAGGAGAAAGAATCCCAGGGTTGTTTGTGATGTCATCTACATACTCTGACGATAAATCTGAACTTTGAATGTGGAATGTTTGGACTGTAATTTATCAAGGGCAAACAGAAGAGTTTTAGATTGATTCAGGGTTACTGTGGTCAGGATAGGGTTTCTATCTTCAGGATGGGGTTACTGTGGTGAAAACAGGGTTACTGTGGTCAGGACAGGGTTGCTGTGATCAGGATGGACTCTACTGTGGTCAGGATGGGGTTACTGCAGTCATGACTTCATTATTCCAATCCAGATGGAGTTACTGTGGTCATGAGGGGGTTACTGTAATCGGGACTTCATTACTCCAATCCAGATGGAGTTACTGTGGTCATGAGGGGGTTACTGTAATCGGGACATCATTACTGCAACCTAGACAACGTTACTGTGGTAACATGAAGTTACTGCGGTGAGGGCAGGGTTACTGCGGTGAGGGCGGTGTTACTGCGGTGAGGGCGGTGTTACTGCGGTGAGGGCGGTGTTACTGCGGTGAGGGCGGTGTTACTGCGGTGAGGGCGGTGTTACTGCGGTGAGGGCGGTGTTACTGCGGTGAGGGCGGTGTTACTGCGGTGAGGGCGGTGTTACTGCGGTGAGGGCGGTGTTACTGCGGTGAGGGCGGTGTTACTGCGGTGAGGGCGGTGTTACTGCGGTGAGGGCGGTGTTACTGCGGTGAGGGCGGTGTTACTGCGGTGAGGGCGGTGTTACTGCGGTGAGGGCGGTGTTACTGCGGTGAGGGCGGTGTTACTGCGGTGAGGGCGGTGTTACTGCGGTGAGGGCGGTGTTACTGCGGTGAGGGCGGTGTTACTGCGGTGAGGGCGGTGTTACTGCGGTGAGGGCGGTGTTACTGCGGTGAGGGCGGTGTTACTGCGGTGAGGGCGGTGTTACTGCGGTGAGGGCGGTGTTACTGCGGTGAGGGCGGTGTTACTGCGGTGAGGGCGGTGTTACTGCGGTGAGGGCGGTGTTACTGCGGTGAGGGCGGTGTTACTGCGGTGAGGGCGGTGTTACTGCGGTGAGGGCGGTGTTACTGCGGTGAGGGCGGTGTTACTGCGGTGAGGGCGGTGTTACTGCGGTGAGGGCGGTGTTACTGCGGTGAGGGCGGTGTTACTGCGGTGAGGGCGGTGTTACTGCGGTGAGGGCGGTGTTACTGCGGTGAGGGCGGTGTTACTGCGGTGAGGGCGGTGTTACTGCGGTGAGGGCGGTGTTACTGCGGTGAGGGCGGTGTTACTGCGGTGAGGGCGGTGTTACTGCGGTGAGGGCGGTGTTACTGCGGTGAGGGCGGTGTTACTGCGGTGAGGGCGGTGTTACTGCGGTGAGGGCGGTGTTACTGCGGTGAGGGCGGTGTTACTGCGGTGAGGGCGGTGTTACTGCGGTGAGGGCGGTGTTACTGCGGTGAGGGCGGTGTTACTGCGGTGAGGGCGGTGTTACTGCGGTGAGGGCGGTGTTACTGCGGTGAGGGCGGTGTTACTGCGGTGAGGGCGGTGTTACTGCGGTGAGGGCGGTGTTACTGCGGTGAGGGCGGTGTTACTGCGGTGAGGGCGGTGTTACTGCGGTGAGGGCGGTGTTACTGCGGTGAGGGCGGTGTTACTGCGGTGAGGGCGGTGTTACTGCGGTGAGGGCGGTGTTACTGCGGTGAGGGCGGTGTTACTGCGGTGAGGGCGGTGTTACTGCGGTGAGGGCGGTGTTACTGCGGTGAGGGCGGTGTTACTGCGGTGAGGGCGGTGTTACTGCGGTGAGGGCGGTGTTACTGCGGTGAGGGCGGTGTTACTGCGGTGAGGGCGGTGTTACTGCGGTGAGGGCGGTGTTACTGCGGTGAGGGCGGTGTTACTGCGGTGAGGGCGGTGTTACTGCGGTGAGGGCGGTGTTACTGCGGTGAGGGCGGTGTTACTGCGGTGAGGGCGGTGTTACTGCGGTGAGGGCGGTGTTACTGCGGTGAGGGCGGTGTTACTGCGGTGAGGGCGGTGTTACTGCGGTGAGGGCGGTGTTACTGCGGTGAGGGCGGTGTTACTGCGGTGAGGGCGGTGTTACTGCGGTGAGGGCGGTGTTACTGCGGTGAGGGCGGTGTTACTGCGGTGAGGGCGGTGTTACTGCGGTGAGGGCGGTGTTACTGCGGTGAGGGCGGTGTTACTGCGGTGAGGGCGGTGTTACTGCGGTGAGGGCGGTGTTACTGCGGTGAGGGCGGTGTTACTGCGGTGAGGGCGGTGTTACTGCGGTGAGGGCGGTGTTACTGCGGTGAGGGCGGTGTTACTGCGGTGAGGGCGGTGTTACTGCGGTGAGGGCGGTGTTACTGCGGTGAGGGCGGTGTTACTGCGGTGAGGGCGGTGTTACTGCGGTGAGGGCGGTGTTACTGCGGTGAGGGCGGTGTTACTGCGGTGAGGGCGGTGTTACTGCGGTGAGGGCGGTGTTACTGCGGTGAGGGCGGTGTTACTGCGGTGAGGGCGGTGTTACTGCGGTGAGGGCGGTGTTACTGCGGTGAGGGCGGTGTTACTGCGGTGAGGGCGGTGTTACTGCGGTGAGGGCGGTGTTACTGCGGTGAGGGCGGTGTTACTGCGGTGAGGGCGGTGTTACTGCGGTGAGGGCGGTGTTACTGCGGTGAGGGCGGTGTTACTGCGGTGAGGGCGGTGTTACTGCGGTGAGGGCGGTGTTACTGCGGTGAGGGCGGTGTTACTGCGGTGAGGGCGGTGTTACTGCGGTGAGGGCGGTGTTACTGCGGTGAGGGCGGTGTTACTGCGGTGAGGGCGGTGTTACTGCGGTGAGGGCGGTGTTACTGCGGTGAGGGCGGTGTTACTGCGGTGAGGGCGGTGTTACTGCGGTGAGGGCGGTGTTACTGCGGTGAGGGCGGTGTTACTGCGGTGAGGGCGGTGTTACTGCGGTGAGGGCGGTGTTACTGCGGTGAGGGCGGTGTTACTGCGGTGAGGGCGGTGTTACTGCGGTGAGGGCGGTGTTACTGCGGTGAGGGCGGTGTTACTGCGGTGAGGGCGGTGTTACTGCGGTGAGGGCGGTGTTACTGCGGTGAGGGCGGTGTTACTGCGGTGAGGGCGGTGTTACTGCGGTGAGGGCGGTGTTACTGCGGTGAGGGCGGTGTTACTGCGGTGAGGGCGGTGTTACTGCGGTGAGGGCGGTGTTACTGCGGTGAGGGCGGTGTTACTGCGGTGAGGGCGGTGTTACTGCGGTGAGGGCGGTGTTACTGCGGTGAGGGCGGTGTTACTGCGGTGAGGGCGGTGTTACTGCGGTGAGGGCGGTGTTACTGCGGTGAGGGCGGTGTTACTGCGGTGAGGGCGGTGTTACTGCGGTGAGGGCGGTGTTACTGCGGTGAGGGCGGTGTTACTGCGGTGAGGGCGGTGTTACTGCGGTGAGGGCGGTGTTACTGCGGTGAGGGCGGTGTTACTGCGGTGAGGGCGGTGTTACTGCGGTGAGGGCGGTGTTACTGCGGTGAGGGCGGTGTTACTGCGGTGAGGGCGGTGTTACTGCGGTGAGGGCGGTGTTACTGCGGTGAGGGCGGTGTTACTGCGGTGAGGGCGGTGTTACTGCGGTCAGGGCGGTGTTACTGCGGTCAGGGCGGTGTTACTGCGGTCAGGGCGGTGTTACTGCGGTCAGGGCGGTGTTACTGCGGTCAGGGCGGTGTTACTGCGGTCAGGGCGGTGTTACTGCGGTCAGGGCGGTGTTACTGCGGTCAGGGCGGTGTTACTGCGGTCAGGGCGGTGTTACTGCGGTCAGGGCGGTGTTACTGCGGTCAGGGCGGTGTTACTGCGGTCAGGGCGGTGTTACTGCGGTCAGGGCGGTGTTACTGCGGTCAGGGCGGTGTTACTGCGGTCAGGGCGGTGTTACTGCGGTCAGGGCGGTGTTACTGCGGTCAGGGCGGTGTTACTGCGGTCAGGGCGGTGTTACTGCGGTCAGGGCGGTGTTACTGCGGTCAGGGCGGTGTTACTGCGGTCAGGGCGGTGTTACTGCGGTCAGGGCGGTGTTACTGCGGTCAGGGCGGTGTTACTGCGGTCAGGGCGGTGTTACTGCGGTCAGGGCGGTGTTACTGCGGTCAGGGCGGTGTTACTGCGGTCAGGATGAGGTTACTGTGATCCAGATAGGGTTACTGTGGTTAGGATGGTGTTAATGTGGTGAGGACTAGATTACTGTGGTCAGAATGGGGTAACTGCTGTCAGGATGGGATTACTGTGGTCAGATTGGCTTTACTGAAGTGAGGACAGGGTTATTGTGGTCAGGACACATTTATTGTGGTTCTGACAGGGATACTGTGGTCAGGACGGGGTTTGCTGATCTTAATCTAATTTCTTGAAGAAATAGGCCCTTAATTTTAATTTAAGTCAGACATACAGCATGGTAACAGATATAGCCAAAAACAGGTTGAGAATGGCTGGTCCAAGTATAGTGTTATAGAGAGAAGTACAGTTAAAACAATACAAAGGTCCTCATCGTAGAACATTACAGTACAGGCCTGCAGTCCATGATACTGTGCCAACCTATGTATACCTATCAACAAAAATCATCTTTAAGATTCTAATAAGAGCAGGAAAGAAACGGTCCCTTAATCTGATGGTGAATGTTTTTAAATTCACTTAGATAAGTAAGTGCTGAGTGCGTGAAAGGGGGTGCTGAGGTGGGAAGGGACCTTTAATGTGTCGCCTGCTTTCCTAAGTCAGTGGAGATAGAGGGGATGGAGGGGAGGTTGCTTTGTGTGGCGGCTATCGTGACAGGAGCGAGTCTCTGCAAGTGGTGGCATGACCCCAAATTAACCAGGTGTTGATTGATACATGAGTGATCTGTGGTGGAGAATTTTGGTACTCTTGCTCTACTACAGAAGGTAAATGTTGAATGTAAATTTAGATATTCAGCACAGTAACAGGCCATTTCGGCCCACAAGCCCATGCCACCCAATTACACCCGATTGACCTACACCTCTGGTACATTTTGAGTAGTGAGAGGAAACTGGAGTCCCTGGAGAAAACGCAAGCCATGGGGAGCATGTACAAACTCCTTACAGACACTTGCAGGTTTCTAATTCTGGTCCAGATTGCTGGCGCTGAATGTGTGAATGTATGTGCAGATTGTATTGTGAAAGGGGCTGGTTCAGCCAAACCGTGACAGGGCGCAGAGAGGCAGCCACCCTTCTTGGCGACTTACACCCAAGGCAGAGTGCGCTGACCGGAGCACTTCCCTGCCTATGCTGGGCTATAAGGTGGAGATTCCCTGCAAAAGGTAGTGGACACAGCCCAAGACATCACAGGCAAAACTCTACCCACTATCAAGAACATCTACAGAGAACGCTGCCATCGGAAAGCAGCAGCAATCATCAAGGATCCACACCGCCGAGCACACTATCCATCTCATTGATACCATCAGGAAAGAGGTCTAGGTGCCACAAGACTTGCACCACTAGGTTCAGGAATAGCTGCTTCCCCCTCCACCATCAGACAACAAACTCAATCAGAGACTTATTTAAGGACTCTTACACTTAAAGACATGCACTTTTTTTTTCCCCCTGTATTGCAGTCCATTTGTTTACATGGTACGTTGAGTAACAATATTTTTTGTACTACCAGTAAATGGTAATTCTGCCTGGCCCACTGGAAAAGAATCTCAGGGTTGCATGTGATGTATTCTGACAATAAATCTAAAATCTGAAATCTGAGATGCATCAGGCAAACCACAAGCGAGCACCTGCACATGATGATGTACAATGTGAACAGAAGGAGCTGGAGGGACTCGGCAATCTTGGTGAGAAAGGACAGTCGGACTGATAAAAGGTGAAGGATACCGACCGGAAACATTGACTGGCCATCTGCACCCATGAGTGCTGCCTGACCCCCTGAGCCCCTCCAGGTCACAGTACCTGCAGCTACTATGTCTGCAGAAAGGTCCGATGATGGGGCTTAGTGGAGGGGTAATTCACTGGTGTGTGAGCCTGAGCGAGCCTGCCATACCACTGCTGCACTCTCACTGCAGAAACTGAGGAGTGCAAAGGGGGGGGGAAACAGGGGGAGCAGAGGGGAGGGGAGAACTGAGGGGAGAGAAACGTAGTGTGGAGAAACAGAAGGGGGGGAACAGAGGTTTTCCCGGGGTTATTTTTGGAGCCTTTTTTTAAACAATGGAACAACCTGAGCTCCCCTCCAATCCCCTGGCACTACACCTGTGGCTAAAGACAGTTTAAATATTTCTGCCACAGCCTCTGCAATTGGCCTCCCTCAAGGTCCAAGGGACTATCTTGTCAGGCCCTGGGGATTTATCCACCCTTATTTGCTTTAAGACTATAATCACTTCCTCCTCTTTAATCTGTATAGGTTCCATGATCTCACAGCTTGTTTTCCTGACTTCCCATGACTGTGCTCATTTCCTAAGTGAATACTTATGAAAAAAATATTTAAGGTCTCCCCCATCTCTTTTGTCACCATACAAAGCTAACCACTCTGATCTTCAAGGGGACCAATTTTGTCCTTTACTCTCCTTTGGTTCTTAATATACCTGTTGAAGAACTTCATCTCTTCTTTTAATCTTTCTGATTTCTTTCTTGAGGTTTTTCTTGCATTTTTTTTAAATACTCCTCAAGTACCTCATTTGCTCCATGTAGCTTATACCTGCACTTCATCTTGCTCTTCTTCTGAACCAGATCTCCAAAATCCCTTGAAGACCACGGTTCCCTATGCCTTCTAACTTTGCCTTTAATCCTGACAGGAACATACAAACTTTGTACTCTAAAAATTTCACCTTTGAAGGTCCTCCACTTACCTCGTACATCCTTGCCAAAAAACTACTTATCCCAATCCACGCATTCTAGATCCTTTCTCATTTTCTCAGAATTGGCCTTTCTCCAAATTAGAATCACAGCCCGCAGCCCAGACCTATCCTTTTCCATAATTAACTTGAAACTAATGGCATTATGATCACTGGACCCAAAATGTTCCCCTACACATACTTCTGTCACCTGTCCAGTCTCATTCCTTGAAAGGAGTTCCAGTATTGCACTCTCTCTAGTTGATACCTCAATACATTGATTTAGAAAATTTTCCTGAACACATTTGACAAACTCCAAGCCATCCAGCCCTTTTACAGTTTGGGAGTCCCAGTCAATATGTGAAAGTTAAAATCTCTTACTATCAAAACCTAATTTTTCCTGCAGCTCTCTACCATCTTTCAACAGATTTGCTCCTCCAATTTTCTCTGTCTATTGGGTGGTCTATAATACAATCCCATATCTTTCTCGTTCCTTAGCTCCACCCATATTGTCTCAGTAGATGAGTTGTCCTGCTTGAGCACAGCTGTGATAGTTCCCCTGACAATCAATGCCACTCCTCCCTCTTTCATCATCCCCATTCTATTGAGTCTAAAGCAACAGAAGCATTGAGCTTCCAGTCCTGTCCCTCCTGCAACCAAGTTTCACTAATGGCCACAATGTCATAATTCCACATGCCAATCTATGCTCTTAGCTTTTCTGCCTTTCCTACAATATTCCTTGCATTGAAATAGATGCACCTGAAAACATTTCCACCACGTTCAACCCATTGACTTCTAACGGTGCATGCAATTTTAACATCATTGTTTCCCTCTTCCACCCCTCTAACTGTTCTAGAACTCTGGTTCCCTTCCCCGGCAAATCTAGTGTAAACCCACCAGAGTAGCACTAGCAAACCTTCCCACAGGTTATTAGTCCGCTTCCAGTTCAGAAGCAAACCATCCTGTTGGAATAGGTCCTACCTTCCCTGGAAGAGCCCAATGATCCAGAAACCTGAAGCTCTCCCTCCTGCACCATGTCTTTAGCCACATGTTAAGCTGCATTATCCTCCTATTTCTAACCTCACTAGCATGAGTCACAGATAGCAATCCTGAGATCACAACCCTGGAGGTCCTGTCCTTCAACCTAGCACCTAACTCCCTGAACTCTCCTTGCAGGACTTCCTCAACCTTCCTACCCACACCATTGGTCCCTACATGAACTATGACATCTGGCTGCTCACCCTCCCTCCTGAGAATGCCATGAACTTAATCTGAGATATCTCTGACCCTGGCTCCAGGGAGACAACATACCATCTGAAATACTCAATCTCTTCCACAGAAGCTCTTATCTGTCCCCCTTTGGAATACCCTATCACTGCAGCTCACCTCTCCTCCCTTCCCTCCTTAGCCACAGGATAAGATGACAGACTCTGTGCCAGAGACCTGATTGCTGTGGCTTGTCCTTGGTAGGATCTCCCCCCTCCCCCGCCAACATACACTTGTATTGAGGGGAACCTCCACAGTTGTGCCCTGCAACGTGTGCCTGTTCCTTTTCTTTCTCCTGCCTCCTTGGTGGGATAGTGTCCCTGTAACTCCTTTCTATCACTCCCTCTGCCTCCCAAATGATCTGGATTTCATCCAACTGCAGCTCCAATTCCTTAACTCAGTTTGTGAGGAGCTGCAGCTGGATGCACTTCTTGCAGATGAAGTCATCAGGGATACTACTCGCTTCCCTGACAATCCACATTTTGCAAAAGAAGCATTCCCCTGCCTTGGCTGCCATACCCACTGTCTATATGATTGGAGGAACAAAATTTATATCAAACCTGTCCTTACCTGTGCCTACCTGCTGAATCCTTTTTGTTGTTCCTGGAATAGTGTGGCCCTTTCTTACTTCAGCTCCGACTATCCCTCGCTTCTCACTATTCTCGCTGAAGCCTATTGAGCCAAAGCCTTACCACTCTGACTCAGCCCACTCTGACAATTACTACTTTGACGACGGCCACGCTGTTACACAGTCACTCACCTTTATGGGGATACTTAGCTTCTTCCTCCAATCTGTTTTTTGCTGCTGCCTTGCCCCATTTTAAATTCTAACTGCTGCCACTCCACAGGTCACCTGACCCCTCTTGCTTCAATCAGCTTCTTCCTCCAATCAGCTTCAGAGAGCTCATCTACTGAGGCTATATGAGTGGAGCTCTGGAATGGGAAAGGTATGACCACACTCATAGGGTTGTATTGAATACATCAATAGCATGTTGAAATTGACTGGTGATTACAACAGTCTCTGTCTATTTTAATAGCCATGCTGTGATGTACGAACATCACCATATTTTAACATTGCCCATAAGACGAATGCATGTGATAACTAATGATCTCCCTCTACATTTTTCCATATTTTAATTGTCTTGGAAATCAATTAAATCTGTGCTTGATTTATTTGATTAAATACTTCTTTCACAACACTTGCAACAAGAACTAATTGGGTTGAAATCTGATCTGGATGAGGTGGCAAAGAAATGTTAGAAGGTTTTCTACCAGTCTCCTTCTGCAGCTAGTATCCCAGCCCTGTGTTCTGAGTGGGCTACAGAAAATAGATCAAATGAATTTATTGTCCTTGATAAATAAGTCTGAATTTATGTAAAGAGCATGAATGAAGTAATCCATTACTGAATGAGGATTTTTAAATAACTTTTATCTCGCTGGACTAGCTAAAATATTATCAGTGATGAGTTTGTATTTTTGAATCTTTCATCTAAAGGAGAAGAATTTGCAACAAAAAAAATCTAAAATTGTCACTTTAGATCCTGATCAAACCTTTCCAAAGTATTTTCTGTAGAATATATTTTAATCTCTTTTAGGCTGAAAACAGCCAAGAAGCGGAGATGCTGGGTGAAATGAAGCTGAGAGAGGCAGACATTGTTTCAGTAGATCAGCAAGCTATTGAAGAACACCAATCCATATTACAGGTTCAAATAATTTATTTGATGAACATGAACACAGTCCAACATAATTGCATGGGCCAAGAAGGAGACTTCAAAAAGAACTAAAATTTTTTATAGTCATTAAGCAAGGACACAGTCCTTTCAATCCATACTCTTCACTAATCCCAATATTTTTGACCTCTTGCTTCCAATCAACTCCTCCTCTGCCCATATTACACTCATATTTCTCTCTCTGATAAATTCTCTTGCCACCCATGTAAACTGGAGACAATTTACAATCATTAAACAACTCACCAAACAGCACATCTTTGACATGAGGGAACAAACTGTTGCATCAGAGGGGAATCCACATAGTCACAGGGAGAATGTGCAAACTCCACTGAGCTTCCAGGGCTAGTATCAAAACCTGGGCTTTGAAACTGTGAAGCAGCAAGAAAGAAACTATGCCTGAATCTGAAGGTTTGTGTTTTTAAGGTCATTTTCCTGTTTTAAAACTGATGCATCTTCTACCAGATAGAAGGGGGAAAATATTTTTTTGTCAATTTAATCAGGCCATTCTTTATGGAATTGAATTCACATAAAACATACCTGTACATCAGAACAGAATTTATTATCCAATGGTAACATTTCACACAGTATCTTGTATCATGTACAATCACATCAAATAATGGTCTGGAAACCGTCCAAGTATAATTTGTCTAGACTTCTCTCTTCTGAGATAGGTATTCTGAGTTTCATTAATATGAGTGAGTTTTTGAATAACATAAGGATCGATCTTTGTGAAGTCCAGATTTATCCTTAACTAGTTCTAGAACATGGATTGCATGAGCTAGATCTACGGCATGCTCTCAGGGCCATCAGGAATTTTGAGTTTGTGGAATGTCCTTTTAATATATTAGCAGCTTTCCCAATATAGCTGGAGGTCCAGGCAGGGATGGAGAACTGGTAAGGTTATGGGATTGGGTGTAGATGTGACAAAGAGAAAGAGGATCAGAATCTTAACTGTTATGGCTGATTTCAACAGAATGAGATATTGTTCACAGTAATTTAAGATCTTTTAAATCTTAAAATAGAACATGGAAATATCTATGGGTCTTATTTGTATAAATTGCCAAAAGACATTTAAGACTTTGACGGGATGTTAACTTAAGTTGAAGCCTGCGAAATTGCAATTAAGTGACAGGAGATGAGCTGGGAAAATAGGCAATGTCTTAAACATCACAATACAACTGGAGCCATTTCACAGGGATTTATATGAAACCTACTATTCATTGTCCCAGCAACCTAGGTGGTGGAGTCGGAAGCAGGGTCTTCAAATTTGCAACTTACAGACTTGAGCAGCATTGTAATCTGTGACAGAATTACTGTAGTAACTGGATTGTAACCAGCTACTTTAGATTTTTAAAAAAGATTGATTAGGGCTCTCTAAATAATAAACTAGTTTAGTACAGAGGATATCCTTAAAGACTTGGTGGCCAATGCATATGGATCACTAAGGTACAATAGCTATGGCCTGAACCATGCCCACTTTTTTCTCTCCTGCTCTCTGTTATAATACATGGTACATGCCAACCCCGCCCCCCCCCCAACCCCCTCCCCTCACAGCAACATGCTGGTATTGCTCTTAGCAACCTTTTTGTGACACAGCAAAGTCTATGAGTGTCAATTAGATTATAGAAATGTAAATACCCTTCCACAGATTCTGATCATCTGATAGGTTATAAGGATCAGAGATATTTAGAAGCAGTTGATAAAATCATAAAATAATTGAAAAGTATTAATAAAATAATGTAAGTCAAAGTGTAAATTAAACACACAATTGAACATTGCAGAGGAAATTTTTACTTAAGGTTTTAGTATGGTTCTGCTATCCAGCCATGAGTGTGATTCCCTATTGGCATGGGTAGGAAAATAGTCTTGATTTACTAGGATTATACTTGGATTCTAAGGAATGAATTGTGAGGGGAAATTAGGTTGCAGTCCCTGAAAGTTAAAAGATTAAAGGTGGATTCATTCAAAGAATCCACTTAGTCGTTGAATATACTCAGGGGGAAAAATTAATTTTGTTCATAAAATGGGTCTGGAATAGGGAAAATGGGAGAAACTATTATTAAGTCAAGTTTATTGTCATCTGATTGCACAAGTACAACCTGATGAAACGGCTATCTCCGCGTTAAAGACTTTATACCAGGGCACTTATAAAAATTCAATGTGGGCTGACAAAAGTAAATGAGAAGATTTACTGTAACAATGCCTGGAATGCATTGATCATGTAGTGAAAGGTTGGGCATGCTCAAGTGGAATTTAGCAGAGTGATTGGGACTTGAAAGGAACATCAGATCCTGAGGGATAAGGACAAGGTGGATATGGAGAGGATATTTCCTCCAGTAGAAGAATCTAGAACCAGAAGATACCATTTACAAATACAGTGACCTATTTGAAACAGGCAAGATGAAATTTTCACTCTGACATTGTTAGATTGTCAGCATTCCCTTAAAGGATGATAGAAGCAGAGGGTTTGAATATTTTAAAATGCAGAAGTAGATAAACGCTTGATAGGTGGGGAAGGTTAGTAAGACTGGCAGGAATGCAAAGTTAGGTTTATAATTAAAATGCATGATATTAAATGGCGAAAAAAGACGTGAATCTGAGTGGCCTCCTTTGCTCTTTATTCATGTAGGTTTTTTTTAAGAGAAGAGTATTGCTGAGACCAGGAAGATAGCCAGTGACTGGTTTGGTACAAATAGAGCCCAGAAAGTCTGAGATCCTGTCAAGGCAAGTCCCATGCGGTCATGTTGATGATAACTACAGACACCAACATAAGTTTGAGAACTATTGAAATGTGCACATTTGCCTAATTTAATGCTTGTGTAAATTTCATACATCAAAGCATCATTTTATTCTGAAATATTATGCTTATACAGTTTATTCACAGTGAGTATTGCATATGAGGTTATTATGAAGGTTCAACTGAGGGTAGCAAAATAATGTATAATTATATTTTAGATATCTTTCTAATATTTTAATTTCAAAACAAATAAATAAGCTGGTTATTTCTGAGCCTTGCTGCAATGGCTCGGTAACATAACTAATAAGCAGCAAGTGTTTTCCTCTTGGGATTTAGAATGATATATAAAAAAAAGCTGAGCAGCTAAAAGACAGATGGGAAAATATCCAAATACAGATCAAGACTAGGTCAATCATCCCTTACATCCTTCTCATACTTTGAAGAATGGCTCAAGCCTGAAATATCAGTTGTATATCTTTACCTCCTATAGACGCTGCAAGTCCTGCTGAGTTCCTCCAATATTTCTGTGTTGTTACCATATCCTTTTATCCTTAAGTGTCTAAATGTATCTTTCATGCGGTAATTGTATTTGCTTCAAGCAGCACATTTTAGACTCCAACCAGTAGAGATAAAATTTGCCTGTCAGTTTCCCTTTAAAACTCCTTTGTGTCATTTTAAACCTATGCGCTCTTGTTTTTGATGACCCAACCATGGGAAAAATGTTTTGACTCTCTATGCCTCTCTTGTTTTTGATGCTCCTACCATGGGAAAAATGTTTTGACTCTCTCTTTATTGCCTCTCGTAGACCTTTGTCAAATCCCTTTTCAACTTCCTTTGCTCCAGGGAAAAACTAGCCCAACCAACCAAATCAAATTTCTCTAATCCGGTAACATCCTTTGCACTCTCTTCAATGCAATCACATCCTTTCTTTGGTTTGCCAAGCAGAGCTGCACACAATTCTTTCAAATGCAGCCTAACCAGTGTTTGATAAAGTTGCCATATACCAAAACACCCCAACTCTTATATTCTATGGAAACATGAGAATGTGGCTGCTGGAATATCTGAAGCAAAAACAAAAACACCACCACCAAGACTCTTCAAGATATGTCGACACTGAAGAGGTTTTTCTCCTCTCTTCCAATGTCGATGAAAGGTTCCAACCCAAAATGTTGACGATTCTTTTTCTCCCACAGATGTCACTTCACTTCGGTTTTTTTCTGCACTTTTCAGAGAATCTGATTTGAAGACCATCGAAGAGCTGCTGAAGAATTACAGGGGCTGCCATCAGTCATTAGGCCCTTTTACATAGCCGCTGAGAAGCAAAACATTTGCACAAATTTTCTGCTCCGCTGGCAGATTAAAAATAACATGAAGGAATATATTTGCTAAGTTTCATCCTGTATTTTTTCCATCAAGACCCCTACACATTTTTACGGTGCGGCCGCCGACTAAATTGACCGCAGGCACTCCGTAAGTAACTGAGCTAATGAATACGACGTTCACTCTCTGACAAACTCCGCAACACAGGACGGCAGTGGAAAAATGCTTCCTGCATAAACGACCACTCCGGAGGTAAGTGTGCACATTTTTTAAACAGAATTATTCCATTAAAAATCATAATTGATAGATTGGATTGAGATGGCTACTGCACAACAAAGAAAGATGGAGACAGGCAGAGGATACAAAGATCCTGTCAGAGCAGTTGAGTCAACCAATGGCAGGAAATGGCACATCTTCTGAATGCAGCATCCACTCATTATTTACTCTAACAAAAGTACCCGAAGTAATTAGTTAAAATAAAATGAACAATTTACATTGAGTACTATCAAGGAGTAACACTGAAAAAATAAAGTTTCTGTACTGGTTTTAATTTCTTTTTACTATTTTGCCTTATGGTCAAACTTGCATTACTCAAGCATTTTTCTTGCTGCATGCTTTTTTTTAAACCAAGTATTTGGTAAAGAAATTGTGAATCGTATCAAGCAGGATTGCCCTTAAGTCAAATTATTTATTTCTGTTCAGGAATTGTTTGCTGAAATTGAAAAACTGATGAAAGCCAGAATCTGTCCCAACAGTTATTCTGCAGCAGTGAAGGTAAGTCTTCACATTTATTTAATCAAATACTGAAACAAATTGGAATGATTTTCCCGTGAAAAGCAACAGGAATTAAAACAACCACATTTGATTTGGCCACGATTATGGACTGCACTTGATGACCTAAAGTGCGTTTGTTGGATCTCACCAAAATTCACCAGTAAAGCACCAGAGAATGCTTCCATCATCAGACCCAAGAGGTGGGAAATGTTTGTAAAATGTAACCATGAATCATTTTTACTGACGTTGATAGAGTAAATTTATCAGCTAATTTCAAAGTTTTTAATCCCTATTTAGTCACCTCTTATCCTTTCTTTAGTTCATGGACACCTGAATCCAATACACAGAACTCAACATGTTAAGTATATCAGTGATGCTTTGAAGACAGTGGAAGAAGAAAAGGAAAGAAGGCTAGAAAATTAGATTTAAATACTCGAATGTTTTCAGCAGGTTGAAACAAATCCTTTAAAGTTTAATTATAGAATCTGTCATGTTGCAGTTAAGACATTAAATCTGACTAGTTTTTAGATTTCAACAAGAGCACTGACTGAGACACACAAACAATTGAATAATTGTTGTGTTTGTGTATCTTGATATATCTGAGCTAATCTATGTGATGGAACCTGTAATTTTGGATAATGAAATGAATACATCCACTTTGCTGGGGCAGGCGATGGCTGAGAGAACAGCATCAATCACAGCATCTGAAGCAAGTACAAAGTTCGAATCACATTGATATTCTATTGCAGTTCACTAGTTCATCAGCAGAAAGGGGAGATGTGATCCACTAAATGCAGGGATATTTCAAATAGGTCAGTTGTTTCAGATATTTTTTGATGGATATTTATATCAATTCAATTACAAGCAAATTTATTATGGTAATTTTGCACCACTTGGCACAAAGGTCTGCAGCATTTCTCAGCCAGTTATTAAGCTAAAATGTTAAATTTCCAACCATGGCAAACATGTTGAATGGTGCAGTATTTGATCCAAAAAGTAAATGGATTTCCAATAAAAATTTTGAAAACTGAGAAGTTAATGTGTTGATTCTATTCTTTTAATGTTTGGTTATCTTCTCATGTATGACTTTAAAATAGCAGGAGAAGTTGCTTTAATTTGAATTTTAGAATAGTTATGTATTTATTTAACAGAAGAAAAGGCTGAAATACTAAGTAAGACATACAAATAAATCTCTGAGTCTGGAAAATTTTAGAGCAATTAATGGAGAGGCTCCAGTAGAAGGGATGTCATAGAAAGAAATGGCTTCAGAATTGCTCAAAAGGAGGTTTGTCTGTGCATTACATAGAACCATAGACCAATTACAGCACAGAAATAGACCCCTCTAGTCCGTGCTGAACCATTTAGCTCATTCCAGAATCCCACACTCTCTGTGTGAAGAAATTCCCTCTCATGTTCCCCAAAACTTTTCCACCTTCACTCTTATCCCATGTCCTCTAGTTTGCATCTCACGTCCCCTCAGTGGAAAAACAAAGCCTCTCTACATTTACTCTGTCTATCCCCCTCATAATTTTAAATACCTCTATCATTCTTCTACGCTCCAAGGAGTAAAGTCCTAACCTGCTTAACCTTTCCCTGTAACTCTTTTCCTGAAATCTGGGCAACATCCTAGTAAATCTTCTGGGCTCCCCACCATGACTACCAGCCCCCCCCACATCTCCATCGGGCACACAAAACTCAAAACGGTCAACCAGTTTACCTATCTCGGCTGCACCATTTCATCAGATGCAAGGATCGACAATGAGATAGACAACAGACTCGCCAAGGCAAATAATGCCTTTGGAAGACTACACAAAAGAGTCTGGAAAAACAACCAACTGAAAAACCTCACAAAGATAAGCGTATACAGAGCCGTTGTCATACCCATACTCCTGTTCGGCTCCGAATCATGGGTCCTCTACTGGCATCACCTACGGCTCCTAGAACGCTTCCACCAGCGTTGTCTCCGCTCCATCCTCAACATCCATTGGAGCGCTTTCATCCCTAACGTCGAAGTACTCGAGATGGCAGAGGTCGACAGCATCGAGTCCACGCTGCTGAAGATCCAGCTGCGCTGGGTGGGTCACGTCTCCAGAATGAAGGACCATCGCCTTCCCAAGATCGTGTTATATGGCGAGCTCTCCACTGGCCACCGTGACAGAGGTGCACCAAAGAAAAGGTACAAGGACTGCCTAAAGAAATCTCTTGGTGCCTGCCACATTGACCACCGCCAGTGGGCTGATATCGCCTCAAACCGTGCATCTTGGCGCCTCACAGTTTGGCGGGCAGCAACCTCCTTTGAAGAAAACCGCAGAGCCCACCTCACTGACAAAAGGCAAAGGAGGAAAAACCCAACACCCAACCCCAACCAACCAATTTTCCCCTGCAGCCGCTGCAACCGTGTCTGCCTGTCCCGGATCGGACTTGTCAGCGACAAACGAGCCTGCAGCTGACGTGGACTTTTACCCCCTCCATAAATCTTCGTCCGCGAAGCCAAGCCAAAGAAAAGAAGAGACATAATAATGTAAGAAATAGGAGCAGGTCTCAGCCATCCGGCACATCGAGCCTGCTCTGCCATTCAGTAAGATCATGGCTGATCATTTCATTGACTCATCTCCATCTACCTGCCTTTTCCCCATATCCCTTAATTCCTTTTTTATGTAAAAATCTAACTGAACCTTAAATATGTTTAATGAAGTAGCTTCAACTGCTTCCCTGGGTAGAGAATTCCACAAATTCACTACTCTCTGGAAAAAAAAAAGTTTTTCCTTATCTCTGTCTTAAATCGTGAGGCTGTGTCCCCTAGTTCTGGATTCACCTACCAGTGAAAACAAATTTCCAGCCTCTATCTTATCTATCCCATTCATAATCTTATATGTTTCTATAAGATCTCCTCTCATTCTTCTGAATTTGATTGAGTAGAATCCCAGACAATATAGTTTCTCCTCATAGGTCAACCCCCTCATCTCTGGGATCAACCAGGTGAACCTCCTCTGAACTGCCTCCAAGGCCAGTATATTCTTCCTCAAATATGGAGACAGTGATATCTTTCCTGTAGTCGGAGGCCAATACGCCAAAAGCTCTCTTTACAACCCTATCTACCTGTGATGCCACTTTCAGGCAATTATCTATCTGTACAGGTACATCGCCACTTTTTGAAAGTTCACTTTATGCCACTTCGGTTTTACAAAAGACCTACATTAGTACCTGTTTTCACTAACTGAAAGAAATCCAAAGAGGATTTTCACTTTTACAATAAAACTTGAAAAGTGAAAAGAGCGTTCAGCATTTGTTTTGCAGCGAGCCGTCATAGAGGCAGTGTGCACCCTAGGCAGCAAGAGTGGCGCCATCAAGGTCCTTCCCTGGGAACTACACTTAGCATCAAGCCGCCATAGTTTTGAACTGTGTCTGCGATCATCTGTGTTTTATCTCGATTTATTTTGTGCATCCATTAGCAAGATGTGTCCTAAAGTACCAGAAAACCCTAAGAGAGCTCGTAAGGGTGCTATGCTTATCGTAAAATTGGGCATAATTAAGTATTTCGATCGTGGTAAATGATGTTATTTGGTATGATTTGGCAGGTTATTTTTTGGGTCAGGGAACACTCAAAATATTTTCCCAAAACAAATTAATTTCAGCTTAAAAAAGGTTTCATAGGAATGCTGTACTTTCGGATAGCGGGGAGACCTGTATTCCCAGATCCCTCTGTTCTACTTCATTCGTCATTGCCCTACCATTTACCATGTACTGTGTACCAGGGAAAGGTTCTTGGTTTGTCCGTCTAAAATGCAACATGTTACACTTTTTTGGATTAAATTCCATCTGCCATTTTTTCAGCCCATTTTACCAGCTGGTCCAGATCTCTCTGCAAGCTTTAAAAAAACCTTCTTCACTGTCCACACCTCCAATTTTAGCGTCATCTGCAAATTTGCTGATCTAATTTACCACATTATTATCCAGATCATTGCTGTAGATCACGAACAACAATGACCGCTGAGGCACACAACAGGCATCCCACCTGAGAAGCAATCATCCACCACTACTCTCTGGCTTCTCCCATCCAGCCATGCTCAAATCCAGTTCATTACTTCACCATGAATACCTAGCATCTGAACCTTCCTGAATAACCTCCCACACAGGACCTTTTCAAAGGCCTTACTAAAGTTCATATAAACAACATCCACAACCTTTCCTCAATTAACTTTCCTGGTAATCTTCTTGAAAAAAACACGATAAGATTGGTTAGACATGACCTACCACGCACACAGCCATGTGGCTGATCTCTAATTAGTTTCTAGCTAGCTAAATAATTTAATATCTGATTTCTTAGAATACCCTCCAATAAATTACTAGTACTGATATCAGGCCCATGGAAACAGAGGGGAGAGAAAGAGGGGGGGAGAGAAACAGGGAGGGAGAAATGGGGGAGACACAGAAAGGGAGAAACTGAAGGGGGCAAAGTTGGAGGATAAGGGGCAAAACAAAGGGGGGGGGAATAGAGGTGGGGGAGAAACAGAGGGGGGTAGAAACAGAGGGAAGAGACAGAGAGGTGAGAAGCAGAGGGTGACAAACTGAGGGGGGGGAGAAACAAGGGATGGAAGAAACAGAAGGGGAGAAACAGAGGGGGGAAAGAGGGTGGAAACAGAGAGGGGGTAGAATAGGGGGGTGAGAAAAGGGGGGGGGGAGTAACAGAGGGAGAAAACAGGCGTAGGATTCCCCTCACCATCCAGGAACCTGGCCAGAGTCAAAATTTAATGCCATGAAATGTATTGTTTTGCGGCAGCCAATTTATGACCATAAATTACTTTTAAAAATAAATAAATTCGAGCAAAAGAAAAGTGTGTGGAGGCATCGACCTTCCAGTTTTCCACCTCAGTTCATCCAGTCTGCTCCCGAGTCCTACTTTTCGTTGCCAGTGTTGGACTCAGGGCTGACTGTCTGGACGGGGTCTGTGCCACCACCCTTGGGTGCGGTCTCTGCCAGGGCATTCATTCCTTGGGGGTAGGGGCTTTGGGGTCTGTCCGCCCCCCCCCACCCCACTCTGACAGCGGGTTGGCACTGCGTGGCGGGCAGGCGGTCTCCGGGGATTTGGTCGTCAGGCAAGCCCACGGTTCCCATCCCACGTGAAACGCGATCGGCGCAGTGGCAGTGCGGGGCCGGCCCGGCTCGTTCCCGACCATGCATCCCCTCCCTGCGTGCTGCTCCCCGGGATCCGCCTGAACTCCAACCCGCTCCTTCACTTGGTGATTCCTGCCCACCCCCTCTCAATCCCGGGGCAGGAGCGGAGCGAGGGGACCGAGAGGCGGCCGCTGACGATGAGGAGCGCCGGCGTCGCGCTGGGGGCTTGTCTGCTGATGCTGCTCTCCCGAGTCCACGGGGCACAGGCGGCAGGTTCGTACCGAAGCCGAGAGCCGGGTCGCTTTGCACGCTCGGTGCGTGGGTCTTGGGCTCGGTGCAAGCCCCTCTCGCCCTTCCTCCGCGCGTTGAACTCACTCGCAGATCTGCAGAAGGCTTCAGCCCGCTGGATTTTAAAGCGAACTTTTGCAATAGCGGCGACGCGTCGGGAAATGTCAGCTCCACCTGCCCAGCCTTTGTGTGCGAAGGAAGGACACGTCCTCCTGGATCTGTCCCGCACACCGACGCCTGGGAGCGCAGGGCTGCGAGGCATCAAACGGGAGCTCCATACCTTGTTGAGGGGCTCCAGCCCGAAACGTTGGCTATGTATCTTTATCTTTGCTGTACACTGTTCGAGTTTCTCCAGCATCGTGCGCCCCCTCCCCTGGGTCTCTGCAGACTTTCCCGTTTTACATCGAGTGGGAGGTGTGATTGACCATCGCTGCCCTCCCAAAATCAAAGGAGAGAAATTCTGCCTTTTACTCGTTGCTGGCTGTTTCCAGCCTTCAATCACATTCAGTGACCCCGCCGCCCCTGAGAAGCGTTCGGGGGGTGTTTGGTGGTCTCAGTAATTAGTTCCCCCCCCCCCCCCCACCCCCTTCAATGTAATAAAACTCGGGGTTCTGCTGTGCAGACCAACTTGTGCCCTGTTCCAAGGGAACAGAAGCCGCCTCAAGTGTTGTAATCCTTTCCCACTGAATAATAAGAGTGAAAAGTCTGCAGATACTGGTTGGAGTAAAAACTCAACGCTGGAGAAACTCAGTATACTTTATGTAGCAAAGATAAAGAAACATCACCAACGTTTCGGGCTTGAGCCCTTCATCGAGGTAGGAGCAAAATATAGGCAGGGGCATTAGGATTATGGTTTATCTTTGCTATAAAAGTACCTGGCATTTTGCTCCCACTTTGATGAAGGGCCTGAAACGTTGGTTAAGTATTTTTATCTTTACTATATAAAGTACATGGTTAGACCTGCTGAATTTCTCCAGCATGGTGTTTTTTTTTAACCCCTGAATAATAACTTATTTTAACGACCTGAATGAGTGGAGTGTTTTTTTTTAAAAATAGACAACCTTTTTTGTTTGACACTTTCCACGTCCACGTTGGAAAAACCACCTAGTTTTGCAGCCAGTTAGCTTTTTGCCATGTAATTTGACCTGTGATGGTTGGGAGGATGTTTCCTATGAAGCTCTTCTGACACCAACTACAGAGGGTTCATTTCTGGCTCTTTCATTTAGATGAGTGAGAGGTCTGTGGATATGCTTCACAATCTCAAAGAAACTTCTGTGCCCTGCCTTTGATGTGACAAGTGATCAGACAGCTACGACACTCAGGGTGTAGCGCATCTAAGTTTGTTGAATGGAGCTGAAAAGCAGATTGTGCAGAGGATAGAGTCTGCAGAGATAGAGATGTGGTTGAGTGGGCAAGGATCTAGCAGAGTACAATAATGGCCGATGTGAGATTATCCACTTTCAAAGGAAAAATGGAAGATCAAGTTATTATTTAAATGAAAAGCAATTGTAGGAAAGCCTCAGTACAGAAGGACTTGGGAGTGCTTGTGGATCAATTGCAAAAGGTTGGTTTGCAGGTGCAGCAGGCAAACAAGAAGGCAAATGAAATGATGGCCTTCATTGGGAGAGGGATTGAATTTAGGAGGAGGGAGGTTATGCTCCAATTGTACTGGTGAGGTGACATCCAGAGTACAGCGAACAGTTCTGGTCTCCTTACTTGAGGAAGGATGTACTGGCTTTGGAGGCAGTACAGAGGAGGTTCACCACATTGATTCCAGAGACAAGGGAGTTAGCCTATAAGGAGAGATTTAGTCATCTTAGACTGTACTCGTGAAATTTAGAGGAATGAGAGGGGATCTTATGAAAGGCATAGATAAGATAGAGGTAGGTATGTTGTTTCCATGGGTAGGGGAGACCAGAACTAGAGGACGTGGCATCAAGTAATAGATTTAGGATGGAACTGCTTTTCCCAGAGGGTGGTGAATCTGTGGAATTCGTTGCCCATTGAAGCAGCGGAGGCTACCCAAGTAAATATATTTTAGACAAGGTTGGATAGATTTCTGCATCGTAAGGGAATTAATGGATAAGGGGAAAAGGAGATGAGCCTATCATCAGACTAGCCGTGACCTCATTGAATGGCAGAGCAGGCTCGATGGCCTGGATGGCCGACTCCTGCTCCTATTTCTTACGTCCTTCTGTTTAAAACTTGATGTGCATCTGATGAGAGACACACCTTTGTTTCCTGCCAAATACCTGCAGAAAATTAGTTGATCCTTTTCCGCATTTAAAATCTGTCAGTGAAGATGGATCTCTGAAATTAGAAATCGTATTTATCATCAAAGCTACCTTGTTATTTTTATTAAGGGGATCAGCACTTATCTTGCAGCAGTTGGGAGGCTTTTTCATAATCAAACCTTTTGATTACAGAACATAAAAACACTACAGCACAGTACAGGCCATTTGGCCCACGCTGTTGTGCTGGCCTATATATACCTACCAAAAAGAAAACCTCGTAATCCTCTATTTCATCCATGTGCCAGTCTAAGAGAGTCTTAAATACCCCTATGGTTCCAATTTCCTCCACCACCCCAGGCACCCACATCCCTCTGTATTAAAAACTTACCCCTGATGTCTCCCCTAAACTTCCCTCCCTTCACTTTGTACAGATGTCCTCTGGTGTATGCTCTACAAAGCAGTGCCAGGGAACCAGTCACTGAGTCAGCAGTTTTTGGTCAACTTGCTTTAAGAAGATTTGCTGCTCAACAAGCACCTTGAAGGCATAGGTGATTTTGCAGCTGATGGATGGATATTTAAACTAAGGGGGGATGGGGAAAGTTAGCCAGTTCACCAAGGATAACCTGCCTGCTCTTTATATGGAGGTTTGGAATCTTTTTATAACCTGTTTGTATTTAGTTTAACATCCCTTCTTGTTGGCCATATCTTTGACAAAGCAGTTTGTGTTTTGACCTAGTTTTGTGCTTGTCTCTGGTTTACACTGGCTCCGGTTTTCGTGGTACCAATTATATCAAAGCTTTAATGTCAGAAACTTGAGTTTAATTGGCCCATGCATTGCTTGTTATAATGTGTCATCCTCTTGCAAAATGCTGACTTGCACAAGGTGACATGAAAGTAATAAATGCCACCTTATTAGTACTTTAAAATGAGACCGTCCGCAAAGCTACAAATACTCTTCATTTCGACTGAAATTGACCAAAGTATTGAAGATTTCTCCTCATGTATTTAAATAATTTGCCATTTTTTGACATCACAGAATCTTGCTTTTCAATATTCTCTGAAGTGGTGTTGCTAGCTTGGCCTTTGGAGGCCATTTTATCCACGAGGTCACATCAACAGTAGCAAGGTTGGTGATCAGTTGGTCTGCTTTTGTTCTGGGTTCACTGGCTCGACAACAAGCTTTAAGTATTGTGTCCGCTATAATGAAAGGTGAGGTACCTATTCTGAAGAAAGCAACTCTATCCATGGTCTACTTCCTCACGATTAACATCATTGTGTAGCTCAGAGCAGGTCCTTCGGCCCAACTTGCCCTTGCTAACTAACTTACCATTCTGTCCTTGCCCCTTTTTGTACATGGTTATACTTTGGCAAAGATCATGTGTTTGCTTCATTGTGACCATGCCTGCGCACACTTGGTTAGCCTCTTCTCTCCAAAACCTGCTACCCAGGACAGGACCCTATTCCCACCCAGGACCCCTTCCAGCCAGGGCCAAGTCACTAACTCGCTTTACCAAGTAACATCAGGCTATTGGCAAATGCTACTAACTGCTCTAACTTGCAACCTCATGATGTGTGTTCACACAATGTCAATGAACAATAGAGAAGCATAAATTCTGCCGCTGGTGGAATCTTGAGCCAAGACAGAACTGTTGGAGGAACTCAGCTGGACAGGTAGCATCTGTGTAGAAATAGTTGGTCAACGATTTGGGCCTGAACCCTTTATCAAGACTAATATAGGACAGGGGGAAAAGAAGCTGGGGGCCCAGAGATGACAAAGTCGAGGACAGAAGTTGAGAGAGGCGCAGAGATAGGTAAAGGGAGAAATTGTAACGAAAGGAAAGAGCAAATGAAAATTTAGAGAGAAAAAATAATTACAGGAGTAGGTGAGGAGGTGGGAACATGGAATAATATTGGGGTTGCATAAAATTAGAAAAGTGTTTGTTCATGCCATGAGGTTTAAGGCTCCCCTGGAGGATTACAATGAGTTAATGAACAATTAGTCAATGAACTGCACTATTCCAAAAGAGATGATATTTTTAAAAAAATTATATAGTATAAACTAGTGGCGATCTTTGAAACTGAGAGCTGTTAGTTGAGATGGATGCACCATTTGCTTTCCAGCTCGTATAGAGTCATACAGCATGGGAACAGGCCCTTCAGCCCAACTTGCCCACACTGACCAAAATGACCCATCCTCACTACTCCCACCTGCCTGCATATCACTTTTCATCCCTCCTACCTGGGTATCTGTCTAATTTTTTCTTAAACAGAGAATCTGTTTCAATGACCTCCTCTTATAGCCTGTTTCCTGCACTCACCACACTCTGTGTGTGTGTGTGTGTGTGTGTGTGTGTGTGTGTGTGTGTGTGTGTGTGTGTGTGTGTGTGTGTGTGTGTGTGTGTGTGTGTGTGTGTGTGTGTGTGTGTGTGTGTGTGTGGAAAAAAAATCCTCAGGTTCCCCTTCACTTTAAAACCTATCTCCTTTGGTTACTGATTTCCCCTGCTCTGGGCAAAAGACTCTTTATGTTCATCTAATCTGTTCCTTATCTGATTTTGTACACCCCTATGAGATCACCCCTCATCCTCCTGTGCTCCAATGAATAAAGCCCCAGTCTATTCAACTTCTCCCTGTAGCTCAGGCCCCTGAGCCTTGACAACATCTTCACTGCACCCTCTCCTGCTTGGCATCTTTCCTATAGCGCGGTGACCAATACTAAACATAATATTCCAAATGGGGCCTTTCCAACATCATGAACGGCTGCAACATGACCTCCCAACCTCTGTACTTGATACTCTGTCTGACGAGGGACAGGTTAGAGGAAGTAATTAAATTTGCTTCTGACCAGTAAACTGGCTCGAAAAATAAAACCACATTCGTTGGTTACAAAGTGAAGACAAAGATCCATATTCTTTTGGTATAAAAGGTCATTCTAAGGGGTTGTTCAATCACTATCACTTTATCTGTTTTGCCTGAACACTATAAAATGTAAATGTATTTTTCAGAGAACCTTAGAACATTATAGCACAGAAACAGGCTCCTTTGGCCCTTCTAGTTTCTGTTGAACCATTATTTTTTTGCCTAGTCCCAATGACCTACACCCAGTCCATAGCCCTCCATACCTCTCCCATCCATGTACGTATTCAAATTCTTCTTAAATGAGCCCACATTCACCACTTCAGCTGGCAGCTCGTTCCACACTTCCAGCACTCTCCATTTGAAGAAGTTCCCCCTAAACATTTCCCCTTTCACTCTTAACCCATATCCTCTGGTTTGTATCTCACCTACCCTCAGTGGAAAAAGCCTATCTACATTTGTCAGATAGTTGTTGATTACAATGCCAGCCGCAGCTGAGATTCTTCAAGATTGCAGGATCACCTGAATTGTGAGCCAGCAAGTGCGAAAGATGCATACTGCAGACATTCAATCACCTATCTGATTTTCAGCTCTCCTGATAAGGGCTCGGGCTTGAAACGGTGACTGCCTTTGACTTTCTGCAGATACTCTGTGGCCTGTGGAGTTTCTCCACCACTTTTGTGTTCTGCTGTAAACATCAGCCCATTTCACAGCAAGAAGGTTGATACAAAACCTATTTGGGGCAAAGTAGAATTGTCGAATATTTAAGACTTTGGAAGACTGCCACTGGTTAGAATTTGGATTGTTCAAATCTTTATTAAGACCTCCTTCCAAAGGTAGTCTCAGCAATGGCTCAAGGGGTAACATAACTGGCCTCGATTTAGAACATAAGCATGGAAAGGCAAACACATTAGGTAAGGGAGTATTATGTTCAGAAATTCTGCTCCGTGGATGTGATGTTAAATTGAAAAAGCCTCTCTTTTTGTCTGGTTTTAGTATCTCATAATGCTGTTTTGAAGAAGGACCCCATGATTCCCCAGACCTAGTCTTTATTTATCACTCAAACATTACTTGACTTGAATTTCTTTCTTGTGTGAAAATTGGCTGCTCCATTTCTTCTGTCAGTGCTTAAGCTGCTCTGTTCATTGTTCATGTGTTAGGTTGTCCTGAGAGAGATCGGAAAGCCACTACGAAATGCAATCTGCTTTATCAGCTGCAGATTTCTTGTGATCCAAAAGCTGCCACACAAATATGGTTTTCACTCTTTTTAGACTTGCTTCAACCTCACTGATTTGTGGAGCTGTTGGGATATAATTTAAAGATGCAAATTCATTAACCTCTGTGGTAATTGCCAAGTGGAGGGTCTTAGATCTGAGTATCTGTCCTGGAGCCTCCATGTTCATGCAATCTCAAAGAAGGTTTCCCAGTGGCTACACTTTGTGAGGAGTTTGAGGAGATTCAGTACGTCACCAAAACTTCTGCAGTCGTACCGTGGAGAGCATTTTGGTTGGTTACATCGCTGTCTGGCATGGAGGTGCCAACCCTCAGGACAAGAAAAAAAAACTCCAGAGGCCTGCGACATCGTGGGCATCAGTCTTCCCTCCATTGAGGGCATCTACAAGAGGTGGTGTCTGAGGAAAGTAGCCTCTATTCCCCACCACCCAGGACATGCCCTCTTCACTCTGCTACCATTTGGGGGGGGAAAGGTACAGGAGCCTGAAGACGAGCACTCAGTGGCACTAAGACAGCTTTTTCCCTGCTGCCATCAGATTTCTGAATGAGCAATGAACCACAGACACGCCTTACTTTTCATGCACTGCTATTTAAATTTTTTATATTTTTGTTGTAAGATGGTTGATAATATGAATGTTTGCACTATGTTGCTTCCACAAAACACCGAATCTCATAACAATAAATTCTGATTCTGATTGATTAGTATATTATTGCCTGTTATATTTAATGCCCTATTTGTGTATTTTTATAGACTGTGCAGAATTGGAGTCCTGTGCAAGTTGCATTACTGGCAATGCTTTGTTGAACCTAACAGACTGCATGTGGGCACACTGTCAGTCAGGTGAGTGCCTTGTACATAGTTTAAGTTTGTGTGCAGCAACCGAAGGAGGTCAGATGAAGTAAAGGTCTTAGTTTTTGGCCTGTTTTTATTTATTTTTTTGACCTTAACACTTGAGCTTAAAATGCAGCATATTTTGGTATTCTAAAGTTAGAATCCTGATGACCTGATCTGGCCAGATTCAATAGCAGGCTTACCATAGGTTTACTCTTTAAATATAAACCAAACCAAGTGCCTCGTGGATTATTTTTATGGTTGAATTTTTTTAATTTTTAAATTTTAATTAAAAGAAACTTAGACATATGAGCCCACGAGCCCGTGCTGCCCAAGTACACCAATTAACTAACAACCCCAGTATGTTTTGAAGGGTGGGAGGAAATCGGAGCTCCTGGGGAAAACCCACAAAGACACAGGGAGAATATATAAACTCCTTACAGATAGGACAGAATTCAATCGCCGGTGCTGTAACAGCACACAGCTAACCCCAATACTAGCCATGGCTGCCCTATTGATCCAGTTGCATCTTTAGTTCTGTGGTCTCTTGTCCCAACCTTGCAGAGTTGGGCATTTTGATCGAAATAAGTCAAGAATGTTGATACAAAGGATTTCACAAAGTGTGCAGTCACCATAGTTTGGTGGAGGGACACTCTGCAGGAAGCTACTTCCCCTGCTGAGATTGCCAGATGTCAGAGTGCAGGTTGAGTGTTCAATTTTCATTGGTGTTCCTTTTCCCCAGGAAGGAAGAACATTGTGGCTCAAGCCGATGTTTGAGATCACATCAACCATTTGCTTCTGCTCTATGAATGGGAATTAATGTCCTTGCTCCCGTAGATAGATCTGTAGCTGTCAATCATGCCATGGTTTCCCCATTTGTTAAGTAGATGATGGTACTGGCTGAACCACCAGCTCCAGCCAGGCGTGGGATTAAGGTGTTAATGACATATGATGTAACAGCAATATTTTTCTTTTGCATCACTTTCCCATTTCCCTCATTTGTCCCCTAGAAACAAGGAATTTTCTGCAACTGCTGATATTGTATCTAAATGAGCAGTAACTTCAAATATTTAAAAACTTCAAGCACAATGTTAAACATCAAATACTGATTTTAGTTTGGTTTTGGGTTGAGTTTGCAGAAACTGGGTATCATAAGAAATAGATATTTCTGTGTTAATTACCCTATCAATGGTCTGTTTGCAACCTAGGTGACACATTTGACCCCAAATTGATATTTGTACCTTGTATCTGCAGAACCATAAAGGTTTCCTTTATCCACTACACACTGCCTGGTTTCTAAACCTTATCTGCTTGAAATTCTTATCCACACATGGTTACCTCTTGGACTGAACTATTCCAATGCATTTCTGACTAGCATCTCTTGAGTGCTCTCACCAAACTCTCAACCAGCCATTCCCAATGTCTTTCTTCGACTATGCATTCCCCACCCCCCCAGGACTCTGCTCAATGTTTATGGACCCCCTTCCATGTGCAGCTGTCAAGTTTTGGTTTCTTCCATACTTCCCTCCTACAGACAGAATTTTTAAAAATCTGTTACACAAGGTGAAAAGAAATAAAAGTGTGGCATCCCCAGGGCCATAGAGATCCTGTTGAGAATGGCTGCTCTAAACCATAAAAAGTTTTGCTACTTTGCTGGAATGATTTGAGTTTTTTTTGCCCAAATCCTCCAAGTTACTGGGCTACACTGCTTCAAGGTTAACCATGACTTTTACAAATTCATATCTTTATTGCCACCCTGTCCCTGTCGACCCCATTAGCTTGAAAACCTCTATTGATGTTCCTCCAATTTTAGCCTCTTGGTTGTCCTTCAACTGAGTTGGCCTTTTCAGCTTTCGGTAATCCCCGCCTCCCCACATTGCTCCCACCTCCCAGGTCTTCAAGCTGATGCTCAAATTGATCTTTGACCAAAGGTGTTAGTGATTTTTTTTTTTCCCTATTTTTCCTCTGGGGGATCCTGTTGTCTTGAATTTTCTGTATGAATGGAGGTTGCAGCTATTCAACATCCTGATCGTCTTAATCCAGTTTGCCATAAATATCTCCAGGTCCCCAGCTTCTGATTCTGGATTATGGAAAAGCTGGCTTCCATTGTGGTGGTGCAAGCTGCTTTACCATGGAAAAATTAGTCTTGAGTATAGGAGTTGGGATGTTATGGTAAAGTTGTATAAGACATTGGTGAGGCCAGATTTGGAGTTTTGTGTACAGTTTTGGTCACATAACTACAGAAAAGATCTCAATGAGATAGAAAGAGTGAAGAGAAGATTTACTAGGATGTTGCCCAGACTTCAGGAACTGAGTTATGGGAAAAGGTTAAACAGGTTAGGACTTTATTCCCTGGAGCAAAGAAGAATGAGGGGAGATTTGATTGAGGTATACAAAATTATGATGAATATAGACAGAGTAAATATAAGTAGGGTTTTTTCCACTGAGGATAGGTGAGATATAAAACGGAGGACATGGGTTAAGGGTGAAAGGGGAAATGTTTAGGGGAACATGAGGGGGAAACTTCTTCACACAGAGTGTGGAACGAGCTGCCATCTGAGGTGGTGAATGCGGGATCAATTTTAACATTTAAGAAGAATTTGGATGGGAGGCGTATAGAGGGATATAGACTGGTGCAGGTCAGGGGGATGAGGTAGAACAATAGTTCTGACTATTGAAGGGCTGAAAGGCCTGTTTTCTGTGCTGTAATGTTCTACGGTTCTATGGTATAAAATCAGAGCAAGTTGTATTGCAGAGCCCATTTATTTCATGTGTACAATCAGATGACAATTACTGGTTCCCTCATCCGATGCTTGATCCATGGAGTCTATATTGCCCCTTTTTGATGCCATACTGTGGCTATGATAGCAGCTTCTATCATTGCTGCCATTCCTGGGTTCCAGGTCCCTGCCCACTCTCTGGCTGTCAACACCTAAAACTGAAACTTTAAATTCTTAAACATTTAAACTCCCTAGTGATCAGCCCCTCTTCTATTAACTGTATCCAGATCCCTTGTGATATTCCTCAGGAGTTTGCAGAGGTTTGGTGTGCCATTAGAAATCCTGGCAAATTTCTACAGATGTGTGGTGAAAAATGTGATCCAATACCTCTGTGCAGAAAGCCCTGCAAAAGGTAGTGGAGACAGCCCAGGATGTCACAGGTAAAACCCTTCCCACCACTGAGAATACCTAAGGAAAACATTGCCGTCAGAGTGCAGCAGCAATCATCAAGGATCCACACTGCCCAAAATACGCTCTGATCTCGCTGCTGCCATCAGGAAAGAGGTTATAGATGCCACAAGAGTCACACTATCATGTTCAGGAACAGTTGCTACCCCTCCACCATCAGACTCCTCAACCACAAACTCAATCTGGAACTCATTTAAGGACTCTTACATTTGCATTTTATTGACTTTTTTCTCTCTGTATTGTGTGGTCACTTTGTTTACATTTCTTTATTTGTGTACGTTGCATACAGTTTTTTTTACACTACCAATAAGTCCTAATTCTGCCTGGCCTGCAGGAAGAAGAATTTCAGGGTTGTATATGATGTCATGTATGTACTCTGACAATAAATCTGAAATTATTTCAAATTTTAATCTCCCCTAAACTTACATTTCCATGGAAAGTCGAGATCCCCAGCCACAAAATCCTATCAGTCCCTCCTGGAACCAGTGCACCTGGAATTCTACACAGTAGTCTAGTTATTTTGTGCCTCTATAGTATGACATCTCTATTCTGTGCACCTACAATAATAGCTCTATCCTATTTTAATCACCTGTCTACTCTCCCACATCTGAGTACACACACTCCAGGCCCCTCTTTTCTCTACACTATTTCATAACCTTATATTCAGTTTAATGTCCCCTGTCAAATGCATTTTGTGCCAGAATTCTCTGGCATTTTTCTGCAACTGCGAATTTTTCCTCACTGTATATTTGCCATTCACCTATCCAAGGGGAAATGTGCAAAAGGAGACGACAAAAGTGGTTTTCAGAAGAGCTTTTTGCTTTTGATGCTACAAAAGAGCTTTGTATTGCAGCTTTATGGTCACTTCAATAAGATGCCAACTCATCTGTGGTTCTCATCAACTAATGTATGTGGTGTTAGTGGACAGGATGAAGTGTGCAATATAGTAGTAAAACACAACTCTGCCTGAATTTAGTTCCCAACTTAATAGAATCAGCATCAAAATGTATTGTCATGAACACGTCACGAAATTCATTGTTTTGTGGCAGCATTATAGGTGCAAAATTGATATATAATTTTTAAAAAATAATAAATTAGTGCAAAATGTGAAAGTGAAGTGGTGCTTATGCTTCATTGTATATTTAGAAATCTGATGGCGGAGGGGAAGAAGCTGTTTCTGTACCGTTGGGTGTTCGACTTCAGGTTCCTGTACCTCCTTCCCAATGGTAGCAGTGTGAAGAGGGCATGGTCGGGGTGGAGAATTTCCTTGAGGATAGAAGCTGCTTTTGTGAGACACCGTCTCTTGTAAATGTCGTCAATGTAGCGAAGACTGGTGCCCGTGATGGTGCTGGCCAGGTTCACAACTCTGTGTAGTCTTTTCCTGTCCTTTGCGTTGTGTTAGGTCTGCTTTGTTCATGAATGAGTGAGACTGAGTCGAAATCAAGGTTCTTTGTTCTTTATTACCGGATTGTAACACTTGCAACTAACAGTGTTAGTTGGAGAAGGCGCATTCTGCCGTTATCAGCAAGTGGTGTTTTTTATATACCTTAGGATATGTACTTAGTAAATTATCATACCATGACATTGTCCAATGAATAAACTGTTGCTGTCCCTCTCTGCTAGCCTCCTGCACATCAATTTGTCATCCCCACTCTTATCTTGAGAGTACAAGGTCACAACTGCATCTTGTTACGGCCCAGCACTGGGTGACTCCCTCTACATTCCCAGCTCATGATGTTTTTACCTAACAATCCCTCCTTTGTCCTCTTTAGAGGGCAATCTTGCCCTGACTACGCTACCACCACGTTACATTAGTTCGCCTACTATTGCCAAGCTCTATACGGGCTCTGTTCACGGGGTTGTCCGGCTGGCGGGCGAGGGCTCCCCCCAACCCTCCTTTGCGTATACCCCCCATCCGTTTCACCGATCCCATTGCCCATTTACAAGTTTCATTCCCATTTTCCCCCAAGCAAATAACTAGCTAACCCCCCAAATATTAGTAATTACCCAAATTAACATATAGTCTACAATCTATTTCATAATGTTTGTTCTACAATCTATTTCATAATGTTTGTGTTACAATCAATGTTATAATATTTGTGTTACAGTTGGCACCTCCATATCAGACAGTGATGCAACAGTGACCTGTAGAAATTGGCAAGAGCCTTTGGCAATATACCAAATCCCCTCAAATTCCGCACGAAGTGTGATGTTTCTTTTATTACAATAAAGAAATGGGCTCTTTTTAAACAACTAGATTTATTAACTTAGCAAACTGCACTAATAGCAGAACACACACAGATCAGACCTCATGTGGAGGCTTCCTTCTTGAATCTCCCCAAGATGCCACAGCCTTCCAAAGATGCAACATTCCCCAGATGCCACACACTCAGTTTCCAACTCCTCTTGGTGGTATCACTCTATCACGACATCCCCTTTCCTCGAGAGGTTTGATCTAACATGGCACACTAAAACAGTATTCTTTCAATTTAAAGTTCAACACAAACGTTACACGAACATCAGCAACACAAACTTTTAAGTGTGCAGTTCTTCAAACAGATCTCACAGCTGGACACTATCCTGCCAATGTCAGCATTTATCCATGGCCAATAAACAGCAGTTTTGGCCTTTCTCTTGCATTTTTCCATTCCAAGGTGCCCCTCATGCACCCTTTTCAGCATCTATTGTCTTAGTGATTGAGGAATGATAATTCTGCTCTCTCTGAGTAGAAGCCCATTGACAGCACTCAGCTCAGCTCTGATGTTGTAGTATGGCTGACATTCACCTCTAGGCCATCCTTCATTCAGATTCTTGATGACCTGTAGAACTGTGTCCTTTTCTGTTTCAGCTGCATCCTTTTTGGATTTCATGTCAGATACGGGAAGAGATCAGGTTCTTGTTGAGAATCATATCTGTCTCTGTAGAACTCTTATTGTGTGCTTCACTCTGCGTCATTGCTCTGGATAAAGCATCAGCCAGCACAATAAGTTTCCCTGGTGTGAACATTAATTCAAAGTCATAACGTTGTAGCTTTATCCTCCGTCTATGGATTTGTGGTGACATTTCACTGAAACTTTTCTTGATTATCACTATTAATGGCTTGTGGCCTATCTCTGCTATGAATGTTGGTAGACCATACACATAACTGTAGAATTTCTTGAGTCCATAGACCAGACCTAGACCCTCTTTCTTTATCTGTGCATATCGACATTCAGATGTAGTCATCGTCCTTGATGCGTATGCTACTGATCTCCAGTCTTCTCCCACAGCCTGAAGTAGTATGGCACCTATTCCATTTTTGAGGTGTCTGTAGATATTTTCATCCTTCTGGACATCAAAAGTACTGGTTCTGTAGTTAGAATGGTCTTCTTTCTTGTGGTTGGCTGTCCACTTGAATTCACATTTGTCCATCTCACTTGTAATTTTATCCCTGATTAGAATCTGATAATATTCTCTCTTTATATTGCCATTCAAGTTTTTTGGGTCCATGCACATGTGTCGGTCACCGTTCTTCTTTTTGGCACACACCATTGAATTCCCCAATTCTGTGGGTTCCTCCACTTTCTTTATAACCACTAGTGGTGTCATTTGGTCGAGTTCCTGCTTGAGCTTTTCTTTTAGTGGTGCTGGAACCCATCTCAAGGCATGCAATACTGGCTGTGACTCCTCCTTTAACTGTATCTTATAGGTGAATGGTAGAACTTCAAACCCTTTGAAGATGTCTGGAAATTGATCCAGTATTTGTTCTCTGCTGCTCTGTCCATTGTCACTGTTAATGTGATACACCCTATTGACTAGGTTTGTCACCAAGCAGTGAATACTGCGAACCTGAGGTGGAGCTTTTTATCTTTAACTTACACTTTGTGTTTACCTTTCATGTTGATGCTCTGTCCATTGTAGGCTTTGAGCTGTGCAGGATTTGCATTGGTGTATGGCTTTATCTTCATTGCCCTGATGTCATGCTCACAGATCAAATTGACTTTAGCCCCTGTGTCCAGCTTAAAAATAATATTTGTTCCATTGGTATGCAATGACATAGTCCATTTATTCTGCTCAACTCTGTTCACTTACTGCACTACTATTCCCATGAAAAGTGTTTCACTGAGAGCAGTTTCTTCTACAGTGTGTACACTTTTACTTCTGTCTATATTCCTTTGGAAAATGTTGCCCTTCATAATGATTCTGCCCTTTGCACTTATTGTTGAATTTCCCATAAGCTCAGCATTGCTTTGGTGTAAGCTTAGTGCCACATCATTTACAATTGAATGTCTCTCCATCTTTTTGTTGTTTCGTATGTCTCATATTTTGTTTGTGTGTGTATCCAAATACTGTGGCTATGAATTTCATTTTCCTGGCTTTTACATTATCACCAAACTTGTCCACATGCTGCAGAGCTAATTCACTGGCATGGCATATCTTCACAGCTCCAGCTAAGGTAGAATCTGTCTCTCGCAGCAACCTCTCTCTCACTTTGTTATCATTAATTCCAAACACAATTGGATCACAGATCATTGAATCTTACAGCAATCCAAAATTGCATGTTCTTGCTTTTAATTTTAAGTCAGTTAAAAAAGTATCAAAGCTCTCTTCCTGCAGTTGCATGTGCGAGTGAAACACATACCACTTGAAGGTTTAATTCTTCATTGGTGAACAGTGTTCACCAAAACCTGGTTGAATTTGTTCTGCTCTTGGCAAAAATAAATGTATTGAAAACCTCCAGAGCTTTAGGTCCAGCCATGGTAAGTAGCAGTGCAATCTTCCATGTATCTGGCTTGCTATCGATTCCAATTGCTTGCAGGTACAGCATGAATCTTTGTTTAAACAGCCTCCACTGTAGTTGACATTTCCAATCCATTTTATAGGGTCAGGTGTTTATAAATTCTCCCTATTTTCTGTGCTGATATTGAGTGTTACTCATTACTCACATTGTGATGTTTATTTCTCTCCTGTGCACAACGGCACATTTCTCATGTTTCTTTCACTCCTGGCTCTCTTCCACTCCTGTACCATGTGATGTTTCTTTTATTACAATAAAGAAACTTGTGTCCTTTTTAAACAACTAGATTTATTAACTAAGCAAACAGCACCAAGAACAGAACACACACAGACCAGACCTCAAGTGGAGGGTTCCTTCTTGAATCTCCCCAAGATGCCACAGCCTTCCGAAGATGCAACGTTCCCCAGATGTCTATCACTACATGAAGTACAGCTGCTGGCGAGCCTTCTTTGTGATTCCATTGACATGAAGGCCCCAGGGCAGATTCTCAGAGATATTGATGCCCAGGAATTTGAAATTCTTAATGTTCTCCATTGTTTATTAGCATGTTATCTCAGATTTAATTTAATTTACAAGAACACTGCAATGTTTAAACTTTGAATGTGTTGTTTTAAATCCAAGCCTGGTGGCTGCAGAGACTTCATTTTTAAGTTTGCCCTTCAAAACTGGAGTAGTGTTGAATTATTTAGTGTGATCCTATATCTCCTACAGAGCCAACTGACAGATTTGTTTTTTATATTGTGGCAAAGTCTGGTCCCCACAGGGTTTTTTTTGGGAAGAGATAAAATCTGTGGCTGAAAATCTAAAACTTACAAGACCCTGCCTGGGCCTTTGCTTAGAAATTAATTGCATGACTACTAGACATGGCTATGTTTTGAATTTTGGGTTCTGCAATCCTCTGCAGCTCCCCAAAGAAGATTTTGATCCATTTTTTTCCAAGAGGGAAAAACACTGAACTTCTTTTGGAAGAGTGTAGAAGACTGGTAGTGTGGAACTGGGGACACAGTTCAAGGATGGTTTACTTCGAATCTTGGGCCATAATGTGGCACAGAGAAGTGATTTTCGGCAAAGATTTTGGTCCAAAAGCTCTGCACTGTGCTGATTGACTGCATTGTGAAATTAGGAAATTTTTGCTGGATAGTTTGGAGAATAGTGAAAGAGAAGAGCCAGTGTATTTTTAACAGGAGCTGAATTACCATATCTACTTGTGCATTCATCGATACCGTGTGAGAGAGGAGCTGAATTACCATATATATTCATGTTTTCATCAATACTGTGTGAGAAAGGAGCTGAATTACCATACATACTCGTGCATTCATTGATACCGTGTAATAATCGACTTCCCCTTTTTGGCCTAAAAATCATGTGTTTGCATATGACCCGTGTAAAAGTCAACCCCTCCCCCCTTTTTATGGCCCTTCTGAACTCCCAAGGCACTAACCACGAACCATTGTCTCAGCTGCCTGCCTACCAGAGCTCCTAACACCCCTGCTTTCCGCCCACCAGAGCCCAAAGCACCTCAACAGTAAAAGCTCACCTCAGCTGCCCACCTGCCAGTGCTCCCGACACCCTGGCTGCCCACCCAATGGAGCCCCAAACACTCTGACAGTGGATCCTCACCTTGGCTGCCCACATGCCAGAGCTCCTGACCGTCTACCCTAATCCCGGCCTCCCGTACATCCATGCTCCCGACACCTTGAATGATGCAGGTACTTAACACGGTCAAAAGAATGAACCATGTAAAAGTCGATCTCATGCTCTGAATTTGACCCAAAAATTGGTCTAAAAAAAATTGCCGATTACATGAATATATACAGTAATTAAAGGCCCCAGCATAAAGACTTCTAGTAGACACATGAAGGACTGCAGGTGACAGAATCTGGAGCAAAACACAAGCTTCTGGAGGAAATCAGTGGGTTGAGCAGCGTCAGTGGGTGAAAAAGAGCAGTCAACGAAAGTCTGCAGATACTGTAATTGTAATAAAAACACCAAAATGCTGGAGGAACTCAGTAGATCTCACAACATCCATAGAAGGTGATAACCAGCATTTTGGGCTTGTGCACTTTGTCAAGGTGCTCTTTTTTTTTTGCCACTGCTACTCAGTCTGCTGAGTTCCTCCAGCAGATAGATGTATTTTTTTTTCCATTTATTCTCGAATTCTCGCATGATTTAGGGATATTGGCTAAACTGCAAGAATTAATTGGTTCTATTGGGAAAAGGAACACTGGACTATTCTCATCATTTTCAGATGAAGGACCTCCGCAATTTATTGTTATGAACATGGTCACAAAATGTGTTGTTTGTAGCAGGATTATTGTGCATTATAGCTGCAAAATTAGCTATATATTACAATTCCGTGAATGTACAATTAAAAAAAATATTAGTAGAGGGAAGATTTTAAAAAGTGAGGTCGTGTCTGGTTCATTGTCTATTCAGAAATTTGATGGCAAAGAGGAAGAAGCTATTTGTGTTTGGGTGTTCATCTTCAAGCTCCTGTACCTCCTTCCCGGTGGTAGCAGAGTGAAAAGGGCATGGCCTGGTTGGTGGGGGGTTTTGAGGATAGAGGATGCTTTTTTAAGACACCACCTCATGTAGATGTCCTTGATGGAATGAGGTGTGGTGATGTCACAGGCCAAGTTAACAACGCTCTGAAATTTATTCTTGTCCTGAGAGTTGGTGCCTCCATATCAGGCTGTGTTGCAACCAGCAAAGGAGCAATATTCCCTTCACCAAGACTCAATGAAGATGACTTAATAGAGGTCAACAAGATTCTGAGGCATAGATAAGGTAGACAGCTAGCACCTTTTTCCTAGGGTTGGAGTAATAAACTCCAGAGGACATCTGTACAAAGTGACGGGATGAAAGTTGAAGGGAGGTATCGGGGATAAGATTTTTAATACAGAGAGTTGTGGGTGCCTGGAATGCCTTGCCATGGATGGTAGTGGAGGCTGAAATATCAGGGGCATTTAAGAGGCTGTTAAATGGATGAAAGAAAAATAAAGGGTTATGTGGTAGAAAGGGCTTCGTTTTTTTTTTGTAGGAATATATAGGTTGGCACAACATCGAGGGCCGAAGGGCCTGTACTGTGCCGTAATGTTCTATATTCTCTCTTCTGTGTTCTAAATAGCAAACTAATTTGTTCAGGGGCACTTGGAGAAGGGTTGTAAATACACAACTTTATAGCCACACTCAGATCCTGTGACCAAACAAAATTTAACTGAGTTGTGGAGATTTTAACCCTTTCCTTCAATTGCTGGTAATTCATGTACATGTTTCTCTGATTATTTAATAAGTTACAACAATGTAGAATAGGACGCTGAGCTGGAGAGGTATGCCATTCAGCCCCACAAGTCTGTTCTGCCATTTAATATGATCCTGGACCATCCATTTTTCTGCCTTTTATCCAAACACACTGCCCACAAAGCAAAATGTATTGACCTTGGATTTTTGTATGTACTCCAACTGAATCCTTACAATCATGAGGGAGAGAATTTTGAAAGTTTAGTAAAGAAATTAATCTGGCTTCTAGTCCCAAGAGTCTGACCCCTATGTTGAATGGTCTGCCAGCATCAAGCCTGGCAATTCCTGCCAATCCTATTCACAGTGAACTCCTCATTCTTCTACACTCAACAGAGTACAGGCCTGATCTACTTGCTGTCTTGCAAGAGGTCCTCTGGATCAGAGGGACCTGTCCGATGGAATAGAAGTGAATAATGTTCCAGGGGTAAGAGTGGAAAGTCAGAAGCCAGCTGTCATCATGTTGAGTATTTGCAGCCTCTCTATCTCTTATGTGCGTATGCCAAACTTGTTCATCATGCCTCGTTCTCATCTGCAGGTAATTCAGTGGTATGAATGCCATGCAACTTTTATCCCTTCTTGATTGATAATACAGGACAAAAAAATTTTTCAAAAGGTTTACTTGCTGAAAAGAAATTGTGGATTATAATAGACAACTTCAAGCTGAACTCAAAGCTAATTTCAGATTTGCTGTAGCATTTAGGAAGTTGGATAAAGATTAGATTAACTTTTATTTAATTTAGTATGTTTAATCGTATAATAATGCTGACACATTGCTTTAGTTCAACTGACCTAAAAATGTTTTGCTGCGGATTTTCATTTGTACTCAGCATCTGATGCCTCTCATGTCAGTGTGCAACAATAGTCGGCCAGCATTGATGCTTTTACATGGTCGGAATGTTCTGGTGAAACCTTTTACCATATTCATCACTGATTGCACCAAGATCAGCAGGGAAGAAGTCCAAGTGTAAATGCAAAAAATGAATTTTCAATGACATGTTGCACATCATAGTTTTGTATGCTTGAAGCATGTTGTCAATCAGCTGGGTATAGTTTGGTGCTCTGTAGTTGCCAAGAAAATTTTTAGCGACATCTTTAAATGCCTTCCATGCTTTCCCAGGTATGTTTGCACTGACCAAACCAGCTTGCTTTGTGGGCAATATAACTAATAAACTTAAAATATGACAGGAAATCACAAAAATATGGTATGCGGTAGGAAATTTTTAAGCTGATTTTCTTGATCAGCATCCCCAAATCCAAACAATACATCGAAAAGTGTTCAGGAAGCAAACTCTTCATTGTCCAATGCAATTAATATCAGTTGTTGAAGCAAAGTTTGAACTGATTCATATATAATACTGCCTTTTGAGATTTCCAGTCCTTTTCAATTTCAACACTGCAAATTGTTATGTACTAAATAATATATTAACTTGTTATATTTTACAAAGGGGCTGATTTTTTTTTTTTGAAAGAGCAAATCTAATTTGAGCAGAATGATAAATAACCACGGATTGCACCAAAATAAGCATGTTGTTATGTGACAGTTTAGGGATGAGCTGATGTTTGGATTGAAATGGGTTGCTAAAATTTCTACAGTATTCCTGTAGAATTATGAGCATGTTGCCGTGTGTGGGTCTGAGTTTGCAACCAATCAATTTATCATGTTTGAATGCAGATATGATTTGCAAGTTTGATTTTAAAGTAGCAAACATTATCAACAGCATTTGACAAAGATGACAGGACAAAAGAGATTGTAAATAAGTATCAGAATTTATCGTTATGTCACAAAATTTGTTGTTCTGCAGCAGCATTGCAGGTACAAATATTGCAATAAATTTTTAAAATAGTATAAATAAAGAGAAAGTACTGTCTGTGGTTCATTATCCATTCAGAAATCTGATGGTGGAGGGGAAGAAGCTGCCCTTAAATTTAAATTTAGGCATTCAGCACGGTAACGGGCCATTTCGGCCCACGAGTTCGTCCCGCCCAATTTACACCCAATTAACCTACACCCCTGTACATTTCGAACAGGGGGAAACTGGAGGACCCGGGGGAAAACCCATGCAGACACGGGGAGAATGTACAAGCTCCTTAAAGACAGCATAGGATTTGAACCCCGGTTCTATTCACTGGCACGGTAAAGGCATTGCACTAATCACTACACCAACTGTGCTGCCTTGTGCCACTGGGTGTTCATCTTCAGGCTCCTGTATCTCCTTTCTGATGGTAGCAGTGTGAAGAGGTCATGGCCTGGGTGGTGAGGGTCCTCAAGGATAGAGGGTGCTAACCTGCCTCTTGTAGATGTCCTGAATGGAGAGAAGACTGGTGCCCATAATGACGCTGACCGATTTCACAACTCTTGATTTTTTTTTCTGTCCTGTGCATTGGCCACTCCATGCTAGACAATTATGCAACTAGTCAGAATGCTGTCCACGGTACACCTGTAGAAATACCAAATCTCCTTAAACTCCTCACCTAGATATTCAGAGGTGTGGACACCCAGGAATTTGAAGTTCTTAACCCTTTCCACTGTTGACTCCTCAATGAGGACTGGTTCATGTTCTCCTGTTTTCCCCCTCCTGAAGCTGATAATTAGTTCCTTGGTTTTGCTAATGTTGAATGCAAGGTTGTTGAAGTGAAGCCACTAGCTGATCTATCTCCTTCCTGTACACTTCCTCATTATCGTCTGTGATTCTGCCGATGACGATGGTGTCATTGGCAATTTTTTTTTATATTTGGAAAGGTTGGGAAACAGGAAACATTGGTGGGGTGGTGGTGTTGATTATGGGTGAAAACTGAGCACAGAAGAGAGGAAGTAGAAAATGAGAAGCAGCAAAGGACAAAAAAAAAATCTGTGGAGGTTGTCCACAGGCCAACAAACAGAAATGGACAGTATCTAACAGGAGATTTTAAAACAGCTCACAAAAAGGTGCTATAATGTTATAAGGATGCTGCAAAAGACACTTGGGCAGGTACATGGATAGAAAAGGTTCAGAAGGATATGGCTGAATTCAGGGAACTTGGGTAGACACTTTGGTTGGTATGGGCAATTTGGGCTGTAGGGCCTGTTTCTCTGCTTTGTGACTCTGTGACATAGGAGAATTTCATTTACATAAACTGGGTCATCTCTTCCTACAATTGAGGTTTGTTGCATAAAAGGTGAAGGCCTTCTCATTTACTGTACATATTACTTTGTATGGCTGAGTTGATTAACCTAGACAGTTGTTGCCAGAACAATTAAAGTTGAGGCCTTTTAAATACAAAGGTGTTCTTATTTTAAGAATGAGAAATCTATTGAATGAATGCATTAACAACTGGAGGGCTGGAATCTATCGTCACTGCGTCACCTGCTCTCAGTAGCTGGTTACTGCTGGATTAAGGTTCATTCCACACACAAGATGTTTGCTTGTTTAAAATTGTTTAGGTCTACAATGCTAATTATTCAGTTGAGTTGCAACAGCATCTTGTAATCTAATCTTCAGGCTGGTTTGTTATTCTCCTGTATCACATGACTGTTTCCAAGTAACCAAATTAATGCATTGAGGAAGAAAGGTAGACTTTGTGGAATACTTGCCTGACTAAAAATAAGCTTGTATCCTTGGAAACACTGGAGTCGAGAGGATTTGTTTGAGGAAATGGTTAACTAGTTTTAAACCGGTTCATTCTGTATTGGCCAAAGCACAATTCTGGAAAAACTCAGCAGGTCAGACGGTGTATTTTATATAGCAAAGATACACAACAACGATTTGGGATTTTCCCTGGAGCATAGAACAATGAGGGGAGATTTGATTGAGATATTTAAAATTATGAGGGGTATAGACAAAGTAAATGTAGATAGGCTTTTTCCATCGAGGGTAGGAGAGATACAAACAAGAGGACATGGGTTAAGGGTGAAAGGGGAAAAGTTTAGGGGGAATATTAAGGGGCACTTCTTCACACAGAAAGTGGTGGAAGTGTGGAACGAGATACCAAATGAAATGGTGAATGTGGGTTCAATTTTAACAAATGGGAAGAATTTGGACAGGTACATGGATGGGAGAGGCATGGAGGGCTATGGACTGGGTGCAGGTCAGTGGGACTAGGCAGAAAAACAGTTTGGCATAGACTAGAAGGGCCTGCTTCTGTGCTAAAATGTTCTCTAGTTCCACGGTTCTCTATAAAGTACACGGTGCTTGCCTACATTTTGCTCATTCCTTGATGAAGGCCTCAGGCTTGAAATGTTGGTTAAGTACTGATGTACCATCAATAATCACAAAAGGCTGATATTGCAAAACAATCAGGTGTTTATTAACTAAAGACAGGAACTACTTACAACCTCATCAACTGATCGAAGCAAAGAAAAAGAGGCCATGGGTAGGATCAGTCTCGGGAGACATGTCCAGCTGGCAGCAACCAATCATGAACAACAGTGGTTTACCACATTCACCCCTCCAGTTTAAGAACAGACCAGTGGGGTGAGAAAAAAGAGAAGGTGAAATATCTATACATATATACATTTTACAGGTTAAGTCTATCAAGGGGTCTCCTCTGCCGCAGCAAGCGACATGGGGGGCCACCGTAGCGTTCTGAGCAGCTTGTAAGGTGGATCTGTTAACAATTTGTCGCAGGATTGGGGCAGTTTGGGTGTGGGGGAGGGTGGAGCAGGTACATCATTGGTGACCATAGTGGCCTGGGGTAGGGGGTGCTCATCTGCAGCCTCTGGGACCCCTAAGGTTGAGGGAGGGGTTGTCTTTTGAAAGTCAGAGGAGGCCCAAGATGGGGCAAGATCTCAGATCGAGACTATCTTTGCTCCCATCAGGAAAAGCAACGTAGGCATAAATACTGGGGATTCGCGTGGAGAAGGCAGACCATCTTGACCACTGGGTCAGTTTTAAATTGCCTGACGTGCTTCCATAGCAGGACTGGTCCTTGGGTGGTAAGCCAGGTGGGCAGCATAGTCCCTGATGCTGACTTCCTAGGGAAAACAAATATCCGTTTGTGAGGAGTGTTGTGGTGGCCATATGTAAAAGTGACAGGTTGGGGTGAAGTGCATCTGGGAGGACTTTGTGCCGTTGGGAGACAGGGAGACCCCGTGACCTCAGTGCTACGAGGACAGTTTTCCATTCTGTGGTGTTTTCCCTTTCTACTTGCCCATTACACCTAGGATTGAAGCTGATGGTCCTGCTCATGGCGATGCCCCTGGCCAGTAGTTACTGCCGCAACTCATCACTCATGAATGATGCACCATAGTCACTTTGGATGAAGCCAGGATACTCAAAGAGAGTGAAGATATTCCAGAGGGCCTTGATAAATGTGGTCTTGGTCATATTTTGGCAAGGTTTGGCAAAGGGGAAACTGGAGTATTCATCAATCATTGTAAGGAAGTAGACATTCCGGTTGGAGGAAGGGAGGAGTCCCTTGAAATCAATACTGAGGTGCTCAAAGGGGCAGGTAGGCTTGATCAGATGTGCTTTGTCTGACAGTTTTTAGTCATAGTCCGGACTTCCTTAACGAAGTATGGTAAATTGATAAAATGGAAAAAAAATGAGTAACTCCAGGGTGGAAAAGGTCATTGTGGAGGCCTGTAGTCTGGCCATTTGAACACTAGCAAAAGTTCCTCTGGAAAGAGTGTCCAGGGGCTCGTTTCCCAGGCCGTTATAATTGTAAGTGGACCTATCGTATCATTCTTGATTTTGCCCCTTTACTTGTTACTAAACATGAATGCTACCACTCGCTGATCTGTGAGGAGGGTGAACCATTTCCCTGCGAGATAGTGTCTCCAGTGGCGAACAGCTTCCAAGATGGCCTGGGCCTCCTTCTCGACTGAGGAATAGCGAATTTCAGGGTCTTGGAGAGTTCGGGAGGAAAAGGGGATGGGTCTGCCTGCTTGATTGAGTGTGACAGCCAAGGCAAAGTCAGAGCCATCACTCTCCACTTGGAATGGTGTGAACTCATCAATGGCATGCATGGTTGCCTTGGCGATGTTGTTGAAGGCTGCTTGGGCTTCTGCTGACAGGGGAAGCATGGTAGTTTTGACCAATGGACAAATCTTGTCCGCATAGTTGGGGACCCATTAAGCATTGTATGAGAAGAATCCGAGGCATCTCTTCAGAGCTTTGAGGGTATGTGGGAGGGATAGGTCCTTCACCTGATGCAAGCAGTCCAGGTCGGGGCTAATGACACCGCTCTCAATCACACAGCCATGTATGGCTAGCTGTGCTGTCTAAAACACACATTTATCTTCATTATAAGTGAGGCTCATGGATTTATCTGCCCGGAATAACTTGCGAGTTCACATCATGATCCTGCAGGTCATGGCTGCAGATAGTAACGTTATCTAGATATGGAAAGTGGCCTGTAGATTGTGGCAGTCCACCATGCGGTTCCCCATTTGAAAACAGAGACTCCTTTGTGATGCCAAAAGGTACCTAGAGGAAGTGGTAGAGGTGGCCATCCGCCTCGAATGCCATATACTGGCAATCTTCTAGATGGTTCAGGAGTTGGTGATATGCCAACTTTAAGTCAGTCGTGGAGCATATCCGATATTGTGCAATCTGATTGACCATATCAGATATGTAGGGAAGGGGATAAGCATTGAACTGCGTATACCGGTTGATGGTCTGGCTGTAGACTATGACTATTTTATTCTTATCCCCATTCTTCACCACAACTACCTGGCCTCAATGATGCCCTCACCCAAGAAGCGCTGAACCTCCGCCTTAATAAATGCCCTGTTAGCTGCACAGTACTGTCTACTCCTGGTGGCCACTGGCTTGCAATTGGGATGAGGTTGACCTTGAGGGTCAAGGACTACACATCATCTGCAAGGGGCCGTCTGTGAACTATTCATTGCAGAAGGTAATGTGGGGGAAAGGGCCCATCGAGTTGCAGAGCGACTTTCTGAAGTTTTCCCTGGAAATACAGCCCCAGTAGCCAGGGAGCACAGAGTTGTGGCATAACGAGCAGTCTGAAGCATTTGTACACTACACCTCCAACAGTGAGGGTCACTATGCAGGACTCCAGAGTGTCTGCCATGAATGATTTGGACATGAGTGATATCCTGTGCTTGGCAGATTGTATTTTAAGGAACAATCGTTTGGTGGTGTCAGAGTGGATAAAGCTGTCTGTACTCCTGTAATTGAATAAAGAGTTGATACCGCGCCCGTTTACCTGGCGAGTTCATGCGATGCCTCTTGGTTCAGGGTATGGATTTATTGTCAGAGTCTAATATGTATCCCCGCACCTGAGATGGCTGCCCTCAGCCCCAAGATGGCCGGCCTTGACCTCCTCGAAGTATCATATGCCTAGGAAAATGGTGTTTGGTGCACAGAGCAAAATAGTGGTCCACAGGATTCGCTGGAGTGCAGGGAAGATGGCCCCAATCGCACTGCCCAGAGTCCGCACGCAGTGCTACTAGACCTCACGGATGGTTTGGACTGACAAACTTTGGCATAATGCCCCTTTTTACGGCACTTGGAGTACACTGAATCCTGGGGAGGGCAGCGTTTCCTTGGATGCTGACCCTGCCTCCAAAAGAAAGTAGCACTTGGAGGGATCTCCCGCAACGGTCTCTGAGGTCAGATCCTGGAGTAGTGGGATGATATAGGGGACCAGTCACTCATGGGGAAGGATGATGCCCCATCCTAGGATAGTGGCACCTGCAGCACCCAAGCAGCTGAGTAGTCATCTAAGTTCTGGAGGGCCACCTCCAGTGTCTCTGTAAGTTCATATCACCCTTTGCAATCAAGAAATTTTTGCTCCAATAGCCGTTGCTGTAGGTATTTGGAGCAGATACCAGACACATACGGGCCTCTGATGAGATCTTCTGTGTTCTGGGCAGCCGAGACGGCCTTACATGCACACGCCCTACACAGGATCTGGAGGGCCCACATGTACTCGGCAGAAGACTCACCATGTCTTTGTTTTCTGGTGACCAGGAGATGCCTGCCATAGACTTCATTAACTTTCCTGCGATACTGGGACTTAAGGGTCTCCATAGCTGCTTGGTACGAACTGGCGCCACTGATCATTGAGAATACTTGGTGCCTGACAAGCAAGAGGAGTAGTCTCACTCAGTTGGTTAGCATCCGTGGTGATGGCATTCATTGCCACTGCCAAGAGATTTTCGAAGCAGCGTAGCCACAGTTCGAATGTGTTTGGGGTGTCAAGCAACCAGGGGTTGATGTCGAGCTTCTCAGGTTTTGGGTACTGTTCCATGCTTTTTTTTTGAAAATTTTAGCTAATAAACTTGATGTACCATCAATAACCAACAAGGGCTGATACAGTGAAACGATCAGGCTTTTATTAACTAAAGACAGGAACAACCATCAACCTCGTCAACTGATCGAAGCAGAGAGAAAGGGGCTATGGTTAGGATCGGCCTCAGGAGGTGTGTCCAGCTGGCAGCAGCCAATCATGGCACCACAGTCACCTTTATCTTTGCTACATAAAGTACACTGTTTGACCTGTTGAGTTTCTCCAGCGTTGTGTTTTTACTTCAATCACAGTGCAGACTTTGATGTTTTTGTCATTGTGCAATGGTCTGTGTGTATGGCAAGCAAAATAAATGTACCTACATGATCTCTCCATTTCATCTAATTGCATTTACAAATTACTATTATTTAGCTTTCAAATAGTGACCATCAGTAATTATCCAAAAGGGTGCATTTTTTGAGAACTGCCTTCCTCCTGAAAACCTTGATGTGCAAATAATTACAAACTCAGGCTTCTCCTTTTTGCCATTTGGGGAATCTTTTGAACCATGTGTTTCAGATATCTTGCAACCTGTTAACTGAAGTTTTGTGCCATTTGGTCAAAGATCTATTCTGTAAATCAGCTGCTTCTGTTGGCTTTCAGCCTGAATGGTGAACAGACATTTCATTGTCCAGGAACATAAGACAGTCACGTTGCTCCACCTTCATTCACTAATTAGGCCAATTTCCACAAATAAATGTTGACCTTGAAGTGGAGCAAGAGAAATCTAAGCCAGGTTTCTGTTATGGTTCCAGAGGAAATACTGTCCCAACTTCAGGATCTTTAATTTTGTGATTGCTTCTACTTAAATGAGGAGTAAATCAGACAGCAAGTTCAATGCATTATAATCTCTGCCCCTCTGAACTCCTTGCCCTTCACTCTCTACCTTTATATTTCCAACTGCTGCTGAGACATCACCACTCCCCTCACTCATTCAAATCTCACCCGCTCTCAACGCTCTGCCCCCAACTCTCTCTGCACCAATCTGAACTTCATTATCAAACCCACAGACAAGGGTGGTGCTGTTGTGGTCTGATGCACTGACCTCTATCTGGCCAAAGCCAGACAATGACTCTCAGACAACTCCTCTTACTTACCCCTCCAATAGGACCTCACCAAAACTCATCAAATAACCATCCATCCTCTCTCTGAACTCATCACATCTGGTCATCTCCCTCATACAGCCTCCAATCTTATTGTTTCCCATCCCTGCACTGCCTGGTTCTATATCCTACCACGATTCACGAACTCAATTGTTTAGGTGGACCCATGGTATCTGCATCCTCCTGCCTGACCAAATTGATAGCTGCTTACCTTGACTCTATTTTATTCCCCCAGTCCAGTCCCTCCTCACCTACATCCGGGATACTTCACATGCCCTTCAACCACTTCCTGTTCCCTCAACTTGATTGCCTCGTGTTTACCATAGACATCCAGTCCGTATATATCTCTCCTACGCCCCCCCACCACCACCCCCACAACCATAGTGATGGCCTCAAAGCCCTTCATTTCTTTCTAGATGATAGATGCAGCCAATCCCCCTACATCACAGCCCTCCTTCGGCTGGCAAAACATCAAGGCCATTCAACCTTCCTCCATTACATTGACGACTATGTTGGTGCTGCCTCAGGCACCCATGATGAGCTCATCGATTTTATCCACTTTACTGCCATCTTTCACTCTGATCTCCAATTCTCTTGGTCCATCTTTAGCAACACTCTCCCTTTCCTCGATCTTTCTGTCTCCATCTCAGGAGACAAACTCTCAACAGACATCTTATATTACCCCACCAACTCCCACAGCAACCTCACCTACACCTTTACCCATCCTGTCCCCCTGAAAGGATTCCATTCTTTTCTCACATTTCCTCGGTCTCCATCGCATCTGCTCCCAGGATGAGGTCTTCCATGCCAGATCTTCTGAGGCATTCTCCTTCTTTAAAAACAAAATGTGGGTTACCCTTTATTTCTATCATCTTGGCCCTCACCTGCATATCTTCCATTACCCATACATCTGCCCTGGCCCCCTCCATGCCCATGCACAACAAAGACAGATTCCTCTTGTCCTTATCTACCAACCCACTAGCCTCCACATCCATCAAGTTATCCTCAGCCATTTCTGCCACCTACTTCTCCTTTGTCTTTCATCGACCTCACCAAAGCCTTTGACTTGGTATCAAGGGAACTCATATGGGATGTTCTATCCACCTCTGGATGTCATGAGAAGTCCATTGGAATCCGGAGACTCCTCCATGATGGCATGTTTGCCACAGTCATGGCCAGCATCAGTAGCAGTGAGCCTTTTCAAGTCAAATCTGGAGTAAAACAAGGATGTGTGATGGCCCCAACTTTATTCACCATCTTTATTGCAGTAATGCACATTATCAAGGATGATCCACCTCCAGGAATCAAAACTGTCTACAGAACTGATGGCAGACTTTAAATCTTGCCAGTTTCGTCCAAATATAAGACACCTACGATTTTCCTTATCAAGTTCCAGTAGTAAATGATAACAGTATTGCAGCCCTCTCAGAATACCACCTACAACAGATTCTGACTGCCTTTGACCGTGTATACATGAAACTTGGACTTACCATCAATTCTATCAACCATCACCAAAGGAGACAAATCAGAAAGATTCATCAATTCAACTTGGCAAAACAACACTGGAAAATATAGATCACTTTCTGTATCTTGGAAGTCACCTCTCTTCTAATGTCGACCTTAAGGACGAGATCCAACATTATCTTAACTATGCTGGAACAGCTTTTGGACGTCTCCGAGTAAGAGTCTTTTATGATCGTGACATTTGAACGAACACCAAAATGTTAGTCTGCAAAACAGAGGTGATCCCAATGCTTCTGTATGCATCGGAAACCTGGGCAACATAGCAACGACTTCTGAAGGCACTTGAAAAGTTCCATCAACACTGTCTTTGAAATATCTTAAATATCAGCTGGAAAGACAGAAGAACTAATGTCAGTGTGCTAAATGAAACAAAACAGCAAACATTGAAGCCTACATCATTAAGAACTGACTCCGATGGAGCAGTCATTTTGTTCGGAAGGAAGACGAACATCTGCTGAAATAAATCTTCTACCCCCACTTTAAAGAAGGCAAACGTAAAAGAGTGGACAACAGAAGAGATTCAAAGATATCTTAAAATTCAACATGAAGAAATGTATTATCAACATCAATATTTTGGAAGCCAATGGCCAGGACAGGAAACTCTGGCAAAGCATCAGCCGAGAAGGAACAGCTACTTTCAGAGCCAACAGATGTGCAGAACTAGAAGAAAAGAGAGGTAACAACAACCAAAACCCAATCTTCCATCTGGAACTACCTGTCCTGAATGCAGAAGATCTTTCAAAGTCATGATTGGACTATTTAAATAGATCCACAGGACAAAGTCCATCATCCTTGACCTCGAGGGACAGCCACAATGATGACAACATGATCCTACCATCAGTCACATCTTCCCCTCTCCTCCCCTCTCTCCCTTTTGCAGAGATTTCTTCCTCCATGACTCCCTCCTACTCATCCCTTCCCAATAATCGTCCCCCCTTGGCACCTACCTCTCTGACCGCATGAGGTGCTCCACTTGTGCTCACACCTCCTCGCTCACCAACTTTTGGGGCCCCAAACAGCTCTTCCAGGTGAAACAACCCTTCACTTGTGTGTCTGCAGGGGTCATCTACTGCATCCGGTGCTCCCATTGTGGTCTCCTCTACGTCGGAGAGACTGGACGCAGACTGGGAGATTGCTTGGTTGAGCACCTCGGCTCTATCTGTCGCAATAGTGTGGATCTCTCAGTAGCCACCCATTTCATTTCCCCACCCCTTTCTCATGCCAACATGACTGATCTCATGCACTGCCAATCTGAGACCACCTGAAAATTGGAGGAACAACACTTCACAGTCCACCTAGGGACCCTCCCCACCAATCACCTCCTGGCACTCATCACTCAACCCTCCCCACCAATCACCTCCTGGCACTCATCACTTAACCCTCCCCACCAATCACCTCCTGGCACTCATCACTCAACCCTCCCCACCAATCACCTCTTGGCACCTTCCCTTGTGTCTTCAGGAAGTGCCACAGTTGCTACCACACCTCCTCCCTCACCACAGTCTGGGGCCCCAAACAGGCCTTTCAAGTGAAGTTACTCTTCACTTGTGTTTCCACAGGAGTAACCTGCATATGGTGCTCCCTTCTCCCTTTGTGGCCTTCTCTACATCTGAGAGACTGAGTGTAGACTAGGAGAGTGCTTCGCTGAGCAGCTTCACTCTGTCCACACCAGTAACAGAGATCTCCCAGTGGCCAACCATTTCAGTTCTGCATCCCACTCCCATACTTGTATATCTGTCCTTGACCTTGTGTACTATCCCACCAAGACCACCCATAAATTGGAGGAAAAATACCTGATTTTTCCTTCTGGGCCCTCTCCAACCAGAATGCATTAACCGGATTCTCCAGTTTCTACTAACCTACCCTCCATTCTCCTACCCGTCTTCTTTCCCTCACCTCTCCACCCCCTTCCCTCTCTATTCACCTAGCCATCCCTCCTCCCCCTGCTTGTTGCCGTGTCCTCCTTCTCTTCACCACTTATTATCCTCTGCCTTTGTAACCATGCTACTCCTCCACCCCTCCCCCTGCCCCCAACTTGGATGCTCAGATGACTGGTGGCATTTTTGCATACCTTAATGAAGGGCTCAAGCCGAAACCTTGGTTATGTATCTTTATCTTTGCTCCTAGAACGCTTCCACCAGCGTTGTCTCCGCTCCATCTTCAAAATTCATTGGAGCGACTTCATCCCTAACATCGAAGTACTCGAGATGGCAGAGGCCGACAGCATCGAGTCCTCGCTGCTGAAGATCCAGCTGCGCTGGGTGGGTCACGTCTCCAGAATGGAGGACCATCGCCTTCCCAAGATCGTGTTATATGGCGAGCTCTCCACTGACCACCGTGACAGAGGTGCACCAAAGAAAAGGTACAAGGACTGCCTAAAGAAATCTCTTGGTGCCTGCCACATTGACCACCGCCAGTGGGCTGATATCGCCTCAAACCGTACATCTTGGCGCCTCACAGTTCGGCGGGCAGCAACCTCCTTTGAAGAAGACCGCAGAGCCCACCTCACTGACAAAAGACAAAGGAGGAAAAACCCAACACCCAACCCCAACCAACCAATTTTCCCCTGCAACCGCTGCAACCGTGTCTGCCTGTCCCGCATCGGACTTGTCAGCCACAATTGAGCCTGCAGCTGACGTGGACTTTTACCCCCTCCATAAATCTTCGTCCGCGAAGCCAAGCCAAAGAATAAAGGACACTGTTTGACCTGCTGAGTTTCTCCAGCATCATGTTTTTAATTCAACCACAGTGTCTGCAGACTTTAGTATTTTATTGCCCTCCCATTACCAGGCCCTGAGGGACTGAGACTGAGGAGAAGTCCCTCAAACAGGGGAGGGGGGAGTAATGACAAGGTGCTTCAGTGGTGACAATGATGTAACTAGAGACTGTATGAAACAATGTATGGATATGACACTAAGGATGTGAAAAGACTTTGAACAGTTTCATTTTTTGTGAATAAAGTTTATTTTGGGGGGGGGGGAGTTGATTGCTTTGCCGAATAAATTCACACAATGCTGGTGGAACCCATCAGGCAACCATCCTGGAGGGCAAAAGGTAAGTGAGGTTTTGGGCCGAAACCCTTAATCGGAAAATATCTATCGCCATCCATGATGCTGCCTGACCCTTAGACTTCTGTGGTTTCTTATTTTCTGCCATTGACAGCCTCTCTTGCCTCCCTCTGCTTGTAGGGTCATTACTTAATCTAAGTCCCTCTCCCATCAGCACCACTGGGAGCATCAGCCACTGGGAAGGGAATGAACTGTGCTCCATTGACCTGTCATTCCACAGAGAAGTGCCAGGGCAGCCTCAACGTGGGTACGGAGCTGTTCTTGAGTAAACCCATACTGGTTTAACTCAGATAATCCTGTGCTTTTACCAGCTAATCTTTTATCTTTTTTGAATTATATTACCCATTCAACGTTTTTAAAAACATCTTGGATTTTCTCTGATAAGAATCATTAGAGAGGTTGGATTGAGTCCCACATGGAAATGATCAAATGCTCTTTCTTTTCCAGAAATCTTGTGCGTTGCTAAGGGCTCAGACAATCTCACAGACTGCACTATCTACAACGAGTCTTCGCAGTGTGACGGTAAGAGAATCTCTGGTTTCCTTGCCAATGAAATCAATGCCAAAAATGTGCAGCGAAGTGCGATCATATCCAGTGCATCTCTGTCGATCTCCACCCCCCCCCCACTCCGTAGCATTTACCTCATCCCCGCCCCCGTGAGTTGATCTGATAGGTGGGGATAAACATGGAGCATGGAAGACTGGTCAATCCTGAAAGATTCTATTTGTGTTGGTTGGCAGGAGTCTCCTGGTGCTGAGCATGGAATTAACAGAAATGATAATTTCCCTGTACTCCTTTAATTTTGTCATCGTGATAGTGGACCTATGTGTGTTTCACTTGAAGAGTTATTGTGTTCCATACCTGGCAGAGTATGTTATGGCCATCTGATCTGACACCAGTTCAGATCCCTTTGCCAGGCTGTTGAGATCTGGAATCCAGCCCTTTAGACTTTCAGCTGTTATTGGTTCTAGTTTTGGTTTTCAGTTTTTGTTTCTGTTGCTATGATGTATTGTCTCTGGAAAATGTTATTTTTGGAAGTGTGTCAACAACATATTGATTTCTCTTTTTTTTTGTTCTATTGGTTTTAAGGCATGTCATTCCTCAGATGGTAGTCTCTTGGAGCTACAAGGGGATCATTGAGTTTTACTGACAATGCAATTCCACTGGCTTCTGTTCAAAGCTCTCTCTTGTTTCCAATATGTCACAATTTTCAGACACTAAAACTTGAAAATGAAGTAAGGTTGTGGCTTAATTTTATTTTCACCAATTGCACTGGTTAATTTAGGATCCAGTAGAAAATTAGAAACAATATTTAGTTAGTGAAGGAATTGCAAGATATTCTTGGTTCTTTTTCATGAAATATTATTGGGTAATGGGCTGGTGCGCTGTTTCCAAAGGAGAAGGGGTTAATCAGTTTCTGTGTGTAGCTGACAAGTGTTTAGATTCAAGATTCTTTTATTGCCATGCACTAAAACAGAAAAAAGTAACATTACATTTTTTTAGACTACTCTTGAAATTAGTGGCTTACTAAGACATTGTAGTGATTCAATGTATCCACTGCTCTCTTGGTCTATTTCCATGTTGGTGTAGCTTTTTCACATTTGATGTTTCAGATGAATTCTGGTGTTAATCTGCAATAATTATTATATTTTTGGAAGTTAGATTTACCATTAATTGTGACATAAAGCTCGCTGTCTCCTTCGGTGAGAGTGGTATTAAATGTTGGAACAGCATTCCATTCCATATTGATTGATTTTAATGCTTAACCTTCTCCCCAATGTGGAATTTTATTTTATCTTCAAAAATGAGTTTACTGGATATGCATGTCTCATTACAGCATCTTGTGACTTAATTACTCAATTTCAATCCATCTTGGCTGAGTTTCTTAACCTTTTTCCACAGTGCAGAAATGTCACTGGTCTTTTTAATGCTGTTTTGTTTATAGGTAAAGGATTGTGGTACTGTTATCTTACAAAATCCTATTTTTTTCTAAATAGACAGTGGGTGGTGCAGTAATTAACATTTTAGAGGGGGTGGGCAGTTGATCTTAAATAATTTGCCAGGAGGATCTGGCTCTGGAGATGCCATGATTGTTCTGTGAAAGTTAAGGCATATGAAGGGAATTCTAAAAAGATTAGATTTTTTTTTAAGATGGTTTAGTTTGCCTGATGTGGGTAATTGTTTGGAAGAGCAAGCAACTGACAAACTTAAAATCGTTTCAATTTTTAGAAAAAAATGTCACTGTAATCCCTGTAAATGTAACTATTGTCTCCTCAGTTCTACAGTTAACCTCTGTTCCCGTCACCAACATCACTTGCACTACGACTGTCTCCAATGCTACAGGTAAAACAAAATAACCACTGTATTGGATGGAACCAGCCCAATGGGTTTAAACACAATAGTTCGACAAGTTTTCATTTGGATTACACACAGAGCTTGAAAATGCTCGCGCCACAGACTCTAACAGTGTGTGGGGAGGCTGCATCCTTTCATTTCGAGAGGGGAATGTTCCTCTTCACTCCATTGTGGTGAAATGGGTTTGGAGTACTTTGCAAATTCCATCCGAGGTTCAGCAGATGCAAACATTCCTCACTAGACCTTGTGGGCGTTTCATACTGAACTGCCCCTTGTGCCTTGCCTTATCCAACTCTGCCAGCAACGGTCTCCTGAGATTGAGGATCGCTTCATTTCTCCTCTGACTTTTTGAGGTCAGCATGCAAACTCCCACCACATCCCCCCCACCCACACTATTGAGGGCTTGGAGGTACATGATGGGGTTAAGTGAGTGGGTTGTTCTCCTGCTGCTTACCCAGGGCTTTTTATGGACCTAATGAATGGACTGGAGGTTCTCATGAATTGTCTCCACTGGTTATGGGCCATACATTCTCAGAAGTTGGTAGGATGTTGCTTTTCATCATGGAGAATGCTCTTACAGAACATAGAACACAACAGCACAGTACTGGCCCTTTGGCCATTGATGTTGTGCCGACCTATATATTCCTTTTAAAAAAACCAAACCAAACCTTTCCTATCTCCTAACTTTGTCCAGCACCCCTGAACAGAAATAAGGTCCCAGTAAGGAAGGAACTCACGATCCCTGGTTTACAAGGACAATGCTCTAACCACTGAGCTCTCAGAGCCAGAGGACCTTTATTTATCAGCTGCCACATCCCAGCTATAAAATAACAATGCCACAGAAGTAGGTGGTACTTTCACTGAAATCTTAAATTGTGAAATCTTGAGGAGGGAGTTGGCTTGTATCTGTCAGTGCAAGAGGCCGATTGAATCTTACAGGGTCCTTTTGAGCTGGGTGCAGATGGATAGGTTTTCCTTGTGCAGAATGTGGTTAGAATTAGAGCCCACTTGAAAAGTAAAAGGCTCTAATGAGTGACATGGGTTTAAATGGCCAAAATTGACTTCTACCATGCTATAAATAAGATATTGATGTAAAACAGAAGGCTCCCATGGTTTCCTCAAGCGGTGAGTTATTGAAACGGTTCCTTAAAAGATTGGTGGAAAGAGAATATTTGAATATTTTAGGGTGGAGTGAAAGATTACTGGGACAGGCAAATGTCATGTTACTGTTACACTTGGATCAGCTATGTTCTTGTTAAATGATGGTGCAGTCTTCAGGAGCCGGAAAGTATCTGCCTTCTCATTTAGAACATAGAACACTACAGCACAGGCCCTTCAGCACTCGATGTTATGCTGATCCATATATTCCTTTAAAAAAAAGTACTAAATCTTCCCTACATCGTAACCCTCTGTTTTCCTTCTGTCCATGTGCCTGTCTAAGTGCCCCTAATGTTTCAGCCTCCACCACCATCCCTGGTAAGACATTCTAGGCACCCACAACTCTTTGTGTGAAAAAAAAACTTACCCTTGATGTCTCCTCTAAATTTTCTTCCCTTCACTTTGTACTTGTGTCCTCTGGTGTTTGCCATTTCTGTCCTGGGAAACGGGCATTGGCTGTCCACCCTATTTGACCTGACCCTATTCAAATTGAAGCTTCCTATTTTAAATAGATAACGTTGAACTGCCCCAGATTTAATGAGGATTTTTGAGCCTTGTTTAGCTCGTTTCCCAGTGTTGCGTTCCACAACCACTTGGCCATGCACGCAGTCCTGTGCAAAATTTGAAGCTGAAGCTGTGGCCGACACACTAGTTCCCTGTATTGTGAGTTGAGAGGCGTCTGTGCAATATGTAAACCGTTATTGAACCGGTGGTGGGGGGATTCTTAGAGGATCAGGATTATTCCACTGATTTTAATGTAAAGTAATGCACTTTTTTTCAAATCATTTACAAATGAGGTTTCCATAGTTTCTTGCTTGATGGTTTGCATTTATATAAAAACAAATGTGCACCATCTATAGAATGTATCTCCAGATGTGAAAACAGAAGGGATGTACAATTGTGGTATAATAATGAGATTATTGCTCTCTTTCTTCCCCTCCTTCCTTCAACTTCCAGCTGTCGTACCTACCACTAAGGAAATTTCCACCTTTGCTACAGGTATACTATAAATAACACTTGCTGTGTTTCCTTAACTTACGTAGCCACATCAGACCTAGCATTAGAACCTTTCTCAGTAGGATGGTTATTTTTTTCTATCTCTACTTCTAAATATTGACCTAATGTTTATTTTCCCTTGTGGAAACTTTTGTTGAATTAATGACCTTGCAATAATGTTGCCATAAAAATGCTGGAGACTCCTTATGTTTAAATCAGTAAAAATGGATTCTCAATTATGGAGTCATCTTTCAAGGCACCTGCTTGATTCTTGATTGTTTAAATGTATATTTTAAATGGTATTTGCTTTGAGTTTTACATATCAGCCATGGTTTAAAATAACCTCCAACTCAATGCAGAATATATTGTCATGCAACAATGCATTAAGATCCTCGTCTCTTCACTGATAGTTTTATTATTAAATGCTGGAAATGTTAGTTGCTCGGGCAGCATCTATGGGGAGAGAAAAATGATGTCTTTTGTCAGAACTAGAATGGAAGCTGGGAAATGTAACAGGTTCAAGGAGGCAGGGTAGATTGTGGCGGGAACAAGAAGGGGATGCAAGATCTGTGGAAACCAGCAATTTAAATGACAGTGTCTCTAGGCAAACCTGCGTGGAAGGAGATGTAAGTGAATGGAGCCATACAGCCGAAAACAGGTCCTTCAGCCCAACTCATCCATACTGACCTGGTTGGCATTCTGGGCTAGACCCATTTGGGCCGCATGGTTAACGTAGCATGACGGTGTTACAATGCCAGCGACAGGGACCGGGGTTCGAATCCTGCAGTGTCTGTAAGGAGTTTGTATGGTCTTCCATGTCTGCATGGGTTTTCCTCAGGGGCTTCGGTTTCCTCCCACTCTTCAAAACGTACCAGGGGTGTGGGTTAATTGGATGGCATGGGCTCATGGGCCAAAAGGGCCTGTTACAGTGCTGCATGTCTAAATTTTTAAAAATTGTTTGGTTCCTATATCCCTCTAAACACTCCATATACTGTACTTGTTTGAATGTCTATTAAATATGCAATTGTCGTTACTTCAACAGCTTCCTCCGGCAGCTCTTTCTTGATGAGGACCACCCTTTGAGAGGAAAAGGTCACCCTGCTGGTTCCTCTTGAATCTCTCCCCTCATTGGAAACCTTGATTTTTAGAAATATCCACCCTGAGTGGGGGGGTGGGGGGGGGGGGGGAGGGGATGAAATGACAGCATTCACTGTATCCCATACCCCTCATGAATTTATTTCATTCTATGAGGTCACCCCTCATCCTCCTGTGTTCCAGGGAATAAAGATCATATTACTCAAGCATCCTGGTGAATCTCTTCAGAACTGTTTCCAAAAGAATGACATCCTATAGCTGGGTGACCAAAACTGCAAGTGTGGTCTCATTGGTGAATTGTACCATGAGGTGCAGTGCACAAAAATTCTGGAGAAACTCTGCAGGTCATACAGCATCCATAGGGAGGAATAGGTAACCAATGTTTCAGGCCTGAAACCTATATCAGGAATCCGTTAAAAACTGGTATGTGGCACAGTGGGGACACCGATAAATTTTATCTATCCAAGGTACAATAGAGCTAAAATCATCAAAATGTCACAACCTTGCTGTTTCCCATCGTGAATGTTTTAAAAACAAGAAGACAGTAAACTCGGAGCTGTGACATTATGAAATGTATCCCTCTCAATGTGCAGCTTTAAATTGGATAACCTCATTATTTATTTACTGTGGTAAATGAAGACCCTTTTAATTATTAAGGAAGCATTCCAAGATTTTGTGTCACACTTGATTCCGTGTGAAATTAAAATGGCTGGGCTTAGCCAGAACACAATAATTTTCATCACTGTTTGCGATGAGCTTGCATGCACTGTTGCAGAGCGTGAACCATTCAAGCCCAGAGAAGCCTTCAACTTGGTTAACTTTAAGTCGAAGGTAGTTGTGAATTAATGTAGAGCACAAATGGGTCCCTGTTTACGTTGTTGGTTGCTGTTTGCCATTGAATGGTTGTGAGTATTGCTGGCAAAGGCTACCTTAAGCCGCGAGTCCAGTTGAGGGCAGTTTGGAATCTCGTTGTCCAGTCCGGGTAAAAACAGTTGAGTTCTTTCCACAGGGGACATGAGTGAGTTGCATGTATTTTTCTGATTTTATTGTGGCTGTCTCCATTGGTTGTTGCTGCTACAGGTGTTATTTAATTGGACAGCTGCAGCAAAGAGAATTTTAGCACGGGCCTTCTCAAAACTGGTTACGACGACATAATCTGGAGCATAAGATAGTTTTAGCATCTGCAACTTGTTTACTGCACCCACTTCCCCATTCGACACCCCCCACCACTCCAATGTGAATTGCAATTTTTTTCACAAAAATAGACTTTATTCACAATAAATTACTTACAACAGGTAAACTATTCAAAGTCTCTTCCCACCCCTAGTTTCATATCCATACATTTCCGTCACTGTACATTGTTACATTCATTTCTATTTAAACTATTAACACCACTGTGGTACCTTGTTGTTACTCCCCACTCTGTTGTTTGAGGGGCTTCCTGTCGGTCTCAGCCCCTTAATGCCTGGTAATGGGAGGATTCCAGACTATGGTCCTCCCCCACAGAGCCCTCACATTGGCTGCACCAAGCCTCAGTGCGTCCCTCAGCACGTACTGCTGCAGCCTGGAATGTGCCAGTCGGCAGCATTTCCGCACCGACATTTCCGTGTGTTGAAAGACCCAATGGGTTTTGTGCAGACCAAAGTGCATCTTCTACCAAGTTGAGAGGTAGTGTGAACTACAAGAGCAACAGTTTCTGTTTAATTTTGTCGCTCCGGAAAATTCCTTCTCTCGGGAAAATTCCTTCTGTGAGTCAGGATGATATTCGTCCCTGGGTGATACTTTTTTTAAACACTGTGGCGACTTGACTTGACTTGCTGGTTGAAGGCACATGGTGAGAGAAGTGACCCCTCCAGGCTCGAGATTCCCCTTGCCTATTCCATTCCTTTCCCCATTGGACCCTAGTCACAACCACATCAGATGTGATCCAGCCCTCAACGAACAGTGAGCCATAATGTCTAGTACATCCCCCATGAACTTGTGGCCCACCACTGTGGTGAACTAGAACATCTAGGTAAGGTAGGTATGAAACTTTATTATCAGACTGTAAAATATAGGAGCAGAAGGCGGCCACTCAGCCCATCAAGTTTTCCCTGCCATTCCGTAATCATTCTCCCACTCACCCCCACTCCCTTGCCTTCTCCCCATAACCTTTGATACCCTGACTATTCAGATACCTATCGATCTCTGCCTTAAATACACCCTACAACCTTTTCTCCACAGTTCACTTCTTTCTGGCTAAAGAAATCCCTCATCATTTTAAATGGGCATCCTTTGATCCAGAAGTTGTACCCTCTTAACCTACCATGGGGAACAACTTTGCCACAGTGACTCTGTCCAGGTCTTTCAACATTGAGAATACTTCTGTGAGGTGACTCCCTCATTCTTCTGAACTTCAAGCAATGCAGTCCAAGAGCTGTCATATGTTCCTCATAGGATATTCTCTTCATTCCCGGAATCGTTCTTGGGATTATGACATTCAAAACTTTGTTCTAAATAGCAGGCATGTTAATCTGAATTTTATTTTTTATTGTTTCACCCTTTCCTGCTTAACTCAAGATCAGCTCCTAAAGCTGGATTCTCTTGCATCGGCTTGGATTCTCTCTTTCCAGCTGAGACCAGGAGTTGCAGTGTAGCTTGGACAGCCACTCCTGGCGTTCTTGTCCAGGAGAGTGTTGCTGCCATTTAACAGGTCTTTCTGGTACAACTGAGAGCCCACAAAGTTTTAACAAAGTGTGGCAATGTGAATTTAGGTAAAGTACCTGGAACCAATTTTTTCAAATAGAGATCTCGGAATCAGAATTTATTGTCATGAACATGTCTCAAAATTTGTTGTTTTGTGGTAACCTTATTGCTATGAATTATATTTTAAAAATTAGTGCAAAAAAGAAGAGAAAGTGAACTAGTGTCTGTGGTTCATTGTCCGTTCAGAAATCTGATAGCAGAGGGGAAGAAGCTGTTTTTGTGCCACTGGGTGTTTGTCTTCAGGCTCCTGTTCCTCCTTCCTGATGGTAGTAGTGGAAAAAGAGGGCATGATCTTGGGAGTGGTGGCCCTTGAGGATAGAGGCTGCTTTCTTGAGACACTATCCTTTATAGATGTCCTCGATAGAGTGAAGACTGAGGCTCATGATGGCACTGGCCAAGTTCACAACCCTCTGTAGTTGTGGTAAACCATTGTAATGCCATGATTGGCTGCTGTCAGCTGCACATGTCTCCTGAGACCGATCCTACCCATAGCCCTTTGCATACTCCCCCTTTCTCTTTGTTTCAATCAGTCAATAAGGTTGATGGTTGTTCCAGTCTTTAGTTAATAAAAGCCTGATAGTTTCACAACTCCAGCCTTTTGTGATTATTGATGATACATCAAGGGTATTTTCCTATCCTGGGCATTGGCACTTGCACACTAGAAAGTGATGCAACCTGTTAGAATGCTCTCCATGGTACATCTTAAATATAATCTTAGAATTTTCATCATTATAATGAGCTCCATTGCAGGCCCGAGCAGTAACATTTCCTTTGGGCAGCCTTCCAGACAATGTTGATTTCTGCAGCTATGAGTAAACTCCTTGCTCTAGTCTGTAACAGCTGTAATCTTGTGTAATCTGTAATCTTCTGTGCTTTTCTGTTTTCTCCTTTGGAAATTAGGTTGAGATATAAACCAACATGAGGGGGAACTTCTTCACAAAGAGAGTGGTGGGAGTGTAGAACAAGCTGCCAGTTAAGGTGGTGGTGAATGCAGACTCAATTTTGGCATTTAAGAAAAATTTGGGCAGGTACATGGATGGGAGGAGTATGGAGGGCTATGGACTAGGTGGGATGAGGTAGAATTATAGTTCAGCATGGACTAGAAGGGCAGAAGGACCTGTTTTCTGTGGTGTAATTTTCTACTGTTCTGAGTGGAGGATGTGCCATCATGACCTGCAGGGTACGTCTCTCTCTCTTTCTGCATTTTGCAGCTTCTATATTCTTTCCTCTGTTATTAACTGCTCTCACTCACTCAGTCAACAGTCAATGAGCTGCAGGAAGAACTCAGCAGATCAGGCACCATCCATGGGTAGAAATGGACAGTCAATTTTTTGGGTCAGGACCTTTTATCTGCTGCTAAACACAACAAAATCCCAGAGTCGGCAGACCAGATCACCTGTTAAGTGCGACCAGATCACCTGCTCAGTGTGAGGCCAGTTCAGGAGAGAATGGAGTGCTGAGGGATCGTTAGATTTTGTTCACATGCTAAACTAGTGACAAAATGGTGTCGAAATTTTGCCCTCCCTGCTGTTTACGATGTAATTTCCTTTTAGGGAAGATGGGGTGGCACGGTTATCATAACATTAGCACAATGCTGTCACAGCGCCAGCGATCAGGTCCGGGGTTCAAATCAGGTGCTGCCCATAAAGGGTCTGTACGTTCTCCCTGTGTCTGTGTGGGTTTACTCCCACTGTTTGAAAACGAATCAGGGGTTGTAGGATAATTGGGTGTAATAGGGCAGCATGGGCTCATGGGCCGATAGGGGATTCATTGTAGTATTTGCAAAGTTTAACAATTCTCCCCAATCATGGTTAATATTTTCCTGCTGACTATCCTGGCCAGGAATATGTTAACTGGTGATTATAGTATAATTGGAAAGAGCCTGTTGTGCACAGCCTGCAGAAGTGATTCCATTACAGTAGTGGCCAGTAACCATTTCTTTGGCTGCAAATTCACAACCATTCCCTAACGCAGCTGCAGTCTCTCGAGAAATGCAATATTTCCATATATTATCACAGCCACGGCCAGATGCCATGTTACAGATTTTAGGAAGTTTTTAAATTTAAAATTAGATTTAGACATACAGCATTTAGCAGGCCCCTTTCAGCCCATAAGCCTGTGTCACCAAATTACACCCAATTAACCTATAACCCCAGTACATTTTTGAATTAGGATTTGACACCAACAGGGTTGTTGGTGCTGTAACAGTATTGCACTAAACACACTGCCCTTTCTGTATTCTTAATGTTAGTTCCAGTTTACTGATCCTTGGAATACATATAGTTTTTTTTCTGACAGGAATCAAGTCCATTAAAGAAAAAACTTACAATGGTGTATTTTATTTCCCTGGGACATTCCAAAATAAGCACATGACATGCACTTGTGTTTATGCAGACTCTTTTAACCATGGCTAGTTTTGTAGGCAAACGATCAGACCATGTGGAATTTTTTTATTGATTGTTCATTATTTCTTTCTTGCAGAGCCCGCAACCACAACGGAGATTCCAACGACAGCTCCTGTGTATTCGCCCTCCAGTTTTGACCCTGCTAGTTTCATTGGCGGAATGGTGTTGGTTCTAGGGGCTGAGGCAGCATTGTTCTTCGCAATCAAATTCTTCAAAGCTCGAGATGCAACCTACCAAACTCTGTAAGAATCAACCCTGTGTGGCATGCTCTGGGCTATCCTCAAACCTTGCCTTTCATCCACACTTCCTTCTGCTTGCTTACCTTGTCTCACAGATATTGCTTTGCTTTGTAATGTGGCTTGTTCATTCAGAATCAAGTTTATTGTCATGAACTTGTGTGGGAAGGGAAAAGTTTTGTGGGCTCATTGAGTGGCAGGTCTGGACAAAGGCTGAATGCAGAAATAATCTTTATTAAAACACATGTAAGGGGATCACAACAGCGATAACATACACAAGTATTCTGAATTACACAACACAATCATATCGAACTTAATGCTGCCGATACCAGCAACTGTTTATACAGACATCACAACCAAAGACTACAATACACTAACCACTGTTCCTTATTTAATGTGGGCAGAGCTCAGATCCTATCTACAACTACAGCAGTATACAACGGTCCTGATCCCTACGTAGAGCACATCTTAGCAGCAACTCCTCCAGCATTGTCCACAGCAGGGTTCATATCAGAACAAAAGAGAAAGAGCTATTGCACAGAACAAAAGAGAAAGAGCTATTGCACATGCTGGACTCTATAGTACAGTAAGCCGGAGGGTCTGGCCCAGGTATTGGTTAGTGCAAAACCATTACAGCGCCAGCAATCGGGACAAGACCAGGGGACAAATCCTATGCTGTCTGTATGAAGTTTGTACATTCTCCCCTTGTCTGAGTAGGTTTTCCCCAGGGGCTCTGGTTTCCTCCCACCATTCAAAACACACCGGGGGTGTAGGTTAATTGGGTATAAAATGGGCGACACAGACTTGTGGGCCAAAATGGTATGTTACCAGTCTAAATTTAAATATAGAATCGGAAGTAGGCCATTGGGCCTGTTGAGTCCATTCTGCCATTGCATCATGAGCTGATCAATTCTCCCACTCAGCCCCACTCCCCTACCCTCTCCCCATAACCTTTGATACCCTGATTATTCAGATAGCTATCAATCTCTGCTAACAAATGCACCCATTAACCTGGCCTCCACAGCCACTTCTGGAAGCAAATTCCAGAGGTTCACCACTCTCTGACTAAAGAAATTCTCTTTTAAATGGGCACACTTTGATCCTGAATTTGTACCCTCTTGTCCTAGACTTACCCACCATGGGAAACATCTTTGCGACATCTACTCTGTGCAGGCCATTCAACATTCAAAATGCCTCTTTGTAGTTTCCCCCCTCATTCTTCCAAACTTCAAGGAGTACAGTCCAAGAGCAGTCAAACATTACTCATATGCTAATCCCTTCTTTCCAGGAATCATTCTTGTAAATCTTCTCTGAACCCTCTTCAACGCCAGCACAAGGAGCCCAAAACTGAACCCCATACTCCAAGGGAGCCCTCTCCAGTACCTTATAAAGCCTCAACATCACATTCTTGCTCTTGTATCTAGATATGAATGCCATTGATGCATTTGCCTTCTTTACCTCTGACTCAACCAAAAAGTTAACCTTTGGGTATCCTGCATGAGGACTCCCAAGTCCGTTTGCACCTCCGAATTTTGAATTTTTTACCCCAACCAAATAATAGTCTGCTCTTTTATTCCCTGAAGTGCATGACCATACAAATTCTAACATTGTAGTTCATTTGCCGCTTCTCTGCCCTTTCCCATACCTAAATCTCACTGCAACCTCTCCGTTTCCTCCTCACTACCTGCCTGTCCACCTAGTTTTGTATCATCTGCAAGTTTAGCTACAATCCAAATCATTAACATTCAATGTAAAAAGAAGCAGCTCAATACCGTCCCCTGTGGAACACCACTAGTAACTGGTAGCCAACAAGAATAGGATCCCTTTATTCCCCTCTCTATTTTCTGCTGATCAGCTAATGCTCTATGCAGATAGTCTTTCTTTTAAGTCCATGGGCTCTCATTTGTGAAGCAGCTTCATGTGTGGCACTTTGTCAAATGCCTTTCTAAAAGGCCAAATGTACAATATCCTCTCCATTTCCTTTGACAAGCCTGCTTGTGGTTTCCTTAAATAAAAATGCAGTAGGTTTGTCAGGCAAAATTTTCCCTTGAGGAAACCATGCTGGCTTTGGCCTACCTTGTCTAGGTATTCTGCAACCTCATCCTTGACAATCGACTCCCCAACCACTGATATTGGTCTAACAGTCTATAATTTCCTTTCTGCTGCCTCCCTCCCATTTTAATTCCATTATGCTCTTCAGATCCTGCCCCTCAGCAACACACTTGGCAAATCCTAGTAACCTGCCCACCTTTGGGATGTAGGAAGAGACTGAGGGTGGAGGGGAGAGCCCACACAGTTATGGAGATGAGGCCAGCTCCATGCAGACAGCATTGGCTTTGGAGCTCTGCTGCCAGGCGTGTGGGGTGACCAATGGGCTAGGAACCCTGAAGCCAATGGATAAGGTGACAAGGAAACATTTGTCAACTTTAAACAGATGTTCGAAGATGTCAACAACCTCATTATTTTTTCTCGTAGGGAGGTCTTTAGTGGCAGTGTTCAAACAGGAACAAACTCTTCTTACAATGCCCCTGTGCCTTTTAACAATAAAATGAATCTGACCACAAATCCTTGTCCCATGCATCAGTGCCTAGCTGCATTTGGTTCGTGTGTTCAGTTCCTGCTTCAGTTCAAATGTAGCTCTAACAAAATGTTGGCTCTGGGCACTGACTTTTGATTGGCTGGAAATTGACAAGAAATGGGCATCAGTGCGCCTGCACACCTCCAAGTTATGTTTACCACTTTTCATTGATGTCTCTATGCCTTTGAGGGTTAACAGGAATTTCATAATTCATCCAAGTATTTGTTTTGTATTTGGGCAACAGAAGATGGTTGATAGTAAAGAGCTTTGGTAGAATGTGGATGTTAAATTTAGACATACAGCCCAGTAACAGGCCCTTCTGGCCCATGAGTCCGTGCGGCCCAATACACCAATTAATTCACAACCCCCGTACGTTTTTGAATGGTAGGAGGAAACGGGAGCACCTGGAGGAAACCCACGCAGACACGGGGAGAACGTACAAACTCCTTACAGATAATGCCGGATTTGAACTTGGATCGCCGGCGCTATAACAGCATGGTGCCAACAGTGCTGTCCAGCGGGGAGCAGAGAGTGAGAACCCTCGACACTCCCCAAAGTCTTTCCAGCACTCTCTCTTGCTGCAGCCAGCACACTGTCGTGCACTGTGGATGAAAGAGGGGGGGTCTTGTATTATTGTCACATTTCCATAACTTGGCCAATGAGTCTGAGCACCTTTGCCTGCAGTTCCCATGAGGAGTTAGTAATTCAGCAGGTCACAGCTGCCTCTTACTTGAAATCCTCACCGGATCTGATCATTGCTCCTCACCCAATGAGATGAATAACAGAATCATTAAACACTAAAACGATCCCTCATTCATTCCAAAGTTCTACTGGGAAAAGTATTTGTTTTTTTTGGTTGCTATTTCCAGTCCTTAATGTCTGTATGGTATTTGTCAAACTTATTATTACAAATTTGAGGAGATGGGAGTGTGAATTAATTATTCTGGAATTGCACCTTCTGCAATTTAAGTCTCAATGATATTGAAGCAAAATTTATATTTATCTGATTTGCAGGTTTGTAATAATAAGGAACTGCTGTAGTTCACACTGCTTTGCAATGCCTTGTGTGCTTATTGTATCTTTTTGTTCCATTTTAACCCTTTACATGCTGCAAGTAGTGAGGAGACGCAGTAGATTATGTAAGAAGTGGTTGCAACATCGCCCTCCTATAAATGAACTAATCTGCTTTGTAGATGAACAGCAAGATTCACTTCTGCTTGTTTGTAATGTATTTGAGTGCAGATTTGTTTGGTGTGCACTTGTTTAAATTCTGCTTGCAATGATGCACTGTCTAACTTCAGGGGTTTGTATGGGAGAATGAATATTGGGGTGCAAGGTGTTTTTGAAACTCTAATGTTTAAAGATTATCACACCATACGCCTTTAACGGTCAGTGATACCGGATCACTGATTCAATCACAAATTAACCTTTGTTAACCACTTTTACCTAATGAAAGCCTTAGTCCTTTGTTAAAAATATTTAAGCCTTAAGCAAATAGCATCTTGAGATGGTCATTGTGTTAATTATGGTCTGCAAACCACAGTACTAAACTGTGAACATGTGGAAAAACTTGTAACAGTGCCTAGTTCTAGAAGTGATGAGTGTGCGTGTTTTTCTTTAATCCGTCAGAGGACGGTAGATTTCTTCGTTTCTGGTCTCCAGGCTGTGCTTCAGATGCAGTTGTAGATTCTGATGCAGCGTTGGGAATTCTACCTCCTTCTCTCCCTGGACCCACACTGATCTCCATCCTACAACACATACATCACATCACATGTTGCCAGCTCAGAGCATGCCTAAGCATTACATCTTTGCCTTTGACCAGATTATCTGTAGGTCATCTGTTGACACTTTTTGGGAGACTTGACTGTATTTAAAGAGGCAGCATTATTACAGAGCTGTTCTCTTGATTGGAATGTCCAACATCCTGAGTTTCTGCTGAGCTGATCATTACCACTGACAGATTTTGCATGGATTCATGGATACAGCCAGAACATTGTTTGTATTAGAACAGAACAGAACAGGAACACACCTTTTGGCTCACAATGTCTGTGCTGAACATAATGCCCAAATTAAACTAAAACTCTGCACCTTGCACATGCTCCCTGTCCCTCTATTTCCTGCAAATTCAACTGTCTGTCCAGAAGCCTCTTAACCACTATTGATCTATCTCTAGAATTGGATCAATTGGAATTCCTAATCGATTTTCCCTTTGCTTAAATATCCACAGAATAGCAATTTGATTCTGCTACTATCTGCATGCCCTGGTCTATCAGGGTGATCAATAGGAGCAACAAGGTTTTGTGAGCAGTATTACAGTCATTTTATTGCTGGAACGGTAGCAGTTATTCTGGGAATATGAGATCAAGCCCCACCAAGGCTGTTGAGAACTTTTAAAAATCAGGTTATTACATTTGGAACAGAGACCATGGTACTCCCTGTGTTACAGTATTGTGAAAACATTTGGTTCATCAATGTCTTTTGGAATCGGTCTACCTGTTGAGTTTTTATACAATTCAGACACTTTGAAATACAGTTGATCCTTTAACTGTGTTTAAGCCAGATAGATTGGGGGTTGATTAGGGATGGGGATTGTTTAATTTAGAGATGGAGCACGATTCCACAAATCCACGCTGACCAAATACACTAGCGACCAATTAACCTACTCAACCCATACATCTCTGGAATGCGGAAGGAAATCCACGCAGACACATTCAACTCATTGCAGTCAGCGGGGGATTTGAACCCAGGTCACTGGTGGTGTAATAGTGTTGCGCTAACCGTATCATATTGAGCTCTGGATGTTGGCAGTGAAACCATGCCCCAATCATGAATGGTCTTGCCTCTCTTAAACGTGATGGTCGGTACTGAGTTTACTGATATGCAGGGGTAGTCACACCCTGTGTGAAGAAGGAAATGGACCCAGCAAGTGGACAGATCTGATCCTTTGGCAGTACTAGTGTAAGGAGTCCCACCAGTGCACCACAGCTGCTAATCTGTTAAAGGGTGGAATTTATTCATGAATATTGGCTGTGAATGAGTTTTGAATGGTGAATGATCAGGCAGATTCAGACCTGAAATGTTGAATGTGGTGGAAATTTAAAACTTGTTTCCATTAGGGAATAGAGTCTTTCTGGTATAAGCACATAAATAAATAGGAGCATGAGGAGACCATTTGGGCCATCAAGCCTGTTCTGCTATTCCATAAGATCATGACTGAATTTGAAGAATCAATTAATTAAAGGTTATGGGAAATGTTAAGCAGAGTCCACAGCCAGCCTGTCTCTCCTGCCAGTGGACACTGCCTTCCTGCTTCTAACTGATCTACATCATTATTTTATGTCTCAGCAATATCAACTTTCATTCTTCTACAGTCCAGTATATCTGGTAATGTACCCTATTCATGGAGGTATATTTAATTGGATTAGGGAAAAAAGTGCTGGAATTAATTTGGAGTTAAAACCTGCTCTTTGATGAGATGGTGGGTCCAATTCACGGCAGCTTTCTAAAGTACACCGGGTAAATGCAAATAAAGCAGCTGAAAGGTAGAACAGGTTTTCCTTTTGTTGCCCGTCACCACTCTGGAACATTAGGTAGCTGTTTGAGATTCCACCACTACTCTTGATCTGGAACTGCAGAATTTGGTTCATATCTTCTTAAAATAAAAACATTTCACCCATTCGGCTGATGGTTCATTTTCGGTTCTTTATGCCAGCTTTCGTTTAATAAACTGACCTGAAATTTCTCAGTTGCCAGGGTGGGGCTTGATCTCTGGTCTTTGCATCAGTGTAGGCGTTCTTCATTTCTGGTCAGTTTCCTGTCCCTCTGTTTCTCAATTGTGTGTGGTTTTTTTTAAATCAGCTGGTGCTACATACATATAATATCACTTTGACCATGCAATGTTAAAGGTGGACTTGTCTCTCTGCCACATTCAACTCATTAATTTCCAAAAACTTTTAAGTGATGTTTTGCATCTGATTTTTCATTTGAAGGAAATTCCCTAATATTTCGGCTACATATGTTAACTTGAGTTTGCATTAGAAAATTTAACTGTTTGTGTCCCTACATTTCATGTCTAGAGACTGAGGAATAGCCTTTAGTTCCAATGTGAGTTGTAAGGACAAAAGAAATTGACAGACTTTTAACCCTTTGGATTCTGGCTATTTTTAACCCTTATAATGTATACTCTGTCTGGGTTCATGAGTAAACTACAGTACAAACACAAGTATGACCCAGCTGGTGGTTGGGTATAAAACCGGTCCTGGAAACAGGGACATGGAGAATATGTCCTTCAACATGGATTCCAAAGGTTTTAAAAAATACTATGGTGAATCTTTAAAGCTTAGTATGTTGAGCCTATTTTATTTTCAGAAATATTGTTTGTCCACTCTTAAATGCATTATTTCTCATGTTAAATTACGATGTTTTTTTAATAAATTAAAAAAAAACCTCTGTTCTGTTGGAATAGGATATAATGAAAGACTGGAAGAGATGGGCTTGAACTGATCAAACACAAACTGCACTCTGTTACCCAACAAACATTTAATAACTGAAGTTCTTCTCTCTAATGTCACGTTTGTACACCATTTCAGTGGATGGAATTGAGGTTCTGCTTTCCTTTTTGACATGTGGATGTAATTGGCAGAGATGCAAGAGTTGTGTTCAGGACTAGTTGCTTCATTGGTCCCCAATAGTACAACTGAGAAAGTTCACTAGGACCTTTAACAAGAACATATTATAATGGTTTGTCTGAACTATTTGGCAAAATTGAGTGTCTTTATACATTGTCTGCTGTTGCTTTGAACACTCTTGGTATTTTATCTAGTTTTAATTATTTAATTGTGAAACTAAATTTGTGTTGTGGTAAATGTATCGGTTTCAGAAACTCCACACAAAGGTTCTATTGCCAGACAAGAAAAGGCTGCAAGATTTGCAGCCCACTGTCCATGTCAAATAGGTTCTGACTCACAACTGGAATAACATTGTGCACATCTGGTTAATGCTAGCAAATCTCATTGTCGGCACTGGGACCTCTGCTCTGTTTGGCCTTACTTTAGTTTAGTCACCCATCTGTGCTTTGGTTCAATGATTGATCCTGACATCCCTCTAGTTGATGGAAATGAAAGCTGACTGGTGCACCTGAGGTGATCCTGCTCTCAAAACTCAAGGTGAACTTCAACATGACGTGCTCCATTGATGTATCATCACTGGTAAAACTCGTATGGTGTCTTTGCACCCCCAAATGGATTTCTTGAAATAAGCTAGTGGAGGTAGTTGGTTTCCAATCTCTCTCCTGTTCAGTGGCAACACTACAGTTCAGAAATAGATGGGGCAAGTAAAATGTTATAATTGGACAGTAGTCAATTGGAACCAAACCAAAATTGTTGACTAATGGCTGAATCTTAAGTCTACAATTGTGCATTTTAAGTAATCTTATTAATTACATTTCCCTTGCCCTGAATACTGTAGACCAGCTATTCTCAACCTCTTTTTTTGGCTATGGCCCCATTAGAACTCTGCTCAAAGTTTATGGGCCCACTTCCCTGTGAAGAAGTTGTTTAGGTTTCTTCCACACTTCTCTCCTACTCACTACATTTAAAAAAAAAACCATATAAATTACTTGTGTTACGTGAGGTGAAAAGAAAATGAGGCTTTTACTTAAATGTGCTGTGGACCAGCCATTCTTGACCTCTTTTTTTGGCTGTGGCCCTCTTGGGATTCTGCTCAAAGTTTATGAGCCCCCTTCCCTGTGAAGCAGTCAAGTTTAGTTGGTTTCTCCCATATTTCTTTCCTACCCTCTATATGCCTTGAGCTTCCCCCCTCCCCCTTAAGGATTTCAGTCTTTGGCTTGCCCCTTCAGTGTGCTGTATCCCTCAACCCCCGTTGAGAATGACTGACAAACAAAGTTTGGTGTTCTCAAACTTTGGGACATGGCAGGCTAACCCTTCATGATCATTAATGAACCCAGACACTGAATTGATTTTTGTTTTGGGAAGCATCTTTTTGCATTGAGGAATGTGAGATTGGAGGGCCTTTGTTGTGGCTTCCAGCTCCCTTAGTTGCCAAGAGTACCCAGTAGTTACAGAGGCTGATATTCCATTCATTGTCAGAGCACTTACACTGAGTTCAATGCAGTAACGTCACTTAGCCCCTTGATCCTTTCTGATATGACCATCTCTACTGTTCTATTCTCTTGGAGAAGTTTATGGTTCCAAATCCCTGTAAGCCTGTCTGTGTAAACCCATTACCCATATTGAATCCATTGCTACTATTGTAATTCCCTTTGGAAGTAGCAGGAACTCCATGATGTTGCCAGTGATTGGAGGTGATATTGTATAACAGCAGCAAAGAAGACTCATGTAGGTGATGGTTATCATTACCAATAAACATGCAGTTGGGGGACTGCTTCATTTGTCTCTGTCTTCTTCCAATGATATGCCAGAAAATGGAGTATTGGACCCCCAAGCAGAAGTAAGCCAGGGATAATCCTGCTGAAAATGAGCTCTACCCCCATCCATAATTTGCCTGCTGTAACTTCCTGGCCACTCTTGAATCTCTGTGGATATGATCACTCGAAGCTTAGTTGCGCTGTGTTCTAACTTGCGCCATTACACTTTTGCAACCACCCTTTATCTTGCTGACCCACAGTGGCTTCCAGCAACACCTCAATTAAAAAAAAAAGAGCATCCTTGCTTCCTATCCATGGTCTCATTTATAAGCTTTCTGAGATCTTTGCAGATCTGAAAACCTTTCCTAGTTACACTGAGATTATTTTCATGCTCTGAGCACTTTGTACTCTCATGTATAGAGAACAGTACAGCACAGGGTTGTGTTGTCCTACATACACCCCCTCCAGCATCAATCTAACCTTTCCCCACCTCACATCCGTGACCCTATTTTTATCACATCCACAGTCTTTTCAATGTTCCTAAAGTACTTCAAACAGCAAAATGTTAATGTCAATTATAATCACTGAGCTAAAACATTTCCCTAATGTGCTCACTCCTGAATTGTCCAGGATGCTTCTCGGGATCGGGGAAGAAGTCTACTAGATACCAACAAACTGGCTATTGTTTCCTCATTTAGACAGCAGACTCGTGTGATGCTTCACAATCCAAATCGTTAACAAAATTCCAGTCACTTATCAGAGAAATATTCAATGGGTATCATGGGAGGGAAGGGCGCACTTTGGAACCTGATCTAGTGCTGGTAATTGAAAAGGCAATGCTGGTGTATGCGGTCTAACTAGAATCTTTACAAGTCTCAGCTGCTCTTGAAAATATCACAATGGTTTGATTTAACCACACACTTGGGGATTGGGGCCAGTTTTATGTCTATGGTTTTCTGCAATAAACTAATGTTGAAGCTTCCTGGCATTGATTTAGTTGAAGGCCCCATCAGGGTGTCCCACTGCATCACCCAGTCCTCATTGATACCTCAGGTTGCACTAGCATGTGAACTCGAGGTGAGAAAATTCCAAATTCCTATGGTGGGACATACTCTTGGGACCACCACACACTTGTGTATGACACTCAATCCTTCTGTCGTCTTTATTCGGTTAACTTACCTTTTAGGTCATTGGTTGTTTTCAAATATTTAAAATTGCCTAAAATTACACAAATTGTTATATCTTCCTTCCAGATGAAAGCATGTGTCTTTAAAGCATTAAATAAATACACAAAATGTTATCACTAAGACTGTAAGACACAGGAACACAAATAGGCTATTCAGCCCATCGAGTTTGCCTTGATATGTGAACCACAATGCATTAAATTTAATTTTACTTCTATTTGCTTCCTTGTCCTCGATGAAATAATTGTGACAGTCAATGGTTCCTTCTTGTTGGGGACATAAAATACTGTAACAATATTAAAATAATGTTGGTTATGCTATGTACATCAAAAGCACGAAGTTTCTTAACTGCCTTGTAACTGGCTTTGCTGCAAAGATATTGCGTTTTAAGGTGCCTTGTGTCGAGCAAGTTCGTTGTAATATTTTCTACACAGGCTGCGAGTGGATTTGTTGAGTGCAGTGCTTTTAGTTTGCTCCTGTTCTTTGATGGCGATCAAGGAGTGTGAAAGATCCAGTTCAGTTTTGTTTTTCGTTATCTCATTCAAAACATGGTTGACAAGTGTGGATTTTCCCACTTTCAAAAAAGACCTGCCATAATTTATCACCCGTGCGGTAGATTATTTATTGACGTGTGGATGAAGGGTTTAGCCCTCTTTCAATGTTTCTGTCTGGAATGGTTTTTATAGAAATAATTTTAGGAAACTGCTTCAATTGTGATTGCACTATTTGATCACTTGTGAATTATCCAGTACTTGTATTGTGGCATGTGAACGACATGCCAATAATTTTATTGCTGTGACATTAGTGTAAAAGAAAATAAACTATTTGTTGAAATAGTTGGTGGTGTGATTGCTGTTTTGTTCACACTGTTTTTGATCTTAGTATGCTATACTTCAACTATAACTTAGAACATGCTCTTAAATTGATTCAAGATTCTTTTATTGTCAGGTAATAAAACAGAAAATGTGATATTACACAAAATTTCCTTTGGTCTAGCATAAGGCAGACAAAGATTTGCCATCAGCAGAAATTGCCCGGTGCTCCTTACAGTAAGAGAAAGAAAAGCAAAAGTGAATCCCCCCCAGGGTCATTGAGTGCCATGGATTTGCCTCCAACGCTCTCGCAGCGACATATCCTTCAGTCCATGTGGTGCACTGTCGTACAGAAAAGCAGACACAAAACTTAAAGATTGATGAACAGGTTTTATTCCACATAAAGTCCCTCCTGCAATTAGCTGCAGCTCCAAGTGACTGACCTCGAGGGGCCGGATGTGGCTTATATCCCGGCGGATGATTGGCAACCGACCGGGTGGGGCTTGGTCCATTCAAGTTGGCTGATTGACAGCCAGCCAGGTGTTGTCTTGTCCTCCAGTGCTCTTTCTGCAGGTACACAGGTCTCCCTCTGCAGTAGGCTAGTCCAAACCATCAGCAACTTGAGCTCCAGATCCAAACCTCTGACACGATCATGAAGCTTTCCGCACCCTCTCGCATGCTGGCTCTGATACCTGGCCAGTCACCAGCAGTCTGCAGCCTGGTGTGGGTTCCTCATCTCGAGATACTAAAAGCCACCTCTGTGTTCTTCAGCCACAGAGCCCCTCGCTGGTCTGCTGCAGTGGCCACCGTCCCATAGGTTTGTCTCCTCTGCTTCTCCTTCTCAAATATGGAGTGGTCTCCCTGCTTTCTGGTGCCCTGCACTAGTCTGTGGTTCCCTCAAGTCTGCAAACCCCTCGACGCTGCTGCCAATGGTAGGCACCACCATTTTGGGCACAGATTCCCCCAGGTGCAGGATTTTAAATAAAACACTGCCAGCTCATTTTTCAGGCCATTTAAAGAGTGTACGGAGCCTTCAGCAGTCAGATTGGGTGGTTTGACCCCGTGTTGTATCTTTGCTCTCCGTGGGAACCACCAATGCAGTAGTACTGTCGCTGAACATCATCAACTCCCAAGGCAAAGATGAGGTGGGGAGGGACATTGGAGGTCCTTCTCCCTGTTAAGGGAACTTAATGTATTTGAGAGCATGAATTTAAACATGACTCAGACTGTGTCTGAGTCTTGGAGATGCATAATATTAAAGGTCCATTACGGCAAAGCATTTTCCTCTTGATTAGAGTAAAACCACAACGCTGTGGGAAGAAAACGGTCTATAACCAACGTTTCAAGTTTGAGCCCTTCATCAAGGTATGAGCAAAATGTGGGAAAGTGCCCGAACAAAATGGAGGGAGATGGGGCAGGGGGAGGAGCACAGACCCACAGGAAATGTTCCCTATAGTTTTTAATAGTATGTGCAACAATCTTATGTTGTGCAAATTTTTTTCCTGCCACAAAAATATTCATGCACTGAATGCCTGTGCTAATGTAAACTTGAAATTGTTCCAAGATCATTTTGGCCCAGCCTATCTCTCATGACTAATAAAACTGTATTTGCATGTTTTAACAAATTTAAATGTTATTTGAAAAACCAACTAGCTAATTAACAGAAACAGCTAAGAGATTATTTTCGATATGTATTATTATTAATTACCACATTATTTTAGGTAGCTAAGTTCCTTTGTGCGCTAGTTGCAAAACGTGTGTGTGTGTGTGTGTGTGTGTGTGTGTGTGTGTGTGTGTGTGTGTGTGTGTGTGTGTGTGTGTGTGTGTGTGTGTGTGTGTGTGTGCGCGCGCAGCTTAGAGGCAACAGTGCCCATAGGCGAGATAATAGGTGGATAAGGGAAGGAAGATACACCAGCAAACGGCGGGAGGGGGATGAAGAACTGGAGAAAGGAGATAGAGGGATAGGATAGAGGGAGGGAGAATGAGCTAGCAGAAATTTGATGTTAATGCCATCTGGTTGGAGAGTGCTGTAGTGCGCTATCGAACAGAAGCAAACACACAAAACATAAAGTCTGTTCTACAGGCTTTATTCAACATAAACTTCCACAGAGTTGGCTGTGAGAATGTTGTTGCAAGCTCTGAGACTGTCTTCGAAGGGCCGGATCTAGCTTATATCCCGGAGGGTGATGACAGCCGGCCAGTTGTTGCCTTGTCCCCCATGCTCTTCTGCAGGTACAGAGGTCGCCCCCTGCAGTAGGCTGGTGGTGTATCATCACAAGTGCCCAGTCGGAAAATTAGGTGTTGCCCCTCCACTTGATGGGTGGCCTTGGTTGGACAGTGTATTAGACCATGGACAGACATGTCAGTGCAAGAGTGGTGGGCAGAATTGAAATGGTTGACCCCTGGGAGATCCCTGTCACTGATGCGCCTGCCTACGCTTTGCTCCTACCTTGAGGAAGGGCTCAAGCCCAAAATACTGGTTATGCATCATTAGCTTTGCTATATCAAGGACATTGTTTGACCAGCTGCGTTTCTGCATCATTGTATTTTTACATAATCATGGTGTCTATAGATTTTCATGTTTTTCTCTTGAATGTGTTGAGTTTATCTCTTCCATCACCATTTTTTGGGGGCAACAGTCTCGCTGCTGTTCAGTAGCTGAGAAAATCAGCTGGCTTTGAGTTTGGATTTAAATCTCTAGCTATCGTATATTTAGATTTCAAGAGGCATTTGACATGGTGCCACACAAGAAACTGGTGCGTGAATTGCAAGCCCTGGAGATTGGAATAAATAGTTTGTTTCAACCAGAGGGATGAAACTGGTGAAGTTCCCCCTGGGGTTGGTTCATTGGCCTCAACTATTTACTTTTAATTACCTTGAGGGGGAATAAAAATATAAGGATCAAAGTTTGCTTGAATATGGGTGGAAGAGCATGTAGTGAAGAGGTTATTGTAATTCGGTAATAGGGTAAACACTGAGTGAAAACCTAGCAATTGGAGTTTAGCTGATGATTATCTAAATGGCGACAGACTGCAAACGAATGAAGTTCATAGAAATGGAGATGTCCCCGTGCATGAATCATAAAATGTTAGCGCAGCATTCCAATAAATATTTTTACATTACTTGGCTCAGAATACCCCAGTACAGTGGGGTTTCTTCTGTGAACTGACTTACAGATTATCCCTAACATTCAAAGCCCCTCCCCAGCCTTTTTATTCAGGCGCCTGCCTGTTTTCTGCTTATACCTGGAAGTAGGGCTCCAGTCCGAATCATCGGTTATGCATCTTTTCTTCCTCTGAATGCTGTTTGGCCCGCTGAATTCCTCCAGCATTTTTGTGTTTTTACTGCAATCGCAGCATCTGGAGACTTTACGTCACAAATGATGTGGAAATGCTACATACAGGTACAATTTCCAGAGTGGAGGAAGAGGTAAGGGGAAAATAGCATGCTGGCCTTTATTGCAAAGGGGTTGGGTTAGGGGTTAGTTTACTCCAGGGAGGTTTCACAGGGTGTTGCTGCGGCCACATCTGGGATACTGTGTACAGGTTTAATCATTAGCTTAATTTAGGCATATAGCACGGTAATAGGCCCTTCCAGCACATGAGTCGCTGCTGCCAAATACCCCAATTAACCTACAAACCCAGGTACATTTTGAACAGTGGGAGGAAACCAGAGCCCCTGGGGTAAACCCTGCAGATACAAACTCCTTACAGTAGCACGGGATTCGAACCCCGGTCCCAATCGCTGGAGCTGCGATGACGTTGTGCTAATTGCTGTACCAACTGTGTTGCACTTGTTCCATGAAGGCTTGATTTAACTGCATTGTTACTTGGAAAATGCATTGTGTACTGAGCTATGGACCCAATTTCAGTGAAAATTGAATGTAACTGAAAAACAGAGAGGAGCGAAATCAATAAGATAAGAGTGCAGAGAAGATTTAAATTAAATTTAAATTTTTTAATTTAAATTTTAAAATATGGTACAGTACAACCATTTTGGCCCACGAGTCCGTGCCACACAATTTTACACCCAATTAACCTACACCCCCGGTACATTTCAAACAGTGGGAGGAAACTGGAGTTCCTGGGGAAAACTCATGCAGACACGGGGAGAACACACAACCTCCTTACAGACAGTGCTGGATTCAAACGCTGGTCACTAGCACTGTAAATAGCTGCTAAGAGCTATGATGGCTGTGCTGTCAAAAACAAAGAGCATGCTTCACAAATATGTGTGTCATCCTTTTTAATCCCCTGACAAAAAAAGTATATCATGGCATTGGACTTGGGCTTTTGGTAATCCACCAGGTGAATTCCTGCGATCGGAGGCTCATCCTTTGATCTTAGGAGGCTGGACAGCTTGAATGGTAGACCTTAGAGTTGAAGCCATATTCAAGGGTACCAACCAATGGGAGTGTAGCAACCCTACCTTCTGTGTGCAAATGCTGATGGAGCCTCTATGAGGGGTCTCTGGGTGAGGATGAGACAGAACGATAGCCTTAATGATCTGTTGTTGAGATCTCACCTCATTATGATGTGTTTCGAATGCATTAAAGCTCTGAATCCAAACAGGAAGAGGTTTATTTAATAGGCAGTACCCAGCCATTGATATTGCAGAATTTTCACCAAGCAGACTGAATTTAATGATTCAAATCTGGTGAACTGGAGATTGCAGCATGTCCAGCAGGTGGCACTGCTGCTCCCCTCTATTCCTTAGTACTATTACTGAGGTGGTTGTTCTCAACACCAAAACCTTATGCTTCAAGCCGTATCACCTCTCTTTAAATTTCTGTGTTGCATATTTGCACAGTCCATTCACTTCAGATGCCAATAATTGATTTAAATGTGTTATTGTTGATTTCTTTCCTTTCGTGATCGTGGTGAAAGCCAAAGATTACGCTCCAATGGACATCAATGCCACATTCAATACATTTAACCCACAGGCAAGTTTGCCCAGTTCAGAATGAATAGATCAAATTGTTTTATTTAAATATTTACAAAATTTAAACCACAATAATAATTACATTGAATTCAAAAGTTATTTAAAAAAGTTATATATGTGGTTTATAAACCCCCCCCCCCCCCACAACCCTTCCACCTCCCTTCCCCCAAAGCCCCTAGAAAGAAAAAAGAAAATAGAGAAAGAAGGACTGGAGAATGCCAAGGGAATAGAGTATTTATATCATAAATTGTAATATTGGAGGTTACTATGAAATGAAGTCCTCAGAGAATCTATAATACATAAAAGCACACATTTTGTAAATATGGGCACCATTTTTTTCAAAATGCATATTTGTTTCATAAATTGTAAGTAATCTTCTCAAGTGGGGAGTATTGAGTGGGACAGGATATTTAACTGAGTGGGACAGGATATTTTCAGGTAAGGATGTTAATGAAAAATGGAGGATATTCAAAAAAGAAATTTTGAGGGTACAGAGTAGTTATGTCCCAGTCTGGATCAAAGGAAAGGCTGGAAGTCATAGGGAGGCTTGGTTTTCGAGGAATATTGGAAATTTGGTTAGGAGAAAAAGGGAGGTGTACAAGAGGTATAAAGAGCAGGGAGCTGAGAAGTTGAAGGGGGACTACAAGGAGTGTAGAAGGAATCTTAAGAAAGAAATTAGAAAGGCCAAAAAAAGGCATGAAGAGCCTTTGGCTGACAGAGTAGAAATAAATCCAAAGGGTTTCTATAAAAACATTAAAAGTAAAAGATTAGTGAGAGATAAAATTGGACCCCTTGTAGATAGCAAGGGTAGGCTGAGTGAGAAGTCTAAGGAAATGGGGGAAATTTTGAATGATTTCTTTGCCTCGGTATTCACTAGGGAAAAAAATGTTGAACCAGTTGAAGTAAAGAAAAATAGTGGGGAGGTCATGAAGCATATAAGGATAACCGAGGAGGTAGTGATGGCTGTGTTAAAAAAGATAAAGGTGGATAAATCTTCCGGACCAGACAAAATATTCCCTAGGACACTCAGGGAGGCTAGTGGACAGTTAGTGGGGCCATTAACAGAGATATTTAGGATGTCACTGGCCACGGGGGTGGTGCCAAAGGATTGGAGGGTGGTGCATGTGGTTCCTCTGTTTAAGAAAGGGTCCAAATGCAAACCTGGGAATTATAGGCCTGTAAGTCTGACGTCTGTGGTGGGCAAGTTGATGGAAAGTGTTCTGAGGGATGCTATTTACAAATTTTTGGAGGTACAAGGATTGATAGGGAGTAATCAGCATGGTTTTGTCAGGGGTAGATCATGCTTGACAAACCTGATTGAGTTCTTCGAGGGGGTTACAAAAAAGGTTGATGAAGGGAAAGCTGTGGATGTTGTCTATTTGGACTTTAGTAAAGCTTTTGACAAAGTTCCCCACAGGAGGTTAGGAAAAAAGGTGGAGGCATTAGGTATAAATAAGGAGGTAGTGAAATGGATTCAGCAGTGGTTGGATGGAAGGTGTCAGAGAGTAGTGGTAGAAAATTGTTTGTCCAATTGGAGGCCGGTGACTAGTGGAGTTCCTCAGGGTTCGGTCCTGGGTCCACTATTATTTGTTATATATATTAACGATCTGGATGTAGGGGTAGAAAATTGGATAAGCAAGTTTGCGGATGACACAAAGATTTGTGGTGTTGTGGACAGTGAGGTAGATTACCATAGATTAAAAGGTGATTTAGGAAGGCTGGAGGTGTGGGCTGAGAAATGGCTGATGGAATTTAATACAGATAAATGTGAGGTGCTGCATTTTGGAAAGGCAAATTTAAATAGGTCATATACATTGAATGGTAGACAATTGAGGAGTGCAGAGCAACAAAGGGATTTAGGAGTTATGGTAAATAGTACCCTCAAGGCTGATACTCAGGTAGATGGTGTGGTGAAGAAGGCATTTGGAATGTTGTCCTTCATAAATTGGAGTATTGAATTCAAGAGTAGGGAGGTTATGATGAAATTGTACAAGGCATTGGTGAGGCTAAAATTTGGAGTACTGTGTACAGTCTTGGTCACCAAATTATAGGAAAGATATAAACAAAATAGAGAGAGTGCAGAGAAGGTTCACGAGAATGTTGACCGGATTTCAGGGTCTGAGTTACAGGGAAAGGTTGTGCAGACTGGGGCTTTTTTCTCTGGAGCGTAGAAGATTGAGAGGGGACTTGATAGAGGTGTTTAAGATTTTAAAAAGGACAGACAGAGTAAATGTGGATAGGCTTTTTCAATTAAGAAAGGGGGAGATTCAAACTAGAGGACATGGTTTAAGATTGAAGGGGGAAAATTATAAGGGGAACATGAGGGGAAATTTCTTTATGCAGAGGGTGGTGGGGATGTGGAATGAGCTTCTGGCAGACGTGGTCGAGGCGGGATCATTGGTTACATTTAAGGAAAGACTGGATCGTTACATGGATAGGAGGGGACTAGAGGGGTATGGACCGGGTGCTGGTCAGTGGGACTAGGAGGGTGGGGATTTGCTATGGCATGGACTAGTAGTGCCGAACTGGCCTGTTCTGTGCTGTAAGTGGTTATATGGTTAAGTGGTATACAGCTATGAAGTTCTGCATGCCATCTTACCACACCTAAATCTGTGTCCGATTTCCAAGATATTGCAATACACTTCCAAAAAACTGCTAAACCAATTTGTACAAATTCAATTTGACACATAGTTAGTTTTAATTTAGGTCTTAAATATTACCCCCAAATAACCATCAGATCCTGTAGGAACTTGACCCCCATAATTCGAACCAAAAAATTACCGACTTCCAACCAAAAATATTTAACTTTGGACACTGCCAAGTAGAATGCAAAAAAGATCCAATCTTACATCCACACCTAAAACATAAATCTGATATAGCAGGATTCAATCTATTTAATTTTTGTGGAGTCAAATATAACTGATGCAAAGAATTATATTGAACTATCCTAAACCTAACATTTATAATTTTTGTCATATTATTCTTACAAAGTTCCATCCAGTCTTTCTCATTTATTTATTTATTTGTTTAGATCCATTTCCCATCAATTTATGCACCCCTATTTTGAGGTCTTTCCTTTGAAATAAATTATACATTATGGAAATAAATTTATTTACATTGCTGTTGCCAATTCACTCCAGCTAGGTAGCTTCAAACCTGGATCTATTTTATTAATCAAAAATGACTTAACAGCAAAGGAAAATATTATTAGGCACATTAAATTTATTCTTCATTCATTCAAATATTATAAATCTTCCACCTTTAAAACAATCCTCTCTCTATATACACATCCACATCCAAGTCCTCAAAATATTGATTATCTACAGAAAATGGAATGTCTGTTTTGACTAAGGGGCATTTTTTCATGAAACTAAACCTTTCATACCTATTTCATAATCTACCTTATTCCATATTTCAATCATGTTTCAAAATAAGTGTTTCCTACTTCCAACCAACAATTTAGAATTCTATTTATAGATTAATATCCTATAAATTTATTTCTCCTATTTTACTAAGTTCTATATTAAAACAAGGAGGAATTTTATCTACACCAAGCAGTACATAAATAAATCTCAATTGTCAGCTTTATAATAATTATTAAAATGAGGGCATTGTAAGCCTCCCACTTCGAACTTCCACATCAATTTTTCCAAAGAAACTCTCACCATTTTCCCTTTCCATAAAAATTTCCTAACAATCACATTTAAATCCTTCAAAATTTTTGAATATGAAAAAGATATTGCACTCTAGGAAAAATATTCATCTAACACAATTTACCCTACCTACTAAAGTAATAGGTAGAGTATTCCATAAATTCAAATCCTCAGCAATTTTATTAACTAAAGGTAAATTATATAATTTATACAGATTTTTTAAATCATTATCAACTCGAGTACCTAAATATTTAATTCCAGCATTTGGCCACCTAAATTTGGTACCCATTTTACACTGAATATAGTCACCCTTAACCAAAGGCATAATTTCATTTAACTCTCAATTAATTTTATACACATATTTTCCCATATTCTTACAATTTTACATGTAATGGGGTATCGGTTGATAAGATGTTGGATTTAACAAATTCCTATCTTTCTTGGGTATAACTATAATTATTGCAGTTGAGAAAGATTCTAGTAAGGAATAAGATTCCACCACTTGATTTAACAGCTCCATAAAAGGAAGTATTATAAGGTCCTTAAACTTCTTTAAAAACTCAGGTGGAAATCCATCCTCCCCTGGTGACTAAGTGCTTCACTGACTTCTCTTGCTGTGAAGGGGGTATCTAAATCTCTTTGGTCTTGATATTTCAAAATATGTAACCTTATATGAGATGTTTTTTTAAATAATTTTAACTTCATCTCTACTAGACTCAGATATATGTAAATTAGAATAAAAAATTTTAAATAATTCATTAATTTCTTGAGGTTTAAAAATAATCATCTTCTGGAATTTTCTAATAGCATAATCATTCTAGAAGCTTGTACTGTTTTTAATAGCTACACAAGAACCATGTGGACCAATTCTCCTAATTCATGATACCTCTGTTTGGTTCTCTCAATTAATTTTTCTGTTCTACAAGCCTGGATCGTATTATAATCAAGTTTTTTTTTATAATTAATTTCTTTCTTTTCTCACCTGAAACTTTTCTTTGTAAATCCTTCTTCAAACCTTCTATTTCCATTTTCAATTGTTCAACCTCTTTCATATAATCTTTCTTAATTTTCACTTTAAAACCTATTATCTGACCTCATAAGTGTGCTTTCAATGCATCCCAAAAAATGAATTTATTAACGACTGAATTATAATTTATTTCTAAAAATGTACCAGGGGTGTAGGTTAATTGGGTGGCATGGACTCGTGGGCTGAAATGGTCTGTTACCATGCTGAATGTCAAAATTTAAATTTAAATGAGACCCTGATTGAGTTTGTTGTTGAGGAGTCTGATGGTGGAGGGGTAGCAGCTGTTCCTGAACCTGATGGTGTGAGTCTTGTGCCACCTATACCTCTTTCCTGATGGTAGCAGCGAGAACAGAGCTTGTACTGGGTGGTGTGGATCCTTGATGATTGCTGCTGCTCTCCAATTGCAGCGTTCCCTGTAGATGTTCTCAATGGTGGGAGGGATTTTACCTGTGTGTGTCAGGCTGTGTCCACTACCTTTTGCAGGGCTTTACACTCAAGGGTATTGGTGTCCCCATGCCAGGCTGTGATGCATCCACTCAGCACACTTTTCATCACACATCTGCAGAGATTTGACAGGGTTTTTATGCTTGAGCCTATGGGGAAACCCTATGAATTCCAAGCCCTCCGTCAGTGCCACAGTGGAACCATCGCTGCCACCTACCACTGACACTGATGTCAGTGAATAGAATACAGTTATATTAGGGCAGCACAGTTAGTGTAATGGATAGCGCAACACTATTACAGTGCCAGCCACCCAGGTTCAAATCCCTCAATCTTGGTAAGGAGTTTGTACATTCTCCCCGTGTCTGCATGGGTTTTCTCTGGGTACTCCAGTTTCATCCCATCCTTCGAAACGTATGAAGTTGTATGTTAATTGGGTGTAATTGGCCAGCATGGGTTTCATGGGGTGGAAGGACCTCCGATCGTGTTGTATTGTGAAAAAATAATTAAAAATATAGAACATTACAGCACAAGAACAGGCCCTTTGGCCCATCATGTCTGTTCCACCCAATATGACCATTTACTGTCACACAAAGTCTATGTCCCTCCACTCCCTGGAGATTTGCTTCTTTTGTTTTATTTTCAGGATCCCACCATCACCAGAAAGATCAGCAGTTGTACAGTTCTCAATGGCAAAAGTGCTCTTATTGTGCTTTTTGAAGGATGTTCCAGGATTTAGATCCATCCAAAAAGAAAGAACAGTGATATATTTCCAAAAGATCTGTCTTCACTATTGAAAAATCACTTTTGTTTTGCACTAGTTCAAGTTCATTTATCATCCATTGGTACAAGTGCAACCCATCGGAATGGTGTTCTCCTGTCCTTAGTGCCAAACACTGCAAACACACTTACATCTTTCTTTGGCTTGGCTTCGCGGACGAAGATTTATGGAGGGGGTAAAAGTCCACGTCAGCTGCAGGCTCGTTTGTGGCTGACCAGTCCGATGCGGGACAGGCAGACACGGTTGCAGCGGCTGCAGGGGAAAATTGGTTGGTTGGGGTTGGGTGTTGGGTTTTTCCTCCTTTGCCTTTTGTCAGTGAGGTGGGCTCTGCGGTCTTCTTCAAAGGAGGTTGCTGCCCGCAAAACTGTGAGGCGCCAAGATGCACGGTTTGAGGCGATATCAGCCCACTGGCGGTGGTCAATGTGGCAGGCACCAAGAGATTTCTTTAGGCAGTCCTTGTACCTTTTCTTTGGTGCACCTCTGTCACGGTGGCCAGTGGAGAGCTCGCCATATAACACGATCTTGGGAAGGCGATGGTCCTCCATTCTGGAGACGTGACCCACCCAGCGCAGCTGGATCTTCAGCAGCGTGGACTCGATGCTGTCGACCTCTGCCATCTCGAGTACTTCGACGTTAGGGATGAAAGCGCTCCAATGGATGTTGAGGATGGAGCGGAGACAACGCTGGTGGAAGCGTTCTAGGAGCCGTAGGTGATGCCGGTAGAGGACCCATGATTCGGAGCCGAACAGGAGTGTGGGTATGACAACGGCTCTGTATATGCTTATATAGAACTATTACATATGTACAATACTTATATACAAATATTAAAATAAATCAATATTAACACAGTACATCAGTTGTTCAGCGTTCTCACTGCCTGTGGGAAAAAGCTGTTCCTCAGCCTGGTGGTGCTGGCTCTGATACTCCTGTGTCCCTTTCCTGACAGGAGTAACTGAAAGGTGTTCAGTGTGAAGTGGTAGGGGTCCTCATTGATTTTGCAAGCCCTCTTTAGACAATGATCCTGGTAAATCCCACTTACTGTGATTGTGAATATTTATATATCCTTTCTTCTATATTAATTACCTTTTGGTGTGATTAATGGTATTACGAATGGGGAGAGAAAGCACATAAGGTATTGGCGTTGCAATTAATGAAAGACAGATATCGAGGACTATTAATGCTGTTAGACAGAATTCTCTTATTACTTATAAACCTCGTGAGATTAATGATGAATTTTATTCATTTTATTAAAAGTTATATACGTCTGAAAGAAAACAGGAAACTGGATCGATTGATCTTTTTTTATCACAGTTGAATTTACCGATATTAGAGGATGGAGATTATGCAGGAGTTAGAAAAACCATTTACTGATTTGGAAATTAAAATGGCTATGCTGGAAATGTTGAATGGTAAATCACCTGGTGATGATGGATTTTCGGTTGAATTTTATAAAATTTTTTATGATGATTTATCTACAGTGTTTGGGGATGTATTACGTCAAGTTGGAGAACATTATGAATTACCTGAGTCTTGTTCTAGTGCTTTAATTACAGTAATTCCTTAAAAAGATAGAGATCCTTTGAAAGTATCTTCATATAGACCAATTTCGTTATTAAATGTAGATTATAAAATAATAGCTAAAATATTAGCGAATAGATTGGCTAAATTTTTACAAAAGTCAATTCATACTGATCAAACAGGTTTTATAAAGAATAGATATGCTTCAGATAACATTTTGCATGTGATTACTTTGATTAATACATTTTGACAATCTTTAGATCACCTGATGGTGATATCCTTAGATGCAGAAAAAGCATTTGATAGAGTTGAATAGAAGTTTTTGTTTAAAGTTTTGGAGAAATTTAAGTTTGGTCCTTCTTTTATTGGTTGGATTAGGGCTCTATATAGTAAACCGGTAGCTAGAGTATTGACGAATGGTTTGATTTCAGAATCTTTTAAGTTAACTCGATCAACTCGTCAAGGTTGTTCTTTATCACCAGCTTTGTTTGCGTTAGTGATTGAACCTTTAGCACAGTTGATAAGACAAAATACACAGATACAAGGTATGAAACTTTTAGATGAAGAGTATAAAATTAATTTATTTGCTGATGATGTATTGGTGTATTTAATAAACCCAGCTCAGTCACTTTTGCATTTGAAGGAATGTTTAATACAATATGGATGTCTTTCTGGATAATGTTAATTGGGAAAAAAGTGAAATATTACCGGTAAGTGAAGGAGATTATTCAGTTTATAAGAATATTATTAATTTGAAGTGGACTGATTGAATTAAATGTCTGGGTATAATTTTGAATGTTAATTATCAATCTTTATATAAATTAAATTATGCTCCATTAATGAAAAAAAAAATAAAACTGATTTGATTAAATGAAAAGATTTACCTATTAATTTAATGGGAAGGATAAATACAATTAAGATGAATATATTTCCGCGTATACAATATTTGTTTCAATCTATTCTATATTTACTTGATAAATTTTTTTTCGAGATTTGAATAAAATGGTCAGGGAGATTTTATGGAGGGGTAAATTTTCAAGAGTAGGGGGACTACGTTTACCACATTTTCAAAATTATTATGAGGCAGCCCAACTTAAATTTATTAGTTCATTGATGGATTTGGTACGGCCTCCTAGTTGGCCTAAAATTGAGATGGAAGTATTTCTGAATTTGAAATACATCAATTTTTGTTTAGGAGGAATACAAATTTCTTACAACAATATAATGTGCCTATACTACAACATTTAATGAAGTTATGGATAAAGAAAAATAAAATGATAGGCTCTAGGGGTAAATTATTGGCGTTGACTCCATTGTATAATAATCAACTTATTTCTTTTTCAATACATAATCAATGTTTATTGCATTGGAGATTTAAAGGTGTGAAAAATTTGGGAGATTATTTTAAAGAGGGTAAGTTTTTATCTTTTAATCAGATGAGGGAAGAGTTTGGTATTGATAAGAATTCTTTATTTCTTTATTATCAAATTCGATCTTTGGTAAAATGTATGTTTGGTAGAGATATGATTTTACCTAAAATGACTAAATTTGACATTTTTCTTATGAAGGTACCAGAGAAGGGTTTTATTTCATTTATGTATCAAATATTACAGGATGGTATAGATAAAAAGTGTTGGGATAGATCTAAATTTAAATGGGAAGCGGATATTGGTTTTATTTTTTCTGAAGATAATTGGTTAGATATCGGTAATGATATGTAATTAGATTGATAAATGCACGTTATGAAATGATTAATTTCAATTTTTTACATCAATTATATTTGACACCGAGGAGTCACGTGATGGAGTAGTGGCCGGACGGTGAACTCCAGCCCTCTCCAGAAAAGTCGGAAAAAATAAAGGAAAACACAAGGGCACAAAAATAAAAATTAAAGTTTTTTCTTTGGCTTGGCTTCGCGGACGAAGATTTATGGAGGGGGTAAAAAAAGTCCACGTCAGCTGCAGGCTCGTTTGTGGCTGACCAGTCCGATGCGGGACAGGCAGACACGATTGCAGCGGTTGCAAGGGAAAATTGGTTGGTTGGGGTTGGGTGTTGGGTTTTTCCTCCTTTGCCTTTTGTCAGTGAGGTGGGCTCTGCGGTCTTCTTCAAAGGAGGCTGCTGCCCGCCAAACTGTGAGGCGCCAAGATGCACGGTTTGAGGCGTTATCAGCCCACTGGCGGTGGTCAATGTGGCAGGCACCAAGAGATTTCTTTAGGCAGTCCTTGTACCTTTTCTTTGGTGCACCTCTGTCACGGTGGCCAGTGGAGAGCTCGCCATATAATACGATCTTGGGAAGGCGATGGTCCTCCATTCTGGAGACGTGACCCATCCAGCGCAGCTGGATCTTCAGCAGCGTGGACTCGATGCTGTCGACCTCTGCCATCTCGAGTACCTCGACGTTAGGGGTGTGAGCGCTCCAATGGATGTTGAGGATGGAGCGGAGACAACGCTGGTGGAAGCGTTCTAGGAGCCGTAGGTGGTGCCGGTAGAGGACCCATGATTCGGAGCCGAACAGGAGTGTGGGTATGACAACGGCTCTGTATACGCTTATCTTTGTGAGGTTTTTCAGTTGGTTGTTTTTCCAGACTCTTTTGTGTAGTCTTCCAAAGGCGCTATTTGCCTTGGCGAGTCTGTTGTCTATCTCATTGTCGATCCTTGCATCTGATGAAATGGTGCAGCCGAGATAGGTAAACTGGTTGACCGTTTTGAGTTTTGTGTGCCCGATGGAGATGTGGGGGGGCTGGTAGTCATGGTGGGGAGCTGGCTGATGGAGGACCTCAGTTTTCTTCAGGCTGACTTCCAGGCCAAACATTTTGGCAGTTTCCGCAAAGCAGGACGTCAAGCGCTGAAGAGCTGGCTCTGAATGGGCAACTAAAGCGGCATCATCTGCAAAGAGTAGTTCACGGACAAGTTTCTCTTGTGTCTTGGTGTGAGCTTGCAGGCGCCTCAGATTGAAGAGACTGCCATCCGTGCAGTAAAGTGAGTATAAAAGTGTAAAGAAGATGGCGACGAAAAAAGAAAAATCGAAACCAACGGTAAGAAGAGAGGAAGAGAAGACAACGGAAGAAGAAGGAGAAGGCCTTACCGGTTCGAAGAGGCCCGCGGTGGAGAGAGAAACCCGCTCCCTCAGGTCGGTAGAAAGTGGACTACAAAAATGGCTCGCTGAGCCAAGTAAAAGTGCGCAACCGCGCATGCAAAAAAACACACCGACGGGAGGGGTGACCAGCTGGGGAGTTGATCTCCACACCCGGCAATGACAGCTACAGAACAGCAGCAGCAAGAGGAGAACATAGAAGACAATGAAAACAAGAAAGAAGAGAAGAAAAAGAAAACAAAGAAACAACAGATGGCCAACCCAGAGGAAGAAGAAGAGGAAGAGGAAGAGTATAGTGAAATAGAAGAAGAAGGGAAAGGCAAGACAAAGGATATACTTTCTCTTATTAAAGAATACATGGAGTCATTTAAAGAATGGCAAGCGCAAGAATTTAATGATTTAAGAAGAAGAATAAACAATACAGAAGAGAAAATGAATAAAATAGATATGACCTTATCAGAAATGGGAAAAAGAATGGACAAGGTGGAAGAACGAGAAGCAGCAGTAGAAATGGAGGTAGAGGACTTAAAAAAGAAATTAGAGGAATCTAATAAAAAAGTTAAAGAGACACAAGAGCTGTTAGCTCAGAAAATAGATATAATGGAAAATTATAACAGAAGAAATAACATAAAGATAGTGGGCCTTAAAGGAAGATGAAGAAGGCAAGAATATGAGAGAGTTTATAAAAGATTGGATCCCCAGGATCCTAGGATGTCCAGAACTACAGCAAGAAATAGAAATAGAAAGGGCACATAGAGCATTGGCCTTTAAACCACAACCACAACAAAAGCCAAGATCTATTTTAGTAAAATTCCTAAGATATACTACAAGAGAAAAGGTACTGGGGAAAACAATGGAAAAAGTAAGAGAGGACAACAAGCCACTGGAGTTCAAAGGGTGAAAAATCTTCATTTATCCAGATAAAAGTTTTGAACTCCTGAAGAAGAGAAAGGAGTTCAATACAGCAAAGGCGATTTTATGGAAGAAAGGGTATAAATTTATACTAAAGCATCCAGCGGTATTGAAAATATTTATTCCAGGACAGCAAAACAGACTATTCTCGGATCCAGAGGAAGCACGAAAATTTGCAGAACAATTACAAAATAGACTGAGAGATGAAGACGTATACCGAGAGTACAAAAGACTGCGAACTAAAAAGACACATAAGTTTTGAACTCCTGAAGAAGAGGAAGGAGTTCAATACAGCGAAAACTATCTTATGGAAAAAGACTATTCTCGGATCCAGAGGAAGCAAGGAAATTTGCAGAACAACTACAAAACAAGCAGCGAGATGAAGACATGTAATAAGAGTAAAAATGACCACGATTTATATGTATGTGGGTAAAAAGGTATATGTGTGTATATGTATAGTGTGCATACATGAATGTATCCGTATTTAGAGGAAAATATAGAGAGTATAGACAATAATTAATAAGGGAAGGAAATGGAATAGAGGGAATAAGGAGGGAATTAAAAGAGTGACCTTTGTTACATATGAAAAGTGAAATCTTTTCTGGGGGGGGCTGGGTGGGGAGGAGTTACGGTCACTGCAAAATCAGCTGACGCTTGCGAGTGAATTCGCAAATCCAAATGGAGAGGGGAGATGTGGTTGTCCGACAAGGGATAAAGGACAACTCAGGAGGGGAAGGGGAGATTGGGGCTAAAGAAGTTTTAAATAGGAGAATAAGGAAAATGTTTGATGTTTTAGGAATGTTGTCTTATAAAGGGTTCAAAACAAGAAAACAGAAATGGATAAGAAGGAAAGGTAATGATGGAGAAACGGAAAGGGAAGATAAACAAAGTATAAAATGGCTACGTTGAACTATATGACTTTAAATATTAATGGAATACATAACCAAATTAAAAGGAAGAAACTGCTAAATTTACTGAAAAAAGAAAAAATTGATATAGCATTTGTGCAAGAAACACATTTAACTGAATTGGAGCACAAGAAATTAAAAAGAGATTGGGTAGGACATGTAACAGCAGCATCGTTTAATTCAAAAGCAAGAGGAGTAGCTATATTAATTAGTAAAAATGTGCCATTTAAAATAGAAGAGGAAATAATAGATCCAGCAGGGAGATATGTAATGATAAAATGTCAGATATATTCGGAGTTTTGGAATCTACTCAATGTATATTCACCTAACGAAGAAGATCAAAAGTTTATGCAAGATATCATTTTGAAGATAGCAGATACGCAAGGGAACATATTAATAGGAGGGGATTTCAACCTGAATTTGGATTCAAATATGGACAAAACTGGGAAAAAAATTAACAGAAAGAACAAAGTAACCAAATTTATAATTAAATCGATGGAAGAAATGCAACTTTTGGATATATGGAGGAAACAACACCCAAAGGAAAAAGAATATTCATATTACTCGGCTAGACATAAAACATACTCAAGAATAGACCTATTTTTGTTATCAGCTCGTATGCAAGATAGAGTAAGAAAAACAGAATATAAAGCTAGAATACTATCGGACCATTCACCCTTAATATTGACAGTAAAGTTAGAGGACATCCCTCCAAGAATGTATAGATGGAGATTAAACCCCATGTTACTTAAAAGGCAGGATTTTAGAGAATTTATTGAAAGACAAATTAAAATGTATTTTGAAATAAATACGAAATCAGTGAAAGATAAGTTTATACTATGGGATGCAATGAAAGCATTCATTAGAAGGCAAATAATAAGTTATGTAACCAAGATGAAAAAGGACTATAATCAGGAAACAGAGCAGTTGGAAAGGGAAATAGTAAATATAGAAAAAGAATTAGCAATGAAGGAAGATACAACTAAAAGAAGAGAATTGGCAGATAAAAAATAAAATATGAAACACTACAAACATATAAGGTGGAGAAAAATATAATGAAGACAATACAGAAATATTATGAACTAGGTGAAAAAACGCACAAAATCCTAGCATGGCAGCTTAAGACAGAACAAGCTAAGAAAATGGTATTGGCATCAAGGAAAAAAGACAAACAAATTACATATAATCCAAAAGAAATTAATGAAAACTTTAGAAAATTCTATGAACAATTATACCAAACTGAAAACGAAGGGAAAGAAGGGAAAATAGATGAATTTCTAACTAAAATTGAACTACCAAAACTACAAATAGAGGAACAAAATAAATTAACAGAGCCATTTGGAATAGTAGAAATACAAGAGATAATAAAAAAATTACCAAATAATAAGACACCAGGAGAGGATGGATTCCCAATAGAATTCTATAAAACATTTAAAGACTTATTAATTCCGCCCCTCCTGGAAGTAATCAACCAGATTGATAAAACACAAAGCTTACCAGATTCATGTAAAACAGAAATAATTACAGTAATACTAAAGCAAGGGAAAGATCCACTCACACCAGCGTCATATAGACCAATATCTTTACTTAACACAGATTATAAGATAATAGCTAAACTATTAGCAAACAGATTAGCAGAGTATGTACCGAAAATGGTAAATCTAGACCAAACTGGATTTATCAAAAAAAGACGCACAACAGACAATATTTGTAAATTTATTAACTTAATTCATGCAGTAGAAGGGAATAAAGTGCCAACAGTAGCAGTTGCTTTAGACGCAGAGAAGGCCTTTGACAGAGTAGAATGGAATTATTTGTTCAAAGTATTGCAAAAATTCAGTTTACCGGAGAAGTATATTAATTGGATTAAAGCATTATATAAGGGACCATTAGCGAAAGTGACAGTAAATGGACATGTATCAAAGCAATTTAACTTAAGCAGGTCAACACGGCAGGGATGCCCACTATCACCTTTATTGTTTGCGTTAGCTATAGAATTGATAAGAACAGAAAATAATATAAAAGGGATAAAAATAAAAGACAAGGAATATAAAATCAGTTTATTTGCGGATGATGTTATAGTATACTTAACAGAACCAGAACTATCAATAAAAGAATTATATAAGAAATTGAAGGAATATGGAGAAGTGTCGGGTTACAAGATCAACGTAAATAAAAGTGAAGCAATGCCTATGAATAATGCGGATTTCTCAAAATTTAAGAAGGAATCACCATTTAGATGGCAAATGCAAGCAATAAGATACCTAGGTGTACAAATAAATAAAAATCTCGGCCAACTATATAAACTCAATTATTATCCACTAATGAAAAAATTACAGGACGATTTAGAGCATTGTAACGATTTACCACTAACACTAATAGGAAGGATAAACTGTATTAAAATAAACATTTTTCCAAGGATATTATACCTATTTCAGGCATTGCCAATACAACTGACAGAGAAATTCTTCAAGGAGTTAAAGAAAATAATAAAGAAATTTTTATGGAAAGGGGGGAAACCGAGGATAGCACTAGATAAATTAACAGAATGGTATAAACAAGGAGGCTTACAACTGCCAAACCTTAAAAATTATTATAGAGCCGCACAATTAAGATACCTGTCAGATTTTTATCAAACAAGGGAAAAGCCAGATTAGACCAGATTAGAATTAGATAAAATAGGGGAAAAGATACCTGAACACATATTATATAAATGGGATGAAAAATTAGTACAACATAGAAGTTCTCCAGTATTACATCATCTACTCAATATTTGGAAGAAGATTCATGTAGAAAGAAATAAAACAAATTATCAATTACCAAAACTAATATTGACGCAAAACAAGTTACTCCCTTTTACAATAGATAACCTTTCCTTTAGAGAATGGGAGAAAAAAGGGATTAAAAGAATAGAAAATTGTTTTTCAGGAAATAGATTATTATCCTTTGAACAAATGAAAGATAAATACAATATAACTCAAGATACAGCACTGGCATATTACCAATTAAGATCCTACTTGAAGGATAAATTAGGAAGCAGTTTGAGTTTGCCAGAGGGAAGTAACTTTGAATATGTGATTACAGATACAATGATAATCAAAAGATTTATAACAAATATGTATATTAAACTGCAAGAAAAGGAGAATGAGGAAACAAATGGTAAAACTAAACAAAAATGGGAACAAGATTTAAATATAAAGATAAAAAAGGAAACATGGGAGAAGTTATGCTCTGGAACGATGAAAAATACAATAAATACGAGGTTACGCATGATACAAATTAACTGGATACACAGGCTATACATTACACCTCAAAAGTTAAATAAATGGGACCCAACAATATCTGATAGATGTTTTCGATGTAAAAAAGAAATGGGAACAACAATTCATGCAATCTGGACATGTGAGAAAGTAGAAAAATTATGGGAAGATCTAAATCAGATATTAAATAAAATAACAGAAAACAATATACCAAAGAATCCAGAGATCTTCCTCCTAAGTAACATAAAAAACAAAGAATTTGGAATTGATTTGGAGGATGCACAAAAAAGATTTGTTAAGATAGCTCTAGCCGCAGCAAAAAAATGTATTATGTCAACCTGGAAATTGGAAGATAATTTGAAAATACAACAATGGTATATAGAAATGAATAAATGTATTCCATTAGAAAAAAATAACATATAGTTTAAGAAATAATATTGAAATATTCGAACAAATATGGGAGCCTTACATGAAACACAATTGCGAAAACCTATGGGGGACAATCACTACCTAAGTTAACGGAAGGAAAAGGAAATGAAAAGAATGGACTCAGTGGAATTTCTGGTGTATTTTTATTGAATGACAACATTGTCTGACTGGTTTAATGTATCCTAGATTTTGTACCTTAAATGGACGGGAGGGGGGAGGTAGGGAGGGTGGGTTGGGAGGAGGGGGGGGGGGGGGAGAAAATGGCACTGTATATGTGTGAAAAGGAAAAAGTGTGTATCATGGTTAATGTGATTTATGGTGTGAAAAATAAAAAATTGAAAAAAAAATTATATTTGACACCTGAAAATTTTTTAAAATATGGTTTTAATGAATGGTGATATGGTTGGAACATTTTTTCATGCTGTTTGGTTATATATACATATACAATCTTTTTGGAAGAAAATTCAATCATTTTTAGAATATCTGTATAAGATTAAAATAATTTTAGATCCAAGAGTATTTTTATTGGGTAGTTCGCAACCTCTGAAAGGTTTGGGATTAGATAAATTCCAGCTTGCTTTTGTATATTTAGCTTTATCCATAGCAAAAAAATGCATTGCTAGTACGTGGAAAGAAACAAATATGATTGATATTAATAGATGGCATAATGAGATGAAATATTGTTTAATAATGGAAAAATTACATATTTCACATGATAATTATAATTTAAAAATTAATAAGTGGCTGCTATACTTGGAATATTTACATTTCAATTTATATTGATTAGATTTTAATATGTATATTTAACTTTTTTTAAAATATTCTTTCTTTTTTCTTTTTTATGGCTCTCCTTAGGAGAATTGGCTGAAGGGGGGGGTTCTTTTTTTCCCCCTTTTTTCCTTTCTCTTTTTTTTTCTATATATAAAAAAAAATTAATGTTCATGTTTAATTGCTGTATATGTCATATATTATTTGTTATTTAAACAAATAAATAAAGTTGATTTAAAAAATTAATTATCTTTTGGTTGTATCATGGCACATTGTAGTTAGTGAACCTTATGTACCTTTGTGAGGCTGAAGAAAGTAAGAATTTTGATGTATCTGTACTTACAAATATGGCAAACTCTCATAATGATTGATTTTAGACTGTACACTTGTTTTGAATGAACCAACATTGTAAAAAAATATAACCTGGATATGGTGAACTACAATTTTTTAAAACTCATTTTGTATTGCATGGTCAGAGTAGATGTAGAAAGGTTGCTTCCCATGGTGGGAGGGTATAGGCCAAGAGAGCGTTGAAGGGGATCTGCTTAGAACAGAGATGCAGTGGTAAATCTATGGAATTTGTTGCCACAGGTGGTTGGGGAGGCTGGGCCATGGGGTGTATTTAAGGCAGAAATGGATATGTTCCAGATTAGCCAGGACATCAAAAGTTATGGGGAGTAGGCCGGACAGTGGGGCTGAGTGGGGAAAGGGATCAGCTCATAATTAAATGGCAGGCAGACTTAATGGGCTGAATAGCCTATTTCTGCTCCTATTTCTTATAGTCTTATGATCATAGACGGATAATTCATGTTAATAGATTGTATGGGTTGCAGATGTACCTTTCTGCCTCTTCAACACTGTCTCTGACAATCCTCACATTACTGTAATTACTTTGCAACTCAAGAGAAGCAGCTAAACTGTTGGTAAACAATAACAGGATAGGTGACCCAGCAGTTCCAATGATGCAAGCGCTTGAATGTTTTCAGTAAGATGTGAACACTTTCTGCTTAAAACTGCAGGGAAGGTGATGAAAGCTACCATAAACATATATTTGAAATGCACAAAAGATAATTGAATGATTTTAAGATATACATGTTTCATTTTAGATGAAGGATGATGTGCATATATTTTTCTTATGAGTCTTTTCAATGAGATCATTTGTCGTTCTTCTAAACTTCAAAATATATCACTGTAATTGATTATCTTATGAAATGTTCTGGCCTGTCACATCGATCATTCTTTTCTCACACTGATGCTCAGGATGTTCAACACAGACGTATGGGCTGAAGGACTTTAATATGTGCAGTATGGCTCGATCCACTGAATCCTTCACTGCCATGTTTTAAGATTCAATATTTGTTTATTGGCATATAATAAGACAGAACATGTAACATTACAGGAAATTGCCTTCTGCCTGCCGTAAGGTAGACAAAGAGTCACCATTTAATGTCGTTCAGTGCCCCTTTAGAGTACGAGAGAAAGAGAAGTGAAAGAGAGTCCCTTCAGAGCTATTGAGTGCCCATGGATTCACCTCCAGCACTCCTGCAGCCTTTGTAGTTGCACAGACTGCTATTCGATCCACTGCAAACCCAAGCTCCAGATCCAAACCTCTGATACGATGAGGAAGGTTCAGCATTTGAGGCCCTTCTTGCCCTCAGAACCCTCTTGAATTCTGGTTCTGATATCTGACTCCCAAAAGCCAGTCTCCAGCAGCCCACAGACCATGATCCATTAACACTCGATGTACCTGGTGTCCTCCAGCGCTGCCATTGTTTGTCGACCAGTCACTCATCCTACCCTGTATGACTCACCTTCCACCACTTGCTTTCTCTTTCCCTTTGCCTGACGTGCTCATCAAATGCCTCTTTATTTCATTCTTTACCTCTCACCAGTTCCCCCTCTGCCTCTCGCCCAACCCCTTCCATTCAGTCCTCATCGTAACAGCAATCTATCCTCTACACCAGCCATTCTCAACAGGGGCCCTACATGCTCCCCCTGCTCCCCCCAGGAGTCACTGCATATTTAAGTAAAATTTGTGGTGTAATCAATGACCACTCGCAGAGACGAAGCAAGAGTCAAAGGCTTTATTGATCAGAAGACCCAGACATGGTGGGGGAGGCGTGGCAAGATGGCATAGGGTGAAGGCATGGGAGCTTACCTCTCCGCAGCTAGAAAGTTTAGAACCCGAATTTAAAAACTTAATATATGATTGAAAATTTTATGAAAGGACTGTATATGATATGAGAAGAAAAATGATTAAGAGAAAACAAGTTCAACATTAGAAAAAATTACACTTTAAGAAGTTGGAAGAGTTGGAAAAAACAGGCCTTACTGAAGCTTTGAAACTTGAACTCAAGTTGAGATGGAGTCAAAGAGTCAGCGACCTATATCAGCATGGTTGGCTACAGTGACAGTATCTTCTACACGCAGGATGACGGAAGATGGCGCCGCCGTTGCCGCGTCATTGACATCACTAAGGGAGTCCTACGACATGGGTGGGTCACCTGCGTTGGGCACGTCGAGTAGCGTGGCCGAACATGGGGTGGTGGGGAGACATCACTTCCCTTGCGACTGCGTCTTTAACGCAGTACACGAGAGATGTGCCAAGGACGGCCTACCAGTGCTATGCAGTCACTGCAGGAACATGGACAGTGGTGCTCATGCGCGAGACTCTCAAACGGGTGAGAGCTGTGGGGGCTTCCACTCAGCATCGGGCTGAGGAGCTTAGCTCGACGATGAGTGAGGAACAGACCTGCAGCCAGCCTGAGGAAGTTCAGGAAGCTGAGTTACAACAAGAGATGGAAGAAGAATTAGAACACTACTTGGAAGCAGAAGACAATCAATTATTGCTAGCTGCAGCTAAAGTGGAAGGTACCCCAACATCTCTGTAAGTACCTTTACCATATAAGTCTCCAAGCACTATGAGTCCTATGCCCCCTTCTGATATAATGATAATGTTGGAAACTATAACAGAACAAAATGAGAGTTTAATGGACTATGTTTCTACTAGTTTTCAAAACATTGACCAGCAACTTTCTGATATTAGACTTAAAATTACTGATATGTCTAGTGAAATTCCATCAATGAAAGTGGACATTAGTAAATGTTTGACAGTGGTGGATAAGGTTGAAAACAAAATTAAAAATGTGGAAGATAGAGTGGATCAAGTGGAAGGAGCGGTTGCTGGATGGCAGATTGAGAAGAAGAAATTTTTACAGAAGATGGACTTGTTAGAAAATCAAAGTCGGCAGAATAATATTAAAATAGTGGGGTTACCAGAAGGTTTTGAGGGAGTAAATCTTACAAAGTTTTTTTAAAGAAGGATTTGTTGAAGTATTTGGTCCAGAGTATTTTCTGGAAGGTTTGGAGATAGGGCTCATCGTGTGTTAAGAAAATAACCATTACCAGGGCAACCATCTAGAGCTGTTGTAGTGAGGTGTTTGAGGTATCAAGATTGTGAGATGATTTTATGTGCAGCAGTGTTATGGGCACGTATGAATGGTCCAATGGTAATTCAAAACAGTAAGGTTTTTTAATGTAGATTTAAGTCAGGAAGTAGCTATGAAATTGAAAGAATTTAATTCTGCTAAAACTGTCTTATGGAAAAAAGGCTACAGATCTATCTTTAGATATCCAGCAATTTTAAAAATATTTTATGTGCAATATCAATCTCAGTTTTTTGAAAATCCACAGGCAGCTTTAACTTTTGCTAATTCTTTACCAGATTCTAAGTTGACACAGAAATTTGCGTTGAAACCGTTGGTGGTGCTGGATAAAGCTGGAAATGGGAAAATTAAGAAGAAACTGGAAGTTGAACAATTGATGGACTTGCAAGAAGAAACTCCAGAAGCATTCAATAAATGAAGGGCTTCTTTGCTCTCTGGCTGGGGAGAAGATTCTATCCCAGCTAAATCCGAAGTCATCAGCCACTGTTGGTATTAACCGCATCTGGTTAATAAGGGGGTTACTGCTTTGCAGTATTTTTGTTAGGTGGGGTTTAAGGGTTTTTTTTGTTTAAGGGTTTTTTTTAAAGTAAGTAGTGAAAGATTGGGTGCCATTATATAGATTGTAATGAGTAACTTAAATTTTGCAACCTTTAATGTTAAGGGGTTAAATAATCCGATAAAGAGGAAATGTATTTTAGTTTATAATAAATATTAAGAAATTAAAAGTAGCTATTGCATTCTTGCAAGACACTCATTTAACAGAAAAAGAACATTTAAAATTAAAAAGAAATTGGGTTGTACATGTAATTTCATCTTCTTTTAATTTCTAAAGCTAGGGGGTGCAAATTTTAGTTAATAAAAAAAAATCTTTTAGTGTAGATTCTTCTTTTGCAAATGCAGGAAGAGTGTTAATTGTAATTTTTTTTCTGAAAGTTGGACTTTAATGAATGTTTAAGCACCAAATGAAGACGATGAGACTTTTATTTCAGAGGCATTTTTAAATTTGACTCAGTCAAATGGAAATGTATTGGTGGGAAGGGAGTTTAATTACTGTTTGGATCCATTGCTGGACATATCTCCAAAAATTGTTAGAAGGTGTACGATTGTGAAAAGATTGTTTGAAATGATGAAGGACTTAAATTTAGTGGAAATTTGGAGGAAATTAAATCCAATGGAAAAAGATTATTCATTTTATTCAACTCGACATAATTCTTTTTCTAGAATAGATTTATTTTTGACTTCTGCACATTTACAATGTAGATTTGATGTAGCAGAATATAAAAGTAGATTATTGTCAGATCATTCATTATTGTTAATTAGGTGTTTAGGTACTGAATTTGTAGAGACAGCTTATCGATGGAGGTTTAATGAAATGTTATTGAAAAGACCAGAGTTTGTTGAATATATAAGAGATCAAATTAATTTTTATTTACAAATGAATCCAAATTCAGTTCAAAGTAAGTTTGTTTTGTGGGATGTTTTAAAAGTATATTTAAGAGGATTAATCATTAGTTATGCAACAAAAATAAAATAAAACAGTATCAGTTAGAAAGTTCAAATTTGGAGAAAGAAATTGAAAGTCTGGAGAAAAGGCTACAGAAAAAATGTACAGAGAATTATAAGATACAGTTATTTAAATTGAAATTACACTATAATAATTTACAAACATAAATATGAGAAATTGATGTTGAGACCAAAACAATGTTATTATGAATTGGGAGAAAGAGCACACAATATTTTGGCATGGCAGCTTAAAACTGAGCAAGTATCAAGGACAATTAATGCCATTAGGAAGAATGGAGAAATTATTTATAAATGAAAAGATATTAATGATGATTTTTTTTAATTCTATGAAAATTTGTATACATTAGAAGGTAGTCAGGATATTGATCAAATTGATTTATTTTTGGATGATTTAAATTTACCAATGTTGAATGAAGCAGAAGTTAAGAATTTGGATATATCATTTATTGAATTAGAATTGTAGGAAGCTTTGCAATTGATGCCTAATGGGAAATCTCCTGGAGAAGATGGTTTTACGGTGAAGTTTTATAAAAAGTCTAATGATTTACTATTTCCATTATATAAAGATGTTTTGAAACAAGCAACTGAAACAGGTGTATTTCCAGAGTGTTTCTCAAGAGCATTGATTACAGTTTATACCAAAGAAAGATAGAGATCCTTTAAAAGTATCACCATTACTAAACACTGATTATAAATTGGTGGCAAAAGTTTTGGCTAATAGATTAATGAATTATTTACCAAAACTGGTTCATATTGATCAGGTAGGTTTTGTTAAACGCAAATACTCAGCTGATAACATAGTTAAGTTGATTTCATTAATCAATGTGGCAAAGCAACAAAACAATCAACCAATGGTTGTATCTTTAGATGCTGAGAAGGCGTTTGATTGAGTTGAATGGAAACTTTTGTTTAAAATATTTGAAAAATTTAATTTTGGATCTTTTTTTAGAGGTTGGGTTAAGGCTTTATATGCGGGACCAACAGTAAGAGTATTAACAAATGGTCAGATTTCAAATTCTTTTAAATGATCTTGTTCTACAAGGCAAGGTTGCCCTCTTTCACCTGGTTTACTTGCTTTAGTGATTGAATCTTTAGCTCAGATGGTTCAACAAGATTTAGGTATTAGGGGAATTGGAGTGAAGGAAAATGAATATAAAATTAGTTTATTTGCAGATGATGTTTTGATATATTTAACTGATCCAAAGGTTTCATTAAAGTCATTACAGGAATTATTAAATAAATATGGTAAATTATTTGGATATAAGGTTAATTGGGAAAAGAGTGAGATTTTACCATTAATGGAAGAAGATTATAAAGATAGACAAATTACTAAATTAAGATGGTCAAATAAAATTAAATATTTAGGAGTAGTTGTAATTAAAAATTATAAAGATTTGTTCAATTTAAATTATGTACCTTTATTAAATAAGTTTAAAGTTGAGTTAGACAAATGTAAAGATTTACCATTGATGTTAATTGTATAAAGATTAATATTTATCCTCGAGTAGAATATTTTTTTCAATCTATTCCACGTTTGGTACCAAAATAGTTTTTTAAGGAAATAAATAAGGTAATTAGGTTATTTTAATGGAAGGGTAAATTATCAAGAGTTTCTTTACAAAAATTAACTTGGAGTTATGAATTGGGTGGCTTGCAATTACCCTTTTAATAATTATTATGAAGCAGCTCAGTTGAAATGCATTAATAGATTATTTGACACTGAACAACCTCCTAGGTGGGCAAAGATAGAGATGGATCAGATCCTTAAAGGTAACATTGAGTATTTTTTTATTAATGGAATCCTTTGTTGTTACAATAATTTGATTTACCAGTTTTATGACATATGACATATGACATAATGAATATTTGGTATAATCGTAATTTAATTATAGGGTGTAAAGGGATGATTTCAATAAGATCACCAATACATCAGAATAAATTAATTCCCTTTTCATTGAATAGTCCTTATTTAAAGGATTGGAAAAATAAAGGAATATTGAAAGTTATAGATTGTTTTGGAGCAGGGAGATTTTCTTCATTTAATAGATTAAAGGAGAAATATGGTATAGCATCTTGTTTGCTTACTATAAATTTTGAGAATTCTTAAAGAAGTGTTATGGTAAAGGAATTAATTTTGCATATTTTGCATAGCAAAATTTGAATTATTGATTGAAGATAAAAGTGAAAAAGGTTTTATTTCTGATATGAATAGATTGTTACAGGAAAAATGTAAAAAGTATATATTTATAAAATTAAAGAGAAATGGGAGAAAGATTTAAATATTGTATTGGCAGAGGAAAAATGGTCACAAATGTATCTTGATAGTGTTAAAATATTAATTAATGTGAGGTATAATATGGTTAACTATTATTTTTTTCCATCGATTATATTTAACTCCTGAAAAATTGAAAATATATGGATTTAGTACAATAGATTTATGTTTTAGATGTGGAGAACAGATTGGTACTTTTGTACATTCAGTTTGGTTGTGTAAGAAAATAAAAAATATTTTTGGGAGGAAATTATGAAATTTTTGAGAGATTTGTTTAAAATATTCAGTTGGATCCAAGGTTATGTTTATTGAGATATGATAAGGCCCCATTTGTCAATTTAAGAATGCCTAAACCATATTTAGCTTTCTTAAAGTTAGCTTTAGCAGGAGCAAGAAAATGTATAGCGGTTACATAGAAGAATGATGTTCAATTAAATTTGCGAAGATGGCATAATGAATTACAATCTTGTTGTATTTAGAAAAATTAGCATATAATGTGAAAAATAATGATTCTTTCTTTATTGATATGTGGGGATTATATTTGAAATGTATGGCTATAGAAATTAATTAATTGTAATAAGTTTGACACACCAATCAGGGAATACTGATTTTTGTTGTAAGTTTTTTTGGGGGAGGGGTTTTTTGTTAGGATTTTTGGTGGTTTTTTTGTGTTATAGGAGGGAGGAGGGTTTATAGTATTTTTTTCTCTGTAATTTTAAAATTTGAAAAAAAAAGAAGACCCAGACATGCCTCTACATGCTGCTGGCTCACGTCCAAGGCAGCTATGAGGAAGGAGACTAGGGCTCTCAGTCTGTATTAGGGGATCTTATGGGGAGGAGCTGCGGGTACAGAAGGCGGGCCAGCCTGCCCAGCCCAGTGAGGACATGCTTGCAGTACTGCATTCCACCACAAAACTCTTGCTGTTTGATTTCACTGCATGGTGTTTTTCTGTGGAGTTGGTAAGTATGAAGACTTCAAAACTTGACTCCTTCACAGGAAAGGGAGCCCATTAACTTTGAGTGTGGTGGAGGGAACTGCCTGCTGGTGGCTGTGCCAAAAATAAGGTTGAGAATAGCTGCTGTACACTCTCAATCCCCGATGAAGGGTTGCGGTCCACAATGTCGACCATTCTTTCTCCCCCGCTGATGCTGCTCAATCTGATGAGTTCCTCCAGTAGAGTGTCCTGATGCTCCAGATTCCAGCATCTGCATCTCTCTTGATAGTGGCCAAGATTGATAGGTAGGTATCTGAATAGTCAGGGTATCAGATGTTAGAGGGAGACTTTATTCCCTGGAGCAGAGAATTTTATTCTATGGAGTGTAAAAGAATGAGGGGAGATTTGATGAGGAGGATAGACAGAGTTAATAGAGATAGACTGTTTTCCCACTGAGGGTAGGCGAAATATAAACCAGGGAACATGGGTTTAGGGTGAAAGGACAAAATTTAGGGGGAGCATGAGGGTGGGAGGGTGGAACAAGCTGCCAGATGAAGTGGTGAATGAGGGCTCAATTTTAATCTTTCAGAATAATTTGGACAGGTATATGGATGGGTACGGAGTGCTACTGTCAGGGTGCAGGTCAGTGGGACTTGGGAGAATAATAGTTTGGCCCAGACTAGGTGGGGGAAAAGGCCCTGCCTCTGTGTTCTATTGCTCTCTGGTTCTAGAGCAGGAGAGTGGGACTGAGTGGGAGAATGTGATGGTGGAGTGGACTCGACAGGCCAAATGGTCGACTTCTGTTCCTACATCTTGTGGTCTTATGGACAAATAGCACCCTGTGGCGTGAATAAAAGCTCTCTTGACTGGAGAGAGAACAAATGCTTTTATGAGGGTAGGGTTCAACAGTAGTCTTCAGAAGGGTTCTGGGTTTAGGTGGGAATCCAGGGTTATATGTGGAAAGGGGGGGTGGTGGGGGGCTGGGAGGCAGGGCCATCAGCATAACACCCTTCCAGTGAATTGCAGTTCACTGCATTCACCCCTTCCTGTAGAATTTAGGGTCAGTGAATGAAGACAGAGAACATGGATTCAGAAACAAGTGGTAAAAAAATACTGTTATTTATAAATTTACAAGTTTAAGTGGTCCAGGGGTCTGGAGATCCTGGTGAAGTGCATTAGCACCAGGGGGCCTTGGACTCATTGGGCCTCCTGGTCCCCTTGTGAGGGAGGAGAGGTGGGTTGGGTCTCCAGCTCAATGATGGAGGGGGATGAACTTTCCTCCTGAATTGGATCCACCGAGGCCCTGACTGGGGGTAGTAAGAATGAGCTCCATAGCTTGCAGGGCACCTGAAGCAATGGACCCTCTGTTCCAGCTGGTGCCAGGTCACGGATGGAGATGGTGTCCTCCCTGCCATCGGGGTACTCCACGTTGGTGTATGTGGGATTGGCATGGAGCAGTTTCACCCTTTCCACCAGGGGGCCAGTCTTGCTTCTCCTCATGTGCTTCCTAAGAAGGACTGGAGCAGGAGTAGTGAGCCAGACTGGGAGTGTAGTTCCCGATGCTGACCTTCTTTCGAAAGAGAATAGGAGCTCATGAGGATTAGCATTAGTCGTGGTATATCGTAGCAACCGGATGGAATGGGGCTCCATAGTGAGGACCTCCTGCCAGCATGAGTATGGAAGGCCTTTTGACTTCAGAGCCAGTTTGACAGCCTTCCAGACCATGGCATCCTCCTTTTCAACCTGCCCATTCCTCCGGGGATTGTAGCTAGTAGATCTTCTGCATGTGATGCCCCTCATCAGCAGGCACTGATGCAGTTCATCACTCATAAAGGCTGAGCCCTGGTTGCTATGAATATAGCTGGGATACCCAAACAGAGCGAAAATGGAGTCTAGGGCCTTTATGACTGACAAAGTGGATGTTTCTGGGCATGGAATGGTGAACGGGAAGCGGGAGTACTCATCAATGACAGAGAGGAAGAAGGTGTTCCCTTTCGTGGAGGGAAGAGGTCCTAGGCAAGACCTGGTTATTTCCCTGACATCTTCCATGAAGTAGGGCTGATTGCACGCCTTGACAAAATCAGCCATGTGGGTAACCCCCGGATGGCAGAGCTCATTATGTAGAGACTGCAGTTGGCTGGTGAGTGCAGAGGCACAGCTTCCTCTGGATAAGGTATCCAGAGGCTCATTAAGAGCACCTGGCCATTAAGCAATGTCATAATTGTAGGTGGAGAGCTCAATCCTCCACCGAGCAATCTTGTCATTCTTGATTTTGCCCCTCTTGACATTATTGAACATGAACGCAACTGAATGTTGGTCAGTGAGGATCGTAAATTTTCTACCAGCCAGGTAGTGCCTCCAGTGCCTTACGGCTTCTACAATGGCTTGAACCTCCTTTTCCACTGATGGATTCCGGAGCTCGTGGCTTTGTAATGTCTGCAAAAAAAAATGCAACCAGCCTGCCCATCTGGTTGAGGGTAGCAGCCAGGACTATGTCCGATGCATTGCTTTCCACTTGGAAAGGTACATTTTTGTCCACTGCGTGCATAGCAGTTTTCACAATGTGGTTCCAGAGGTCATTAAAAGCCATTTGGTCTTCAGTCGAGAGTGGAAAATTAGTGGCTTTTAAGAGAGCTTGAACCTTATCAGTGTATTGATGGATCCACTGGGCGAAATATGAGAAAAAAAACAAGCATCTCCTCAAAGTCTTTGTGGTCCTGGGGATGGGGAGCTCTAACAGGGGGCGCATCCTATTGGGATCGGGGCCAATGATGTCATTCTCCACCACGTAGCCAAGGATAGACGGACGTTTAGTCCTTAGTGAGGTTCAGGGCTTAGGCCACGTGGAGAAAACTCTGGAGGATGGCATCGTGGTCGTCCAAGGTGTAGCCACAGATGGTGATGTTATCGAGGTAGGGGAATGTAGCCTTCAACCCGTACTCATCCACCAATCTGTCCATCTGCCTCTGGAAGATATAAACCCCATTAGTAATACCGAAAGGGACCTTCTGGAATTGATAGAGACGATTGTTAGCTTCAAATGCCGTATATGAACGGTCCTTGGAACAGATTGGCAGCTGGTGATAGGCAGCTTTCAGGTCGATGGTGGAATCGACCCGATACTGCTCAATATCATTTACCATGTCTGAAATACGAGGGAGGGGATATGCGTCCAGGAGTGTGTACCGATTAATAGTTTGGCTATTACTAGCCTGGACTTGTTTTCCCCTTTTACCACTACCACTTGCACTCTCCACAGGCTGGTGCTAGGTTTGATGATACCTTCGTCAAGCAGACATTGAGTCCCAGACTTTATAAAATCTCAGGTCTGCTGAGCTGTACCTCCTGCTCTTGGTAGCAATGGGTTTGCAGTCTGAGGACAGATTCAGGAAGAGAGAGGAGGAGGATTGATATTCAGTGTGGAAAGGCTGAATGTGGGTTCTGATTTTAGGGGCCCTCCATTCCGAACATTGCAGGGAGTTGGGGACCAGAGTACCCCAAGGTCACACTTTTAAGATGACACAGGAAGTCCAGCCCCAACTGGTCTTGCAACATCCATAGGAGGTAAGATATATTACTGACATTTCGGACCTGAGCCCTTCTTCAAGGTGTAAGCAAAAAGCAGGCAGGTGTCTAAATATAGACTGAGAAAGGGAGGAGTTTAGACCAAACGAAAGGTATTTGTTGGATCTGATAAGAGGGGAAGGGAAAAAATGATTTTTGGCTCTGTGAAAGGATACAGGGAAAAGGGGAGAGAGAGAGGGGAAGAGAGAGAGAGAGGAGTTGAGGAAGAAGGGGGTTTCTTTACGGAAACAGGAGAAGTCGACATTAATGCCATCCAGTTGGATGGTGCCTAGATGGAAGATGAGGAGTTGTCCCTCCAATTTGTGGGTGGTCTCTGTCTGTCAGTCCATGGCCATGGACTGACAGACAGAGACCACCCACAAATTGGAGGTACAACACTTCATATTCCGTCTGGGTTCCCTCCAACCGGATGGCATTAACATCGACCTCCGGTTTTCGTTAACCCCCACCCCGTCTTTCCCTATGTCTCCTTTCCTCTAGCTCTGTCTCTGTCTCTCTTCCATTTTTCCTCTGATCCTTTCACAGAGCCAAAATCAATTCTCACCTTTCCTCTTATCATATCCAATTAAAATCATTTGGCAGTTAGCTCTAGATCTCTCCCCCTTCCCTTTCTTTCCCCTGAATCTCTAGTCTTTAATTGAGATACTGCCTGCTTTTTACTCATACCTTGTGTGGTGATATGACTGTTGGTATTGGCTGGCCCGCCCTCCAGGGTCTCCCTACCTTGGGTCCTCCCTTGTTCCTTCCCATGTGACCCCTGGCCATAAAGGTCGAGTCCCCTCTCCTTCCCGCTCATTTTCTTAGCCTAGACCCGGGCCAGCAGTCTCTTGCTCAACAAAGACTATCATTCCCCTCAGTCTTCTCTCTGTGTAATTATTGGGCTACCAATAATCAGTAATCTATCTTGGATGGTCTCACAGTATTGGATGCTGTGAGACCGGCTGTGTTCCTCCATCTCCATCGGGCACACAAAACTCAAAACGGTTAGCCAGTTTACCTATCTCGGCTGCACCATTTCATCGGATGCAAGGATCGACAACGAGATAGACAACAGACTCGCCAAGGCAAATAGCGCCTTTGGAAGACTACACAAAAGAGTCTGGAAAAACAACCAACTGAAAAACCGCACAAAGATAAGCGTATACAGAGCCGTTGTCATACCCACACTCCTGTTCGGCTCCGAATCATGGGTCCTCTACCGGCATCACCTAAGGCTCCTAGAACGCTTCCACCAGCGTTGTCTCTGCTCCATCCTCAACATTCATTGGAGCGACTTCATCCCTAACATCGAAGTACTCGAGATGGCAGAGGCCGACAGCATCGAATCCACGCTGTTGAAGATCCAACTGCGCTGGGTAGGTCACGTCTCCAGAATGGAGGACCATCGCCCCCCCCAAGATCGTGTTATATGGCGAGCTCTCTACTGGCCATCATGTCAGAGGTGCACCAAAGAAGAGGTACAAGGACTGCCTAAAGAAATCTCTTGGTGCCTGCCACATTGACCACCGCCAGTGGGCTGATATCACCTCAAACCGTGCATCTTGGCACCTCACAGTTCGGCGGGCAGCAACCTCCTTTGAAGAAGACCGCAGAGCCCACCTCACTGACAAACGACAAAGGAGGAAAAATCCAACACCCAACCCCAACCAACCAATTTTCCCCTGCAACCGTGTCTGCCTGTCCCTCATCGGACTTGTCAGCCACAAATGAGCCTGCAGCTGACGTGGACATTTACCCCTCCATAAATCTTCGTCCGCGAAGCCAAGCCAAAGAAAAGAAGACTACAGTCACAGTGCCTACACACTTTTGTGTTTTACACCTGTTTCTCTGCACACTTGGGAACAGTGCCTGTTATTCTCCCCTCTGTGTCCTGTTACAGTAGTCACTGCACCTCAACTGTGCTGCCAACTTCGTGTGTTAGTTAAGTGTGCATGAGAGCATCAGTGACACTGTTGCATGACAATAGATACTGCTCCGACTGCACATTCCCATCCACATAACTCAGCTACTGCACTGATACAAATCCTTTGCACTGCCCAGAAGGCTCTCCTTGGCTGGTTGGAGCGCTGGGCGAATTCTTGCTTCCTGGTTGCGCGGTGCATCTCGGTAATTGTAGTTCATGTGGCGATGGCGGCGTAACCGCGCTGTTTAATTCACACACTACAACGCCCAGAGGTCCTCGCCCGGCTGGGCATGCGCAGTGACAGGAGATTTGTATCAAAACGAGTTGCGTCAGCTGGGAAGCCGGCAGTGTGATGAGGAGCTGTGGTAGTCGGTTGGACGTGACCGGGAACCAGTCGCTGTGCAAGGGAGACATACGCCTAGTTGTTTCTGCAGTGAGGCCGGCTGCTGTCACTGCGGGGAGTCGGGGAAGATCTTGTCCAAGCGGTAAAGTTTCAGGTGAAGTTTACAGTGCACAGTGGCATGGGGGTGTCCTGAAACATGCGGGAAAGGTGTGTTAATATAGTGTGGTGAGTAGCGTAACATAAGGCGTTTCAGTGTGGTATGTAGTGTAAGGTGTGTTAGAACTTTGTGTGGTGTGTATGCGGTGTTCTAGTATGGTGTGATGTGTTAGTATGGTGTGTGTATAATGTGTGTTAATACAGGGTAGTGTGTGTATATGGTGTGTTAGTACAGGGTAGTGTGTGTATAAGGCATGTTAGTACAGGGTAGTGTGTGTATAAGGCATGTTAGTACAGGGTAGTGTGTGTATAAGGCATGTTAGTACAGGGTAGTGTGTGTATATGGCGTGTTAGTACAGGGTAGTGTGTGTATAAGGCGTGTTAGTACAGGGTAGTGTGTGTATAAGGCGTGTTAGTACAGGGTAGTGTGTGTATAAGGCGTGTTAGTACAGGGTAGTGTGTGTATAAGGTGTGTTAGTACAGGGTAGTGTGTGTATAAGGTGTGTTAGTACAGGGTAGTGTGTGTATAAGGTGTGTTAGTACAGGGTAGTGTGTGTATAAGGTGTGTTAGTACAGGGTAGTGTGTGTATAAGGTGTGTTCGTACAGGGTAGTGTGTGTATAAGACGTGTTCGTACAGGGTAGTGTGTGTATAAGGTGTGTTCGTACAGGGTAGTGTGTGTATAAGGCGTGTTCGTACAGGGTAGTGTGTGTGTATAAGGCGTGTTCATACAGGGTAGTGTGTGTATAAGGTGTGTTAGTACAGGGTAGTGTGTGTATAAGGTGTGTTAGTACAGGGTAGTGTGTGTATAAGGTGTGTTAGTACAGGGTAGTGTGTGTATAAGGTGTGTTAGTACAGGGTAGTGTGTGTATAAGGTGTGTTAGTACGGGGTAGTGTGCGTGTGTAAGGCGCGCTCGTACGGGGTAGTGTGCGTGTGTAAGGCGCGCTCGTACGGGATAGTGTGCGTGTGTAAGGCGCGCTCGTACGGGGTAGTGGTGTGCGTGTGTAAGGCGTGCGTCTGTACGGGGAGGTGGTGTGCGTGTGTAAGGCGTGCGTCTGTACGGGGAGGTGGTGTGCGTGTGTAAGGCGCGCTAGTATGGGGCGGTGGTGTGCGTGTGTAAGGCGCGCTAGTACGGGGTAGTGTGCGTGTGTAAGGCGCGCTAGTACGGGGCGGTGGTATGCGTGTGTAAGGCGCGCGTCTGTACGGGGAGGTGGTGAGCGTGTGTATGGCACGCTAGTATGGGGCGGTGGTGTGCGTGCGTCTGTAAGGGGAGGTGGTGTGCGTGTGTAAGGCGCGTGTCTGTACGGGGCGGTCGTGTGCGTGTGTAAGGCGCGCGTCTGTACGGGGGGTGGTGTGCGTATGTAAGGCATGTGTCTATACGGGGCACTGGTGTGCGTGTGTAAGGTGCCCGTCTGTATGGGGCGCTGGTGTGTATTGGTAAGGCGTGTTAGTGTAGCATGTGGTGTAACGTGTCAGTGCATTGTGGCAAGGAGTAGTTTGTGTCAGTGCAGTGTGTGGTGCTCATGATGTGGGGTGGAGTGCGTAACGTGGCGCATATCGATGGAGTGTGTCAGGAGAGTGACGTGTGCTGGGGCAGGGAGTACCATGCGGGGTGGTGCAGTGGGGCTGGTGTGGTGGGTTTTATTGCCATACTCTGGCATCTTAAGAGATGTTTGCAGTGTCAGTGTAATGTTTCTGTCTCTGATACTGCTGCAGGTTCCTATGACGTGGGTACACTGACTAGGGATATCATCTCTGCTCACCGAAGTTGCCATGTCGTTGGAGAGGGGACAAGCAAGTTGTGCTGGAGATGCAGCTGTGGGCCATGTGCTGTGCTGGGAAGCGAGGAAGTGCAGCGAGCTTCTGCAGAGCCGGCAGCGGGAGAGCCGGGCAGCAGCACTGGATAGCACCGCCCACACGGTGCTTGGCTACCTGGAGGTCCAGCAGACAGAGCTGGGTCCATCTCTACAGGGGCCTCCAGCCGAGATGCAGCCGCTGCTCTTACTGTTGCTGCGGTTGTCCTGCACCTGCCCCTTTGCCGACATCCGTGTGAGGAGTGCAGCAATCCTGCAATCTGTGCAGGTAAGTGGATCCCAACCTGTGCCTGCCCAGGGTTATTTGGCCCATTGACTGTTTAACCAGAGGAGTCAGAAATACAATGCCCACCCCCTGCAGTTCCCCTGATGAAGGTGCAGAGTTATGAAAGGGGAATGTGTATTTATCTCTGTCATGTCCTTGTATAAAGTTCGTTATGAACTCAGTTTGATGTTCCGAGAGCGAGAAATATGGGCAGCGTTCTGTCCGAGGCTGTGAACAAAGAAGTGGCTCCAATCTGCATTAGAGTTGGCTCATGACCATTCAGTCAGAATTTTAATTGCTTCCAAAGATGCTAATGGAAGCAGCTTCCTGCTCTATCTAAACCAATCATAATCTTTTACTCTTAAAAATTTCTCACAACCTTCTTCAAGGCCTCTCAGCAGTTTGAAATTCATTACAAGGTTTATTTGACACCTTCCAAAAACCTGTATCTGAACTTCCTGTTGGCCTGGCTAGTATTTCCTACAAAGTCATCTTTTCTGCCCAATATTTTTGAACATGGATCTATGAGAGACATCACCTCGTCGTGGCCTGATGTGGAGTTCTCCAAATTTGGAGATTTACCAGGATGTTTCCTGGATTGGAAAATGGCTTATGAGGTAAGGTTAGTAGAGCTTGGAATATAGAAGGATGAGAGGAAACCTGATGGAGGTCTACAAAATTGAAAGCCAGTGTCTTTTTCCCAGGGCAGGGATTGCAAACACAAGAGGTCATGCAGGATGTACAAAGTTAAGGGAGGGAAGTTTAGGGGAGACATCTGGATTAAGTTTTTTAAACTCCAAGTTGTGGGTGCCTGGAATGCATTGCCAGGGATGGTGGTGGAAGCTGAAACATTAGGGACCTTAAGGCAGCCACTTGGATGAAAGGAAAAAAAAGAGGGTTATGAGGTAGGGAAGGTTTAGTACTTTTTAAGGAATATATGGGTCAGCACAACATCGAGGGCTGAAGGGACTGCACAGTGCTGTAGTGTTCTTTGTTTTATAACTTGCTTTTCCTCTTTGTGTTTGCCTGACTTTGACTTGTATATTCTGGGCAAATCCTGGTAGTCCAGATGATATGACTGCCCAGAGTTCACAGCAGATAATGTCCTAATGTCTACATTATTCTCCCAATTGGAGACTTTCCCGTTGCTCCTCCCACACCTGTCCCCCCCCCCCCCACCCACTTTCTTTGCTACCAGACCAACTATTCTCAACAGGGGCCCTATTGCCCCATCCCCCCAGGCCACAGCACATTAAGGTGGGGGGGGCGGCGGGGGCACAGACTCAAATCATAAAAGACTTTTTTTATTTATTCGGTAGGAGAGAAGAAACCAACTAAACTTGACTGCTTCACAGAAAAAGGGGCCCACAAACTTTGAGCAAAGTCCCAAGGGGGCCACAGCTGAAAAAAGGTTGAGAATGACTGTCCTAAACCCAGAAAGAGATTCCCTTTCAAATGAAAGATCTCAGACCTGAAACATTAACTCTCATCACATTTACTGCCTCACCTGTGGACTACTTCCAACATTTTTGCTTTTATCTCAGATTTCCAGAGTCTGCAGTTTCTTTTTTTTTAGTCAGCATCTTTCTGGTATAGGGTCTCTGACAGAAGAGCCCTGTTGCCCCTCTTCTCTGCAGCCTCTGACACACTTCTGCCTGCTGTGGTTCAGAGCTTTTAAACTGATTTATACCTATATTATCTGACCTGTTGTTTCATGGATATGGCAAAGGTAGGGGTATACATCTCCAATCAACTAAATTTGCTTAAAATTTAGGTAGACTGAGTACATTTGGCTGAGCATTCTTTTGAAGACTTGATGCTTGCAGCTAACCGAGGTGATGAATGTGCAAGACAGATATTGCAATTGCAGCTGTAGTCATTTTCAGTTTACTGCTTAAACCCACATGTCCTGAGTTTTATAAATTGAGCCATGGGTTCTGTTGCAAATCCTGGTTTTAACTGAACTTCTATCAGCGCTGCCTTGTTATTTCATGGAACATTGTACAAATGTCCAAAAGCTGTTGTTTGTAACTAGGGGGAGGGGGGGTGGAATCTAATTTTGTGTTGGTGAATTTCTGTTGCTTCTGGGTTTTGGGGTTCTCTAGGGCCGTAACACTTGCATATTTTTTTCATATTTATTTTCTCCAATCTATTTATTTTTATATTTGTCTAGTTATTTATTTCACTGGTTGATTGAATTCTAGATAACAGGTTTTACTGTATTTAAAAAGGCTTTTGGAGAGAATTGTGAATATGGAAGGATATAGATTCAAAAGGCAGAAGATGTAGTTGGCATTGTAAGCTGAAGGGCCTCTTCCCATACTGTTCTGCTAACCAACTTCGACAAGCTTTGTTTCTTTTTTAAATTTTTTAAAATTTTTGCACTGTCATATCAATAGCAAAATCCACAAATGATCATCAACAATATATACATAGTGACATTTTTTTCTTTCCTCCACTTCCTCTCTCCCTTTCTCCACCCTCATAAAAAATCAGTAAATGATAAAACACTTAAAACAAAGAAATAACCAAAAAAAAGGAAAAAAAATTGTATTGTTCACTTTCACATATTTAAATCTTATTCTGCTCATAATTATGTTGTTTTACGAGATGGGGGTTTGTGGTCGGCATTCTCCGACATATTTTATGTATGGTTCCCAAATTTGTTCAAATAATGTACACTTGTCTTTCAGATTGTATGTATTTTTTTTTAATGGAATGCACTTGTTTATTTCTGTATACCACTGTTGTATTTTAAGGTTTGTTTCCAATTTTCAGGTTGTCATAATACAATTTTTGGCTACTGCAAGCGCTACCGTAATAAATTTTATTTGGGCTTTGTCTAATTTTAGTCCTAATTTTTTGTCTTTTATATTATGTAACAGAAACATTTTTAGATCTTTTGGTATATTATTTTTTGTGATTTTGTTTAATATTGGGTTTAGATCTTGCCAGAAAGTTTTTACTTTTGAGCATGTCCAAATTGCAAAAAACAGATTGGAACAACATTACATGCAACGAAAACATCTATCCGAATCTTTCTGTTTCTTGATCCTATCTCTTCTCCCCCACAGCTGGTTAAAAGCTGAGCACGGTCAACTTGTGTGTGTCTTGTGGGGATGTATAGTATTGAGTTCTGATTCAGATTGTCTATAAATGTTTAATCCTGATAATTTGTACTCTAAGTGGAACACCATGTTGCATTGAGCTGGACCAAACTAATTATCTGCTCCCTGGAGATTGTCGGGCCTTTAAAAGCATTCCAATTGACATGAAACAGAAATGTATAATTCCCCACAATTAAGAGCCTTGAGTGTTTGTGCATTTTTTGTACCAAAACGTGCTTTTAGTCCAGTGTTCCAAAGCCAATTTTGGACTTTGTTACAGTGCTTGAAGTTGATAACTTGTCAACACAGAAACAAATGTCAGTTATTTATTCCTTTGAACTTGCTGCACCAATCAAAATGACCCATCCTCTAGCTCGTACTCATTCTCTCCATGTATTCCTTGATTGATGCTCCTTGTCCAGATATCTAGCTCCTCGTTGAATATATTCAACATCTTGGCCTCTGCATTCAACTGGAGAGTTCCCATGGGTTCACCACCCTTTAGCTCCTTTTAAGCTGCAAAACTGCAGAGTTCCCAGAGACATGATCTGTCTTAGGTGGCTGGCTTGCATGCTCACACAGAACCGAAAAAAGCTGTCAAAGATGCTCCACTGCTGAGACCTTCTACCTAGGTGGATAAAAGATGGTCTAGACCCCCTCCCCAATCCACCTTGCAATTCTTTCACACGGAGCTCGAAAGGCTTTCAATCTCCATGTAAAAGGGGCTTTTGTTTGAGAAAATGTCTCCTTTTTATCCTGTCTTCAACCAGATCATGAGACTGATCCCAGATTATGGGCCCAACAACTGGGGGAAATGTTCTCTTTGCACCCTGTCTTTCGAGCCCCTTTATAATTATGTACATATCAATATGGTCTCATTTGTCTACACACCAATGAGTACAGGCGTGGTTGACTTGATCTTTCCTTGTGGTCCCAGGGTAGCCTGTGAAACATTGTACTAAACACTAGCGTGCTCTGACAATGGCAGTATATTGTACAGAACAAGAAATGCACAATGCCTGTACAGGTATGGCATAGGGTGTACCTCTTTAATCTGGTGGCATGGGGACTTGGCCATTGCTGGGCCACAGAAAATTCTGGGAAAACAGAAATTGACCCCTAAGGGTCAATGTAAACATAAAAGCTTAAAACAGGTATAATAGTGTGGGGCAGAACAGTTAGCTTAGTGGTTAACGCAATGCCTTTACAGCGCCAGTGATGGAGGTTTGAGTCCCGCGCTGTCTGTAAGGAGTTTGTACTAACGACGGCAGATTCACGTGCTTGATGTGGACCATGGGAATTGCTGGACCACAGAGTGCCGGATAAGGGAGGTACAACCTGTATCCATAAACCCCTATATAATTGTAATAAGGTGGCCTTCCTTCCAAACCCAAAGGAAGGGTCAGCAGGGGAAAGGCTCAGGCCTGAAACATCTGTTCTACATCTTTGCCTCTAATAGAAGCTGCAAGACCAGCTGACTTCCTCCAGCATTTGTGTTTTGACTATAATTAGAGCATCTGCAAAAGTTTGTGTGTTAACTCCAACACAGCATGCGCCTTCTCTCCTTGTCGCAGCTATACTTGCCGTAACTCCTGCAAATTGACAAACACCCCTTGCTGGATCAACACATCTCTGACCTCAACATTTACTTAATTTTCTATCTGTATTTTCCTACCAAGGTTGATAACTTTGCATTTAACCAAATTGTATTACATTTTCCCAATTTATTTGAAGCCTCTTTGCATTCTCCTCAATCCCACAGCATTTCATAGCCAAACATAAATGCTCTATTTGATTCCTTTACTGAAAGCATGGATGTATATCATGAATAGTAGGGAATCCAAACATTAATCCTTGGGACTAGTCACAGTCAGCTCTGTAAAATGGCATCTAAACTTCTGGTTAATTTAATTAAAAGTAAGTACACTCTTCTGCAAGTCATAATTTTTGTCTTCCAGTTCCTGTATTTCTTGCATATTTTTCATTGCCTGTCCACCGTCACACATTTCAGTAAATCTCTCCTTGTATTTGTCACTAAATCACTCTTGGATATAGTGCCCTTGTTTGGAAGGGAACTACTTTTTGTCTTCATTAATTACATTTTCACTTAACCATATCACCATTTACGGAGCGGAAACAGGCCATGTTGGCCTTTCGAGTCCGCACCGGTTCACTGATTTTGTGCGCCCTCTTCAGGCATTGGTCCCGGTAGATCTTCATTCAATAACGATTCCTGTAACATTTTGATAAAGAATCGTACCTTGGTTTTTGCTGCTTTGATTTTTTTTCATCATTCTCTTCTGTAAATTCCATTGTGAAACCTGGAGAGGAAAAAGAAATGCCCTTACCCCTGCCCCAATGTCTTTGGTGTCTCCTGCCTTGCATGAATTTCTGTTGTTTCCTCTCAATACATTGGAACCATAAGAACAGCAGAAAGGATCATTGGAATGTACCTCCAAGACCACCTCTTTCCCTCCTCACCCCCAATCCAAATCACTGGGATTATTGTGCAAAGAATGCTCTCAAATTGTTGAAGACTTCTACCACCTCACACATGACATTTTTATTTAAAATTTAAATTTAGACTTTCAGCACAGAAACAGACCATTTCAGCCCACAAGCCCCTGCCACCCAATTAACTTACAACCCATGGTATTTTTCGAACAGTGGGAGGAAACCTGAGACCCCGGGGAAATCCCACACAGACACAGGGAGAACGTACAAACTCCTTACAGACTGCATGGGACTCAAACCCGGTTACTGGCGCTGTAACACCATTGCGCTAACTGCTATGCTAACCATACTGCCCTTCCAGCTACTCCTGTTGGGAAAGAAATGCAGAATTATCAGAGCCAGTACCACCAGGGCCGAGGAATAACTTCTTCCCATGGGCAGTGAGAATGCTGAACGACTGATAAATTGCTCATACAAACACTCTGCTAACAGTTATTTAACAATAATATTACTATTTGTATATACTGTATATCGTTTGTATGTGTGTTATACTTGCACCGAGGACCGGAGATTGCTGTTTGTTAGGTTGTACAGTCAAATGATAAATGAACTTGAACATGAAACACAGGTTTTATAGCCTTGTGCAAGTAGTTTTTCTTGAGTTGATAATTCTGAATTACCTGCATGTTCAAGGTAAATGGTAGAGGTCAAAGAAACCTCAGCTATGTGCTTGTAGACTTCAGTAATTGGCAATGATTGATGGAGCAGCATCCCTTAATTCTCCATTCATGAATAGCATAGGTAGGTTTGGCCTGATAATTCATGTGTCAGAGATGTGAGCAATATTTTCAATGTCTTGCTTTTTCAGTAACTATGCATACATGATGAATTAATCCCAGATGTATTGGAGGCAGAATTTTAAAGAAGAAATCGAAACCGGAGTCGGCCATCTGGCCCAACGAGCATGCTCTGCCACTCAATGAGATCATGACTGATCTGATAATAGCTCATCTCCCAATCCTTAATTTCCCCGAATCCCTTAATTCCTCACTGTATGTGTATCTATGTCTTAAATATATTTAATGAGCTTCAATGGGCAGTGAATTCCACAGATTCACTACCTTCTGGGATAAGCAGTTCCTCCTCATCTCCATCCTAAATCTACTACCCTGAATCTTGAGGCTATGTCCCCTAGTTCTGGTCTTCCCCATCAATGGAAACAACTTACCTACCTCATTCTCTTCTACACCTTTCATAATTTTTGTATGTTTCTATCCGATCCCCTCTCATTGTTCTGAATTTCAGAGAGTACAGTCCAAACTACTCAATCTAACACTCTCACCTTTGGAATCAACCTGATAAATCTCTGCACCACCTCCAAAGCCAGTGCATCCTTCCTCATGGGGTGGTTTGGTTCACCACTGATTTGCCTTTCTGAAGGGATTCCATATTGTCATGTGAGGAGGGCACTAAAATGATTTTTTTTAAAATATCTGCTTGGGTTCCTTAAAATTCCAAAAGGATGATTTGGAATGTTTGGAGCCAAGAATCCTCAAGTCGAGTATATTGTCATCAGATTGTACAAGTATTGTACAATTTGACAAGTGTTCTCTAGTCCTTGGCGCAAAGCATACAGACACACAAACATACAGACTATCAATACATATGCAGGATACTTATTTCATCTATATAAACATTTTTTTAAAATGTTTTCTTCATATGAGAGTCTCAGATGATTAGTGGGAGCAGTTCTTTTGGTTGTTCCGTGTTCTCACTCCATGGAAAGAAGCTGTTCCTCGAGTTAATGGTGCTACTTGTATTAAGAAATAACTGAAATAATTTACAACAATGATGAAAGGTTTTGTCCAGGAGCAATTGAGCTACTTCCCCATTTTACATTTGTTATGACTACAGGAACAACTGGTCCAAGTTGACCAATTTGTCTTTTCCTGGTTGCAGGTGCAGCTGAAGGAAGGCCCTGTCAATTCGTGATTACTTATTCTATCAGCTTTGCAGCTGAACTTACTTAGAGGGACGTGTGTTGCAGTTGGATTTGTAATCCTGGAACAAAGCTTGAGAGACAGGAATTCAAATCTCAATAGCAACTACATTCCATAAAATAATCTGACACTTTAAATTAGCAATGGACTTAAATATTCAATCAATTAAATTATTTTAAAAGGTTTGCTGAGGAAATGACAGTCATAAAACCATAGAATATTACAGCACAGAAATGGGCCCCTTCTGGTCTGTGCTGAACCATTTTGTTTTGCCTAGTCCCATTGACCTGCACCCAGTCCATAGCCCTTCATACCTCTCCCATCCATGCACCTGTCCAAATTCTTCTTAAATGTTAAAATTAAGTCCACATTCTCCAATACTGCTGGCAGCTCATTCCACACTCCCACCACTCCCTGAAGAGGTTCTCCCTAAATTTTTCCTCCTTCACTCTTAACCCATGTCCCCTTGTTTGTATCTCACTACCCTCAGTGGGGAAAAAGGCCTATCCCCCTCATAATTTTAAATGCCGCCATCAAATCTCCCCTCATTCTTCTACGCTCCACAGCATAAAGTCCTAACCTATTTAACTTTTTCCTGTCATTTAGTTGAATTTCAGGCAAGATCCTAGTGAATTCTCTCTGCACTCTTTCTATTGATGTCTTTCCTGTAGTTAGGTGACCAAAACTTCACACAATACTCCAAATTTAGCTTCACCAATGTCTTGTACAACTTTACCATAACATCCTGACTCCTATACACAATATTTTATTTATAAAAGCCAATATGCCAAAAGCTCTCTTTACAACCCTATCAATATGTGATGTCACTTTCAGGGAAATATGTATCTGTATTCCCAGATCCCTCTGTTCTACTGCACTCCTCAGTGCCCTGTCATTCTCTCTATATGTCCTTTCTTGGTTTGTCCTTCCAAAATGCAGCACCTCATACTTGTCTGCATTAAATTCCATCTGCCATATTTCAGCCCATTTTTCCAGCTGATCTTCTCCTTTATTGAAGGCTGATCCAAGTTGGCTGGTTCCGGGCCATTGTCCTTCACATTTGGCTTCTACTCTTTATGCCAGGTGTCTCCAAACTTTTTATACCATTGATTTTCCCCCCCACCCATGCATGGAATCCTGGCACTGGATGGGGTATGGAAGCACTGGACAGCAAGGGGTGTGGTTGCTAACAAAATACAGTATATGCTTGAGTAATACTCGATCCAATGTTGAAGTTAACTCCCTATTTTTGGCCTCAGCCTCATGCCCATCTTTTCTGATGTTCCGACCATGGATCCTCGCCCTCCCAACACTTGCCCATCCAAAGTTCTGACTGCGGATCCTTGCCACTGCTGCACCCCCCCCATCCGAACTCCTGACCGTAGATCCCTGCCCATCCGAACTTCTGACTGCAGATCCTCGCCACTGCTGCATCCCTATGTGAAACCTTGACCGCGAATCCTCACCACGATACCTGCCCATCTGAACTCACGACCAAAGATCTTCACCACCCCCCTGTTGCCACTGATCTGAACTCCCAACGGTGGATCATTCCTCTGAATCCTGCTCATCTGAACTCCCAACTACCGTTCCTCACCCTGGTGTCGTTTGAGCTACCGATGTCCCAACCATGATCATAGCACCCAGTCCCATCCATTTGCTCTCCCTGTGTTTTGAACAATGCAGGTACTCATGAGGTCAAATGTTTGACCAGTGCAAAAATCTACCCTCCCTTTTCTCCCCAAAAGAGTTGTTAAAAAAAATTCAATGATTACTTGTGTATAGAACATGAACCTGTTTCCATCTTCCCGTTCGCTCTAGATAAGGCTGAAATCAAATATAGCATGGCAGCTTCCAAAGCCTACCCTCGCGAGTGGTTGGTCAACACTGCCATTTGCGCTATTTTCAATTGACACTGCCCCTCTTCCCCCCCCCCCCCCCCAAAACCAGCACAATCGACCCTGTGGATGGTCCCATCGATCCCCAGGGGTCGGTATCGATGCCTTTGGAGATCTCTGGTTGAGGCTGTTAAATGCAAGGAGATAAAAGTGTAACCAAGCTTGGTGAAGAATGTAATTAAAATGTGTGAATCTTTTTGGAGTTGATAAGCATTTTCATTTTGAAAAAAATAACCTGAAGCAACCATAGTTTAAAGTGAGTGGGCTAGAATAACAAGTTCTGAAGAACTTTAGACCTTAACTGATGACTTTCTCTTGCCACTGCTGGCTGACCTGTCAGTATTTTATGTTCTTGTTCTTGCATCTGCAGTTTTCTTTTAGCTTTTAAGAGATCATGACTCTGAATCCCATTGGCAAAGGTTCAGTGGCTCCAAAGTGTGCTTTAAAATTGCTTCATTGATTGTAAAAATAGTCATGCATCAGTTGACATCCACGATATGTTCTGTGAAATAGGACGTTATGTGATGTGAACGTTGTGTGAACACCATATATACTTGGTAAAGCTACATAGGATACTGTATTGACTAGCTAGCCAAGATTCAGTACACATACAGTACTGTATTTCAGCTAATGTTTAGGTAATATATGGGTTAAGTAGGTTAATACTGTCCAAATACTGTATACACAATAATCTTCTTCTTTGGCTTGGCTTCGCGGACAAAGATTTATGGAGGGGGTAAATGTCCACGTCAGCTGCAGGCTCGTTTGTGGCTGACAAGTCCGATGCGGGACAGGCAGACACGGTTGCAGGGGAAAATTGGTGGGTTGGGGTTGGGTGTTGGGTTTTTCCTCCTTTGCCTTTTGTCAGTGAGGTGGGCTCTGCGGTCTTCTTCAAAGGAGGTTGCTGCCCGCCGAACTGTGAGGTGCCAAATACCTTGTAAATAAACACCACTGTATTCATAGACTAATATATAATCTGCACTTGCCACAATTGGAGCTTGCAGGTCTAACAGTGTTGGGTGAGTCTGGAGGTTGAGATACACGTGTTGCATGTGGGAAGCTATTGCATTCCCTATGTCTGGTTACTTCCTCTACGTCCCTTTCTCCAATCGGGATTTCTGCCCTCTATTATAACTTCATGGGACCACGGCGAGTATGCAGGATGTGACTGTACTTTGGGGGATCCTGAACCATGATAAGGACGCAAAGTCCTTCTTTTCCTAATCGAAACAATTTTTTGTTTGTGTGTTGAGATTTAATCCCAAAACTTGGTGCTCCCATGCTTTTGCAGTGTGATTTGTCGCGTGTATAGAAATGGAACTCATTTGGCACAAGGTCCAACAGACAATGGAGATGAATGATCTGCTCTGGTCATGTTGAAGGTTCACGTCTGTCCAAATAACTCTGATAGCTTTCACCTCTAAAGAGGGATTTATTGTGGCAGGCACAGTTTTGAATTAAAAATTAGAATATGCTTTGAGGGTTCTAATTAAATATTAGCTTGGGTTGTGAATAAAGTCTGTGTTGGTATTGCTGAGTCAAGGCTTGAACAGTAACTAACTTAGTTTAGAAGATGTGATGTGCATTTTTACTGAAATATCAGAATTGGGCTTTCCCTTCAGTTCCACATCCTCTTGTGCTAAAACTTTTCAGTCCTGCTTCAGTAAGAGATGGTGACTAATATTTCTTTGGGATTCTCCACTGTTATAACTTTCGTAAAGCATGAGAGTCTGTGCAGCTGCGGGAGCGTTGGAGGCGAATCCACGGACACTCAGTGACTCTGAAGGGACTCTCTTGCTTCTCTTACTATAAGGGGCGCCAAGCAACACTAACAGACACTCTTTTGCTGCCTTGCAGCAGGCAGACGTTAAAGTATATAACGTATATTACATTTTTAATGTATTATTATGTGACAATAAAATGAACCTTAATAATCCCAAGACAAAATTTTCACCCCAAGTATTTTTTTTTAAATTTTAGTATGGGGAATGAAGTTGTCTGTGTGGGTTCTTGAAATGGTCTTGAATGGGCTCAGAACCCCAACTCCTTTAGACTTTGGAAAGGGTTGTAGTCTAGCTCAGTTAGTTGCACTCCAAGGCAATGTGTGTATTGAAACCTCCATTACTTGTATGCAGACTTTCTGAAGGTGTCATCCTTCTGATGAAACATTAAACAGTGTCTATCAGGTAGACAAGATTTTGTGGCACAATTTTGAGAAGGACAAGGAAATTATCACTGACTTACTATCTAATTCTGATGCCTCGATCAACATCACCTGGAAGAATCACATTGTTTAGTCATTATCTCGTTTGTTTGCTTCAGTATTGATGAGAGGGCTGGCGCCTATTGGGTAGGACTTGTTTGAAGCATTCGTTAAAGTTAGCATTGTGAAAGGAGCTAAATTAATGTTTATTGCAGTAGTCACTGATTAGCTTTAGCCACACTGTCTGGACGTGCGTGCAGTCGAGTAGGAATGGAGCTTTGTTCTGCATTATGCATTAGTTCAAAGTACTAGCAGTGGCCTGAATGCAGTATTCCTTGCACCCTCCATGCACCGTGGCTGTAACATGTCCTGTTCCCAGAATGCACTACAATTCTTCAAGGTCATTTCCCCCATCTGCCCAACTGGAGACTGCTACACACCAGAGAGTTCTACCTGCCAGAAGGGTGTGCGCAGTAGATGCAGAGAATCCCTACAGTCACCTATAGGTGCCTCACCATGTCACAGACAAACACCAGTTCAAATGTATTATCCTCGGTACAAGTACAAACCGATGAATAAGCTTTCTCCAGTCCTCTGTGCAAAACCTGCAAACATACAACCAGACATGACTCGCACGTACGTGTATGCAGTTCGCATACAGTATACATATATTTTTTTAAATTTTTTAAGAAATACTAGAAGTAGTTCACCACCACCTCTGCTCATAGGGATTGGACAATAAATGCTGTCCTTGCCATAATCTCTTGAATAATTATTTTTTTAAACATCTACAGACCACTAAATGTTGAGGGAGACTTTTGAGTAGGGTTTTGACCTGCTTCAGATAGCTGCACAAACATCACTGTTTGACATGGATCTTCAGCACCTATTTACCCTGCCACCTCACCACCGTATCTGGTGATGAGATTGGGAGTAATTTGGAGGCGTAGGTCGAAAGGACTGCTTCAGAGGCCACAAGAATGGCTGTGGAGTAGAAGTTGATTGATTAACTTGGAATACCCGGCTTGTTTTGGTGGTGAGCCTCAGTCAAGGACTAAAAGATAAATCTGGCTCACTAATACTACTTGAGTTAGATATCTGCCCTGTGACTTCAAACAATGGTCTCAAAACAGCCAAATGAGAAACTTGAGCACAATTAAGGGTGGTTGTTAAATACTGACCTTGCTAGTAGCACCCACTTCCTGTTTAGACCCATTTGTATAAAGGTGTTCTTCATCAACTTGATGCCTCTTGTTATTTCAACTCACCAGGGGATTTGAACTGTAGTTACTGGTATGCTGTTCCTGGTTACAAGAGTAACTATGCTGCAAAGCGTTAGTTCTAGAGGGAGGCCAAATGACAGGAAATCTGGATCTAAGCAAGACTTTGAGCAGTTGTGCATCCAAGGCGGCAGTAAAGTTGCACATCAGTACTCTAATGAGCCGCACATTATTATTCACAACCAGATAATTGTGCTGCACAGAAGTACAGGCCCTTTGTGGTCACATCAGTCATCAACCACTCATTCCACTAATCTTTCTTCCTGTGTTCCTATCACCTCTCCCACACTTGCATGCTGGGGATGACCTCTGGAGAGCTCGGGCCAGAAATGTCGGTTATATAATCTTTACCTCCTACGGATGCTCAAGACCTGCTGAGATCCTCCAGCATTTGTTTTTTTTTTAAATCTATCATCTGAGTCTGCACACTTTTGTGTTTCTCTGCACCCAGGGTTTTGTACAAAAGTTAGTAAACCACTGTCTATCTCTGCTAAGTAAAGATTCTTGTAGCAAGTAAAACACTTCCCAAGAAGTGGTGACTATATTTTATACAAACAAGGCTTATTGGAGTTTGAGACCTCATCACAAATAGATTGTAGTAAAAGAATATTCCTTTGGTATTTTAGTCAATAAACATTCATTTGGCACATGGCAATCATTCATCCACTTAAGGAGATGCTAGGGCAGTTGGCTAATAGTTTAAAGCAATGGTTCTCAACCTTTTTCAGTCTAAAGCTCACTTGGCTTCTGGCATAACACGCCATGGTCCACTCGTGGCAATGACAGTGATATTTTCAAGTCCAAGGCAGCTCTGTAAAAAACACATCTTTATCTAATTTAAATTATTTTATCTTAACATACTTGGAAGGCTGCTGTGGCCGTGGCCCATTGGTTGTGAATCACCGGTTTAAAGCAGTATAAACTCTGCTTTTGGGAAGGAGGAGGTCATGAGGAAAAATGAGTTTAGACATTCCTGAGCTTGGGGCATTGACAGCCATAACTTCAGTTACCAAAAGTGGGTTGGATGAATAGTACAGTTGGAGTGGTGATCTGATCTCTGGACTATATAGATCCTCTTCCTCTGTGCTGGGAGGAAAAGAGGGGCAAGCCCATGGAAGAGTTTCAGAGTTGGCAAAATTGAATGACAAGGACACCCCAATTTTAATTTTTTTGCTCTGCACACACCACATGCATTCCTTTGGTTATCCTGGCCTAATGGTCAGGATCTGTCATTCAGTCTGAAATTTCTTCCTACTGTCCAACTGTAGTGTTGTAGTATTAAATGTGGCAGGTCCATGACATTAAGGGACAGCTCGCACCAATGAAAATCAAACTTTGCCCACAGCTTTTTAATAAAACAGGCCAAGCTTCTTTGAGAAGCTTCTTGGGGTGGCACTCTTAGTGCAACGCTGTTAAAGCACCAGCGACCCGTGTTCAAATCCAGCGCTGTATGTAAGGAGTTTTTTCGTCTGCGTGAATTTCCTTCAGGTCCTCTGGTTTCCTCCCACTCTTCAAAAAATGGGGGGAAGGTGGGTTTGTAAGTCAATTGGATGTCATTTGGCGGCACGGGCTCATGTGTTGAAAGGGTCCATTATATTTTATGTCTGTGTGTCTTAAGATATTCCCATGAAGATTTTGTCTTTAAAGAGATTAGACCAAAACCATCTAAAAAACATTTATAATCTAAAACTTGTAAGGAATAGTTGAAAAGACTGTCAATATTTGATACATTCTATAATTACACACAAATGTTTAATGTATGTCAACACTGATAACCTCTGCAAACACTGCTCTGGAACTGTGCTAATCTAGTAGAGGGTACTTGAGAGAACATTATATTCTTAACCTGCTGATAAAGATTCTAAAAGTGAAATGTACAATTTTTAATGTTTTGAGTGAGAATATCCCTCTAGTAATTTTATCGTGTGGTTAAAAGGTCGATAAGATCTTATCTGATCAAATTACACATTTGCTCATGGAATAAATTTAGTTTTAATTTTTTTTAATGAAAATTTAGACAGACAGCACGGTAACAGGCCATTTTGGCCCATGAGTCCAGCTGTCCAATTTGTATCCAATGAACCTACACCCTGGTACGTTATGAATGGTAGGAGGAAACCAGAACCCCTGGAGAAAACCTACCCAGACAAGGGGAGAAAGTACAGACAGCGTGGGATTCGAACCCTGGTCCTGATAGTTGGTGCTGTAAAGATGCCACTCCAACTGTGCCACCCAAGTGACGGGTTTTTTCTCCTTGCAAGTTTGGGGCAGGGAAGACAATTTGTCCCATAGTTCCACAAAGTTGTCATGTAATGAAAAAATGTTTTGATTTATAAAAAAAAAAATCTACTCTAGCATCTCAAATATTTGCTTCACATTGGGAGAAATTTACTCCAATTCTCTGTCCCACAAGCTGCAGATTAAGTTGCTCTAACTCTGTAGCTGAGCCAGAGCCTTCATGCTTTGTGTCCTTTGTCGAGTTTGAGGCTTGGCGTCTGTTTGTCCCCAAGGCCACCAGTTTACACCTCAGCAATATCGCTTCTCTTCCAAAATGAGAGATTACACAAGTCCAAAGCTGATGGGGTGTTGGGACTTGAATTCAAGTTTTGGATCCCTTTGAGTTTACCAATCATGTGATCAGGGGTGTATTGTGATAGTTCTGTGGAGGTAACAGAGCTTAGGTGAATAATGATGATTCTGGTTTTTGTGGGCTGTTTTGCAGTGGAAATACCTTGAAGAAGGGCTTCAACCCGAAATGTTGATTATGAATCTTTACCTTCTCTGGACATTGCAAGACCTGCTGAGTTTCTCCAGCATTTGTCTTTTTCCTGCATTGGGAATGAAACGGTGGCTGTTGGAATGCCCACATGTGCCAGTGAGGTGGAGATGGACAGCCACTGAGTTCTTGAGCCTGTACTGTGTTTCAGTCATCTGATGGTGACCTCAACTTCGCTAACCATTCACCCACTACTTTAAAAGCCTTTAAAATACTCTGCTCTCTTGCTCTACTCTGAGAAAGCGATTTAAAGATGCCCAACATCTAACAGACAATTCATTAGACTTTAATTTTTATAGTGATGCCAGGTTCTGGGTTCTCTTGTGGCCTTCTCTTCAAGATCTCATGTTTCTGAATCTCTGATCTCCAGAAATCAGTCAATTGAAGAGTTGAAGAGTATTTGATGTTGAAGCATACCTTGTGTTGTATAAAAGCAAACAGTCCTTGAGACATTGCTGCTTGAGTTTTCAACAGCATTTCTTTAGATTTTAATCACTCAATCCAAAAAGCTACGATTTCAAAACTCTTAAATGCATAGTTTACAAAATATACTAATTTTAAGTTGAATTGGAAATCCTGAATATTTGAGTATTTCCAGGCTTTTTTGGTTTGGTTTCAACAACTGACCTGCATTTCCCAAATTTGTCCCTCTGCCTTCCAATGGCACTTATTCACTGATCGGCTCTTTAAACAGGGCACTCCGGCCTTGTCCTAGCAGGGAGATATTTCCTTTTCCTTGTCTCCTTCCCCCACCTTTCACCAACTGAAAATCCTCGTTGTGGGTTGAAGATGGGCTCCTTCCACAGACCTGCAAAAGCTTCCAGCAGTTTCTTAAACTTGCAAAGAACAGAGCAGGCCATTTGGTCCACATTACCACAACTCATCCTGTCTGCCTGCACATGGTCTGTACTCCATCCCCTGTCTCTTCACAAGCCGGTCTAAATGTCTTCAATGTTGCTGTCTTTTCTGCTTGCCCCACCTCCCTGGCAGCACAAGAGATGGATGTGGCTTTCATTTCTCCATTGAGATAATTGTATAGGTACATGGCAGGAGGGTTATGGTCTGGGTGCAGGTCAATGGGACTGGGCAGAAGAATAGTTTGGCATAGACAAGAGGGACTGCGGGGCATGTGTCTGTGCCATAGTGTTCTATATTCCAGGCATCAACTAGTTTTAAAATAAATAAACAAGAGCCTTGCTTGTCATTAAATTCCTTTACCCCTCCCCTTAAATCTGTGTCTTCATATCTGGCATTTCCATCCTGGGGAAAATTACTGTCTTCCTCATCTATGCCAAAATATACAACAAACTTTAAGCCATGTTAAATGGTTGAAAATTTTTTTTATTTCTCATTTGTTTTTCTTGGCAGGAATGTAGTTACTCATGGAGAGATGCAGAACAGTACTGTTGACCTGTTGACTATTGAGCACCCATTTTTACACTGATATTTTCCTCCTGTTATATTTGGTCATTCAGGAAACTTGACAATAGCTGCTGGTTGCTGGATTTCCAGAGGAAACCTCGGAGAAAAGAGGGTTTTTGGAGTTTGAGCTCTGAGGAAAACGGTTGCTTTTACCTGAAACTCCAGGCCACTGCTGCCTGCACTGCAGAGAAAGAACTATTGTTGGAAACCTAGAAGGCCAGATGTTTCATGCCTTCAAACTAGAATACTGTCTTCTGATACCCTGCAGATCACCTTTAGTGAACCCATAATTGTCTTCATGGCAATACTATATGGGCAAATTATTTCTTCAATGGTCCTTTTCATTGTTGTTGTTCTTCCTTCCTCCTCCAAAGGTGCACAAAAAAAAGTTGGCTACTCAGCCCCTTAAACCTAGTCTGTCCTGCCATTCAACAGAACACAGCTGATCTCTGCCCAGGACTCCTTTCTGTGACTGGTTACATTATAAAACTGCTGTTCAATTTTCCCTGCACAGTTTCCTGAACAATATGGAGTTCTTTGCTGTTGCATCAGTTGGTTAAGTATGTAATTTCTTCTCTCCCCATCCCCAACACTTGCATTGCCACAATAACTTCTGCAGAATGGTCCAAGTTCATACCCCATTTGTAAGTTGGTTAGGTTGTACATTTAACATTGAACTTTGTCCAGTTGACAAGTTTGCTATTACATTCATTCATCATTGATTTGTTTATATACAAATAAAATGTTCTGTACAAGTGTTACACCAAGGCAGTGTATAGATGCTTTGATTGTAATACAATACAAACAGTTGCAGTATGAGCCACTTAACACCCACGATATGTTCTGTGAATCTGGGCATTATATGAGTGGACTTTGTGCGAACACCATATTACTGCATATACTTAGCAAAACTATACAGGATACTGAACTTGTGATAAATTAAAAAGTGAAAAAAATGTAGCAGTTTAAACTTTTATGTAAACATTTACTTAGCCTATATCACACACAATTTAACAAGGGGAATCAAGATCTTCCACATTACTTCTCAGCTTCATCGTGTTCCACTAGAAGAGTTTCAGATCGAATAACCTCCATTGATGAGCTGTTGCTCTGTAATGCCTGAAGGACCTGGTTGAGGCTCGTCATGGGGAGGTGTTGGCTTCTTCAGGAAGATCTCCAGTGTTGTTTGTCAGGTTTGCTTTTTCTTTTCATAAATTTCTTTATATGTAGCAAACACTACACTCAATCAGTGAAAAGTGTTCAGTGCTTGGCTCTATCTCTTTAGCAAGCTATTAAGGTCTGCAAATACTAGAGCGCATCAGATGTCCCCCAAAGTTCCTCAACATGGTTATCCAACTGCACGAAAACCAACAAGGTCGGGTCAGATACAGCAATGAGCTCTCTGAACCCTTCTCCATTAACAATGGCGTGAAGCAAGGCTGTGTTCTGGCACCAACCCTCTTTTCAATCTTCTTCAGCATGATGCTGAACCAAGCCATGAAAGACCCCAACAATGAAGACGCTGTTTACATCCGGTACCGCACGGATGGCAGTCTCTTCAATCTGAGGCGCCTGCAAGCTCACACCAAGACACAAGAGAAACTTGTCCGTGAACTACTCTTTGCAGACGATGCCGCTTTAGTTGCCCATTCAGAGCCAGCTCTTCAGCGCTTGACGTCCTGCTTTGCGGAAACTGCCAAAATGTTTGGCCTGGAAGTCAGCCTGAAGAAAACTGAGGTCCTCCATCAGCCAGCTCCCCACCATGACTACCAGCCCCCCCACATCTCCATCGGGCACACAAAACTCAAAACGGTCAACCAGTTTACCTATCTCGGCTGCACCATTTCATCAGATGCAAGGATCGACAATGAGATAGACAACAGACTCGCCAAGGCAAATAGCGCCTTTGGAAGACTACACAAAAGAGTCTGGAAAAACAACCAACTGAAAAACCTCACAAAGATAAGCGTATACAGAGCTGTTGTCATACCCACACTCCTGTTCGGGTCCGAATCATGGGTCCTCTACCGGCACCACCTACGGCTCCTAGAACGCTTCCACCAGCGTTGTCTCCGCTCCATCCTCAACATCCATTGGAGCGCTTACATCCCTAACGTCGAAGTACTCGAGATGGCAGAGGTCGACAGCATCGAGTCCACGCTGCTGAAGATCCAGCTGCGCTGGATGGGTCACGTCTGCAGAATGGAGGACCATCGCCTTCCCAAGATCGTGTTATATGGCGAGCTCTCCACTGGCCACCTCTCCAGAGGTGCACCAAAGAAAAGGTACAAGGACTGCCTAAAGAAATCTCTTGGTGCCTGCCACATTGACCACCGCCAGTGGGCTGATAACGCCTCAAACCGTGCATCTTGGCGCCTCACAGTTTGGCGGGCAGCAACCTCCTTTGAAGAAGACCGCAGAGCCCACCTCACTGACAAAAGGCAAAGGAGGAAAAACCCAACCCCAACCAACCAATTTTCCCCTGCAACCGCTGCAATCGTGTCTGCCTGTCCCGCATCGGACTTGTCAGCCACAAACGAGCCTGCAGCTGACGTGGACTTTTTTACCCCCTCCATAAATCTTCGTCCGCGAAGCCAAGCCAAAGAAGAAGGTCTGCAAATAATGTGGCCAACCCCTTAACAGTGAACCCCTTCTGCACCTGTTCTCTCATGCAGTTTCCTTTTCCCTTACCTCCTCTTCAGCTATTTGCTCTTGTTCCAGCAACTCTTTTATTAGTGTTACAAATTAACAAAATCTTATTAGCACTGACGAAGGACCAGCAGACCATGGTAAATTCAAAATAATACTTTTTATTAAACTATGAATAACATAACATTTCTAACTTGTCTCTAAACTTTAAATTTAAAACCATTACAGTTTAAGCTTGATTCTGAAAAAGTTGATTTTAAAATCAAATTTCAAACATCTTGTTGACTTCAGGATCCTTTTAAATTTCAGATCAGAAGTAATCATGAAGTACTTTTAAACATTATATTTTCAGATAAGAAAGTCTTATGGTGAGCAGTTTTCCAGAGAGATATTCTTTGAGTGTTTTCATAAGCTTTCCCCTTTCTTGTTAAGGTTCCAGAATAGTGATCTTCGTGAGGAGTTATTTCTTAAACAGGAGTGGCCATCTTTTGGGCTCAAATGAGGCTGCATCTCTTCTTAAAAGAGCAGTCGGAAGTGGTCTTAGTTATTTAAATACTATTGTGTATCTCCTATAATAAGGATAATACAAGTCTTGTCTTTCCAGGATGTCGTGTTTCTTCTCTCTTCTGATGAAAATGTCTCTCTGCATTTGGTATGTAGCTCTCTGACATGACATCGTATTATCAATGAGATCAGTCTAAATTCCTGGAAACCATGTGACTATATACTGGAATCTTTAACAGTTGCCTGGTCCAATTAAAAGGAAACCATGTGACCTTCATAACTCTGGCTTGCAGATGTCACGAATCCAAAAGATGACTTCACTTCTGAATGTATTGTATGGGTGTGTGTAACCATATTTCAAACCTATTACATTACCTAAGACATTTATAGGGAACATTAACACCGATCCATTACGGTTAGTTCCTCAGGAACCATCTCCGGGAGTTCTTCAATGTCAACATCTATGTCTAGGTTCAGGTTGATGTTTACCATGTCCACAACATCTCTGTTAATCTTTGCAATTGCATCATCTTTTTCAAATCCTTTAAAGTCATGCACATATACCGCTTTAGTTTTTTTTTCCATATGCCATTCATGCACTCTTTGGTCACATCATCCCAGGCCCTTGCAAAGTTCTTTATGCATTTGTAAATGCTGTACTCCTTCTAGAACTACATCAGTGTCTTGCCAGTGTCATCGGTTTCATCATGGTCCATTTGCGTCTGGTACGTCCCGTTCTTGTGTTCTCCGATAGGGATTTCTGACCGAACTCTATTGTAATCCTATCAGACCGCAGACAACAAACGCATATGCAGTCGGACATTGGCCAATTGGACGTTAAGCGGCACACGTCTGTATTTTGTTGGACTTTCTCTGAACAAATGGCAGTAGGAAGTCATCCATTTGGCCCTGAAGTGTTCTATCTGTCAGTAAGATTATTGACCGCTTTTTACTGCAGTTCTCTCTGAATGTTCCAAAATATATTAATTTCAGGCCTAACTCGTGGCCTGTCTCATCACAGGTCTTTGGGGTGGAAGATTCTAGAGATGCTCAACTCTCAAAATAAATTATTCCTCCCTTGATTCAAAATCCCAGGTTTGTGATTATACAGGTAATCAGTTTAATTTTTTTTAAATTTAGACATACAACATGGTAACAGACCATTTCAGCCCATGACCCATGCTGCCCAATTGACCCCAGTACATTTTGAACAGTTGGAAGAAACTGGTTCCCCCAGGGTAAAACCCACGTAGACACAGGGAGATTGTGTTTTGCAGACAATATGGGATTTGAGCCCTGGTCCTGATGACTGGCACTGTGAAGGCTAACCATTATGCCAACGGAGTTACTCTAAACAAATGAATCCGTGGTGGGGTGAGCTCACCAAGTGAATTTACTGGAAATTGTGGGCAGTTTCGTACCACTAAAATGCCTTGCTCAGCTCTTGATCATTCCCCTATGCCAAGTAGCTAGTATTGGTTTAAATCCTCATAACTCAGCCAGTAAACTAGAGCTGGTGACAAACAAATTGGCACAAAATCAACTGAAATGGATAGAAGAGCAGAACTCCAGAGATGGGAGTTGAGGTTTGAATATGAGCCAGATCTTTTGAAAATTTATCCTGCTTTAGTTTTTGTTTGGTCGACATGAGAATCTTGGGTTTCAATGTGTTCACTGGTATTGCTAACAGAACTAGCATTATTGTTCACTTTGCCCTTTAATTGCTTTGCTAGGTCATTTCAAGGGACAATGAGACTCTGATATGCTGGTTGGAGTTGGTTCAGAGAAGGTCCACAAGAAAGATTCCAGAAATGGAGGTTACCATGTGGGGAGCGATTGATGGCCCTTAGCCTGTACGTTGGAATTTAGGAGAATGGTAGTGGGGGGGGGGGTTCTTCATTAAAACATTTGGAATGTCAAAAGGCATGGATAGAATAGATGTAGAAAGGTTGTTTCCCATGGTGGGAGTGTCCAGGACAAAAGAGGACACAATTTCATGATTGAAGGGCTTCCTGCTTAAAAGAGAGAGGTGAAGGAATTTCTCAGCTAGAGGCTGGTGAATCTGTGGAATTTGTTGCCACAGACATTTGTGAAGGTGGGGTCATTGGGTGTACTTAAGGCGGAGATTAATCGGTTCTTGATCAATCTGGGCATCAAAGATTCTGCGAGAAGACTGGGCAGCGGGGCTGAGTGGGAAAATGGGTCAGCTCATGATTAAATGGCAGGGAAGACTCGAGGGGCTGAATAGCCTATTTCTGCTCCTATATTTTGTCGTTCGCCACCAACTGAAGTTGCACAAAGATCAAACCAAATGTATTTCCATGAAAATGTGGTCATGGCCAGAGACTAGCTTTCAAATCAAGGTTGATTTAGTTAACTCTTTAATTCGCCTACTGTTGGGAAGGGATTGAACTTTGCTTCCCCAAGCGTAGAGTCTCAACTGTGCTGTAGAATGCTGGTTTATTTTCAAATTTGGGTTCTCAATGTATGGTGGTGTGGTGGGGGTGGGGGGGAGAATATGTAGTCCTGAATGTTATTTCAGTGACATTAAATGTCACCGTGCAAGTCAGAAACTGAAACTTGCCTTTTTCCAGTGGAAATTTCCCATATATTCAGAGGAGCATTTTCATGGTGTGTGGTTTAACTAGCTCAGTCAAACCTGCTATTTGTAGGGACTTTGTACAACTGAATGTGATTTTTGCGTAATTAGTTGACCAAAACGAGTGGCTTGGTTTATACAGCACCCAGGTAGAACAAGTTATTTCCATCCTTCCACAGTGGCATTCAGCACAAGATAAATCATTCATAAATACACTGCTGCATTCTGTTCTTTGAGTTTTTAAGCACACTGTGACAGGTTGTTATATTTTGTATTATATATAGATATGTTTTAAAGGAGATAAATTGTGGGTTTTTTTAAAGTGTAGGTCACAAACAAACACTTCACAACACAAATCTCATTTAAAATGCCAGAGCTCTCCTCAAGCCAGACGGTCCAGGCTCCGGGTGCCTTTGCAAAAACTCTGAAGAATGCCTATGAAGACTCACAAGGAGGTGTTAATTGGACATGCTGTGGAGTAGTGGATTATTGTTTTGGAAAGCAACAGATAAACAAACTCAGAAGATTTTTTTCCTGTGTTTGCTGTTCTAAGAGGATCATGCAGCTTTCTCTGTGAGAGAGAAAGAATTCAGTTCTACAGTTCAGCAGCTGGGACTGGAACATGACCAAGCTGGCAAGCTTGTGGTAAAACCCTATTTTGAAGATGGGTTGTGAGTTCTTAGTTCAGCCCTTGTGATCCATACAAGAGGAAATTGTTGGCTGTATAATGTTTCACTTGAAATAAGGGAAACAGAAGGAGAACTCTGGTGACCTGAAAGAGGAGGTCATCATCTGGAAAACTGTGATGGGGGAAGTTTCTTCAGCTAGTCACTGAAGTAGCTGATCAGAAGGAATCAGTTGTGGGTGTCCAACGAGCAACAAATCTTTCTCTGAAAACCGACAAGAACCTTCTTGAGCGGTGACCAATTACCTTTCAAGTATCAAAGCCTGGGGGTGGGAGTGGCAAGATGGCGTAGAAGAAACAGTTATATGGTTAAAGACGTGTATTCCACCTCTCCCCAGCTGGATCATTAAATACACAGTTTTTCAATAGTATAAAAGTGGTTAAAAATATTTAAATAACAGTGCTTTATGATGGCATCCAATGTGAAAAAATTTAAACCTCAGCTTCAGAAAAAACTACCATATAAAAGTGTAGAAGAATTGAGGCCTACCCACATAGCTGAATCCACGGAGTCGTCACTGGGAGTCTCCAAGCCTCAGTACTCCAGCCCATTCGAGTCTGGCTCTGGCGCTGATCCTGCATCCGCAAGATGGCGCCGGCACATCGGTGAGCTCGGCCGTTGCCGACCCGCGTTCACATGAAGCCATGCGCGCGGGTGGCACGGCCAATAAGGGGACCTCCGACCTTGCTGGGCAGCCCAGTAGCGCGCAGTGTAGCATCAGAGGACGCTTCTGCGCGTCCGACGACTTTGCCTAGCATGCGTGGGGCATCGCAGGTTCGAGAGTTGCTGGAGAAAGTCTGGGCTGTGGGGAGCCCGAACCCCAGTGTCCCACCCCGCAGCCGTTCAGCCAAGGGACCTATGATGACTGAGGAAGAGGGACTTGCCTTATTGGAATTCGTCCAGGAGGAGGAGCTTGCAGTTAAAGAAGGTGGATCTCAAAAAGTGGAAGTGGAATCTGGACTGGATTCAGTGTTTACTGTTTTGGAAGGGATTACTTGTCAAATGCATCAAATGCATAATATGTCAAAACAAATATCAACTCAAATGAATCAAGGATTTATGGAGATGAAAATAAAAATGAATACTTTGTGTGATGAAATGTCAACTGTGAAACAGGAAATGACTGTAGTTAAGTGATATTAATAAATATATAAAATCAGTTGATACTGTGCAAGATAATTTTAAGAAAATTGAAACTGCTTTCTCTGAGTGTGAAACTCATGTAGAACATAATAGAGAAAAAGTGGAAGGTTCTTTTGTAGATTGGGGGATTCAGAAAAGAGATTTAATGAAGAAGATTGATTCGTTGGAAAATCGAAGACTAAGGAATAATGTGAAAATAGTTGGTCTCCCAGAGGACATTGAAGGTGCTGACCCTATAAAAAATTTTTAAGCACTGGATCCCAGAGGTGCTGGGTAAAGAGCTTTTCCCTGAAGGTTTGGAATTGGAGGGCTCACAGAGCTCTGAGAAGACGACCACTTCCAGGACAAACACTGAGAGCAGTCTTGTTTCGTTGTTTAAAATATCAAGATCGAGAAATGGTTTTATGTATGCCAGTGCAGAACACAAGGCAGAATCGACCTTCATTAATGGTTCAACATAATAGTGTTTTTTTTTTAATGCTGATTTGTGTCGAGAGGTTGTTAGAAGATGACGAGAATTCAATATGGCTAAAGATGTTTTGTGGCAAAAGGCTACAAATTTGCTTTTCGTTATCCTGCAATTTTGAAGATTTTCTATGGAAATTTTCGATCTCAATTTTTTGAGAAATCATTGGGCTGCATTTATGGACTATAATTTATTGTGTTTAATTAAATAATAAATATGTATCTGGCTGGGGGGGTGGGGGGTGGATAACACTGAAAACTTTGATAGTCATCTGCCGCTAGTAGGTTCACCACACCCAGATTTTTAGGGTATTACTACCTTTGGGTGGTTTTTTTTTGTTTATTTTTTTGAAGAGGTTTTTCTTTTTTGGAAGAATTATAGAGGGGAGCATTATTTTATAGTGTGTAAATATATTAATAGTTTAAAAAAAGATGTCTAAATTGAATTTTGCAACTTTTAATGTGCAATGGTTAAATAATCCAATTAAGAGAGAGAATATTGGCTTAAATTTAAAAAAAAAAATGAAAATTGATATTGCTACAAGAAACACATTTGACTGAGAAAGAACATCTGAAATTGAAAAGAGATTGGGTTGGTCATGTTTTTTCTTTTAATTCTAAGGCAAGAGGAGTAGTGATTTTTGATTCATAAAAATTTACCATTTGAATTGGAATATTAAGAGGGGTATGCTTGCAGAGTATGAGTGAACTGTAAAAAATTTTTGCTGAATCTTGGACTTTAATTGTATTTTTTTTTAATGTACAATTTTTGACCTGCTGGATAGTAACAGGTCCTTCTGACCCATGAGCCCATGCTGCCCAACTACATCCTGAATGGTGGGAGGAAACCAGAGCACCTAAAGAAAACCCATGCAGACACGGGGAGAATGTACAAACTCCTGCAGACAATACTGGATCAGAAGCCGAGTCACTGGCGCTATAACAATGTTGTGTTAACCATGCTGCCCTTGTCTGACATAGTTGGTCAAATACAATTACTAAGTCAATGAATGGATTTGCTAGCTTAGTTTAGTAATGTGTAACTCCTCTTACGCTTGGATTTCAGTTTTCAAACTTCTGCCTGTGAATTGGATAATCCACCTTGCTGACTAGTTTATGCAACTTCAGAAACGGGCCTTTCTTATGTCAGCAGCAAAGGGTTTCCCACTCTCCTTCTCATTGATGAACTTCAAGATTGCCCTCCATCATATCGGAGGTTTGGATCCAAAGTTCGGGTTGCCAATGGTTTGGACTGGACTCCGTGTGGCTGTGGAGATTGTGAAAGTGCTGGGCTGAATCCTCAGATACTTGATGACTGGGGGTGGGGGGGTGGGGGGGAGAGAAACTCTCTTTCTGACTGTAAGAGGCAGTTCCTGCCAATGGCGAATCTGTCTGCCTTAAAGCAGGCAAAAGCAATTTCATGTAACATAACACTTTTTATTACATGACAATAGATTGAATCTTTAAACCTTCTGGGTGCAGGACCTGTAGTTAGTTCTCCTAACTTCAAATGCCTGTGCCACTTTGGTGAAGTTGAATTGAACATTCTCAAAGGTCATAATATTCTGAAGCACCATTGGGAAGAGATCTTGCAGGGCTGCAGGATACTACCAGATCAGAGTTGACCATAAGCTACTTGGGAACCACCAAAAGATCTTCCCGCACTAATGAAACATAACTTGCTTCACACAAACTGCAACGGTGAATATTTATCTATCTTCTGTATTTATTATCTTCTATTTCATGGCATATTGTGGTTGCTATATCATGTGTACCTGTTTGGCTGCAGCAGGTAAGTATTTTGGTGCATCTGTCTGCAGAGCGTTTGCACATGACAAACTCTTGTGCTTGTACTCAGACTTTTAAAATCAATTCCCATTTCTCAGAGAATGTACCACTATCGTCAGAAGTTCATCTGAAGGACGTTGAGTGAATGGAACACAAGCAGCAAAATTTTGGATGACCTCAAATCCTAGAACAATTGAATACTACAGCACAGAAACAGGCCCCTTCCAGCCTTTCGAGTCTATGCCAAACCATTTTTCTGTCTAGTCCTACTGACCTGCACCCAGTCCATAATCCTCCATATATCTTCCATCTATGTACCAGTCTAAGTTCTTAAATGTTAAAAATGAGCCCATATTCATCACTGCAACTGGCAGTTGGTTCCACTCTTCCAGTGTGAAGTTCCCCCTTGTGTTTTCATCCTAAACTTTTCCCCTTTCACCCTTAACCCATGTCCTCTAGTTTGTATCTCACCTACCCTCAGTGGAAAAAGCCTATCTATATTTACTGTCTATCCCCCTCATAATTTTAAATACCTCGATCAAATGTCCCCTCATTCTTCTTCGCTCCAGGAAATAAAGTCCTAACCTATTTGACATTTCCATGTAACTCAGTTCCTGAAGTCTGGGCTACACCCTAGTAAATCTTTTCTGCCCTCTTTCCATCTTATTGATTTATTTCCTGCAGTTAGGTGACCAAAACTGCACACTTGTGTAGAATGAGGAAGGTTGGGCCATCATAAGTTGGAACCATCAAAATAACATAACATAACAATTACAGCACGGAAACAGGCCATTAGGCCCTTCTAGTCCGCACCGAACCAAACACCCCTTTCTAATCCCACCTCCCTGCACAATGCCCATAACCCTCCATCTTCTTCTCATCCATATACCTGTCCAACCTTTTCTTAAATAATACAATTGACTCCGCCGCCACTATTTCTCCCGGAAGATCATTCCACACAGCTACCACTCTCTGAGTAAAGAAGTTCCCCCTCATGTTACCTCTAAACCTCTGCCCCTTAATTCTTAACTCATGTCCTCTTGTTTTAAACTTTCCTCCTCTTAACGGAAATAGTCTATCCACATCCATTCTGTCTATCCCTTTCATAATCTTAAATACTTCTATCAAATCCCCTCTCAACCTTCTACGCTCCAAAGAATAAAGACCCAATCTGTCCAATCTCTCCCCATACTCCAGATGCTTAAACCCAGGCAACATTCTGGTAAACCTTCTCTGCACTCTCTCCACTCTGTTTATATCCTTCCTATAATTAGGCGACCAGAACTGCACACAGAACTCCAAATTAGGCCGCACCAACGTCTTATACAATCTCAACATCACCTCCCAACTCCTATATTCCATGCAATGATTGATAAAGGCCAGCATACTAAAAGCCTTCTTCACCACCCTATTCACGTGAGTTTCTACCTTCAGGGAACGATGTACCGTCACTCCTAAATCTTTCTGCTCTTCTGTATTTCTCAATGCTCTCCCATTTACCACATATGTCCTATTCTGATTCTTCTTACCAAAATGAAGCACCTCACACTTATCAGCATTAAATTCCATCTGCCATTTTTCAGCCCACTTTTCTAAGCAGCCCAAATCCCTCTGCAATCCTTGAAAACCTTCTTCATTATCCACTATTCCACCTATCTTAGTATCGTCTGCATATTTACTAATCCAATTCACCACCCCATCATCTAGATCATTAATGTATATAACGAACAACAATGGGCCCAATACAGATCCTTGAGGCACACCACTGGTCACCGGCCTCCAACCTGACAGACAATTATCCACTACCACTCTCTGGCCTCTCCCTTTCAGCCAATGTTCAATCCATTTGACTATCTCAAAATTTATACCTAAAGACTGCACCTTCCTAACTAACCTTCCATGTGGTACCTTATCGAAGGCCTTACTGAAGTCCATATAGACAACATCCACTGCGCTACCCTCATCCACATTCCTAGTCACCTCTTCAAAAAATTCAATCAGATTGGTCAAACATGACCTTCCTCCCACAAATCCATGTTGAGTGCTCCTGATCAGACCCTGTCTATCCAGATGTTTATAAGTACTATCTCTAAGAATTTTCTCATTAATTTACCTACCACAGACGACAAACTTACAGGCCGATAGTTGCCAGGCTTCCTCCTTGAACCCTTTTTAAATAACGGAACCACATGCGCAATGCGCCAATCCTCCGGCACTATCCCCATATCTAATGACATTTGGAAAATTACCACCAGAGCCTCTGCTATTTCCTCCTTCACTTCTCTCAATGTCCTGGGGAAGATCCCGTCTGGTCCCGGAGACTTATCCACCTTTATATTCTTCAAAAGCCTTAAAACTACACCTTTTGTAATCTCTATATTCCCCATATTTACCCAATTTGCTTTTTTTATCCCACATCTCCCAATATCCTTTTCCTTAGTGAATACCGAAGAAAAGAAACTGTTCAATATCTCCCCCATTTCTCTAGGTTCCACACACAGTTTTCCACTCTGATTTTCTAAGGGACCAATTTTGTCTCTAGCTTTCCTCTTACCATTAACATATTTGTAGAACTCTTTTGGATTAGTTTTCACCCTGCTTGCCATAGTTTTCTCGTACCTTCTTTTAGCTTTCCTAATTCCTCTCTTAAGATTCCTCTTACATTCAATGTATCTTTCAAACATCTCCTTAACTCCATGCTTCTTATATCTAATGTACGCCTCCCTTTTTCTTCGAACCAAGTTTCCAATATTCCTTGAAAACCACGGCTCTCTCAAACCTTTTGCCCCTCCTTTTAACCTAACAGGAACATAAAGCTTTTGCACTCTCAAAATCTGATCTTTAAAAGACTTCCATCTCTCTACTACATCCTGCCCATAAAACAAATTGTCCCAATGCACACCCTGCAAGTCCTTTCGCATCTCCTCAAATCTAGCTTTTCCCCAATCAAAAACCTCAATCCTTGGCCCTGATTTCTCTCTTTCCATAATGACATTGAAGCTGATGGCATTATGATCACTGGACCCGAAGTGCTCGCCAATACTAACCTCCGTCACTTGACCCATCCCATTTGCCAACAGTAGATCTAACACTGCTCCTTCTCTGGTCGGCACCTCTACATATTGTTGTAAAAAACTATCTTGCACACATTTCACAAACTCTAACCCATCCATTCCTTTCACAGAATGTGTTTCCCAATCTATATGTGGAAAATTAAAGTCTCCCATAATTACAACCCTGTGCTTATCACAAATATCTACTATCTCCCTACAGATTTGCTCCTCTAGATCTCGGTCCCCTCTGGGTGGTCTATAATACACCCCTACAAGTGTAACCTCTCCTTTCCTACTCCTCAGTTCCACCCAAATAGCCTCCGTGGATGTGCCCTCTAATCTATCCTTCCTAGGCACCGCTGTAATATTTTCCCTGACAAGCAATGCAACCCCACCTCCTCTTGCCCCTCCGACTCTATCACACCTAAAACAACGAAACCCAGGGATATTCAGTTGCCAATCACATCCCTCCTGCAACCATGTCTCACTAATCGCTACCACATCATACTTCCAAGTATCAATCCACACCTTCAGCTCATCCACCTTTTTTACAATACTCCTAGCATTAAAATATATGAATTTCAGGGATTTCCCATTTTTTAATCCCTGTTTTCCCTCATCTTTAAGAACAACATTATTTACCTTTCCTGCCAATTGCCCTTCATCTTCTTCCAGAGCATTTCCCTTCTCTATCACCTGCCCATCCATATTCAAATACTTACTACAAACTTTCATTGTTTGCATTCTAACCTTCTCCTTACTGCTCTGTACTATTTTGTTCCCTCCCCCCAACCATTCTAGTTTAAAGGATCCTGAGTAGCCCTAGCAAATACCTCTGCCAGGATTCTGGTCCCCCTGGGATTTAAGTGTAACCCGTCCTTACTGTACAGGTCACATCTCCCCCAAAAAAGGTCCCAGTTATCCAGAAACTTAAAACCCTGCCCCTTACTCCACCCCTTCAGCCACGTGTTAATCCTCCACCTCATTCTATTTCTATTCACACTGTCACGTGGCACAGGGAGTAATCCAGAGATTACCCCCTTTGCGGTCCTTCTTTTTAACTCCCTACCTAACTGCCTGTACTCACTTTTTAGGACCTCTTCTCTAATTCTCCCTATGTCATTGGTACCTACATGTACCATGACCTCTGGCTCCTGTCCCTCCCACTTTAGGATATCTGGGACACGAGCAGCAACATCTCGGACCCTGGCACCAGGGAGGCAAACCACCATCCGGTTCTCCTTGCTGCGTCCGCAGAATCCCCTATCCGTCCTCTTAACTATGGAGTCTCCTACCACAATTGCCCTCCTCTTCCTTTCCCTCCCTTTCTGAGCTACAGGGGCCGACCTCGTGCCGGAGGCACAGCCACTGTCACTCCCCCCAACCTTGATGTCCCCCTCAACAGTGCTCAAAGAGGCGTACTTATTGCTGAGGGTTACATTCACAGGGCTCGTCTCTGGCACCTTACGTTCTTTTGTCCCTCTCCTAACAGTTACCCACCTTTCATCCTCCCATGGCCCTGGCGTGACCACCTGGCTGTAACTCCTGTCTATGACTACCTCTGTTTCCCTAACCAGCCTGAGGTCATCGAGCTGCAGCTCTAGTTCCCTAACACGGTCCCTGACAATCTGCAGCTCGACACACCTAGTGCAGATATGGACATCCGAGAGTCTGGAAGACTCCAGGACCTCCCACATCCGGCACTCCCGACAACACACAGCCTTAACACTCATCCCTTACCCCAATGAAGTAGTAATGAAGACTATCTTAGCTTTCTCTCCGCCTGCTTTCGCCGAAGCCTGATGAGCCAAAGCCTGGAAGTCCCACTCCTTCACTGGGCCACTCACTCGCTGGGCCGCTCGCTGTCCCTCTTATTTATTGGCCTTTTACCAATTAACCCCTTCACACTCTCCTGTACGCTGGCTCGACCAATGGCCGCCTCCGACGCCGACTCCTCCCCGCAGACCCTGGTAAGAGACTTTTTAAAAAGTTTTCTTACCTGCCCCGGACTCTTTTCTTTTCTGTCCTTCTCCTCTCCTCTCCTCTCCTCTCCCTACTGCTAAGCTCTGTCTCCAGTAAGAGTCTTTAAAAAGACCTTACCTTCCCGTCACACTCTCCTGTACGCTGGCTCGACCAATGGCCGCCTCCGACGCCGACTCCTCCCCGCAGACCCTGGTAAGAGACTTTTTAAAAAGTTTTCTTACCTGCCCTGGACTCTTTTCTTTTCTGTCCTTCTCCTCTCCCTACTGCTAAGCTCTGTTAATGCATTGAACACTAATGACCAAAGTTGATCCACTGTCTGAAGTTTCATGGATTTCCTATTCCTTCAAATTGAAGTTTATTTACCATCTGATTGCACAATTACAAGGTGACGAAATAGTGTTCTCTGGTCCTCGATGCAACTCAGGCAGACACACAACCAGGCATTACACGCACGCATACCAACAAGCTAGACACACGCAGGACAAATATACATATATAAAATTAACTATTGTTTAACAAATAATGGTCTTAGAGGGTTAATGTGAGCAGTTCCTTTGGTCATTCAGCGTTCTCACTGCCCATGGGAAGAAGCTGTTCCTCAGCCTGATGGTTTTGGCTCTAATACTCCTGCATCTCTTTCCCGACAGGAGCAGCTGAAAGGTGCTGTGTGCAGGGTGGAAGGGGTTCTCAATGATTTTGCAAACCTTCTTCAAGTAACAATCCCAGTAGATTACAGTTTGGGGAGTGGGGAAGACCCCATTGATCCTCTGCTGCTCTTATGATCCTGTGGGTTATATCTAATGCATTTAGAAAACAATTTGTCCTTAATATTTTGAAGGTTCAGTGTTTCCTTAAGATGTTTTTACTTTTTCCACTAACATTGAAAACAGGCAACATTTGCTATATTTGATCTGTTAGTTGTTCCTGCTTGATTAGCCAAGGCCAACAATGTTTACAATGTGTTCTGTTGTTTCAATGGCAATTGTTGTGATATCCCCAGAGAATTCTAAATTAGGCAAATTCAGTTTTAGATGAAAAATGAAAATATAAAGCTTTGTGCTTGTTAAAACTAAAGGTTTTGAGATGTTGTGAACCATGCTTTCATTCCCAGGTTTAATTTAAGTTTGTGTGAGAGGCTAGTCCAATTCTGGATCTGAGCTGTACATTAATCCAGACCGTGGAAGCAGAGTGAAGAAATGTTTATCCAGTATTTCCTTGCCCTTTAGCATTCAGGCTGACTTTTTTTTGTTTGGCTAAAATATGAACTAGGGTACAATGGGTGGCATTTCATAATGTATTTGGAGAAAGTTGAGTTAAATTTTAAGTCTTTAATAGAGACTTGATCAAAATTGTTTTTTTTTTTTAAATGACTTTTGACCCTTGTAATCTCCAGGTCAAGTGCCTTCATTTAAATTTGGAGAAAGGTTCAAAATGTACTGGGATTTTAAGTCATTTGGGTGTAATTGGGCTCGTGGGCCAGAAGGGCCTGTTAGAGTGCTCTGTCTAAATTTAAATATAAAGGTTTGCTTCTCTAGATCTGGCTGGTTGGGCTGGCAGAGGGAAATGTTGGAGGATACTGGTACATTCAGGCTCTGTAGAATCCAGCACTGGTATCACCTTTTTGTAAACAGCACAGTGACAAGCCCTTTCGTGAACTCCTGGTACATTTTGAACCATGGGAGGAAACCGGGGGCCCTGGAGAAAACCCATGCAGACACGGGGTGAATGTACAAGCACCGTTGGATTTGAACCCCAGTCGCTGGCACTGTAACAGTGTTGCGTTAACTCCTACGCTAACTATGCAGTCCTGCCAACCATCCCACGATGGCAGTGGGCTTGAGTGTACACGGATCCAGAGGAGATGAGCACTGCTCTCTGCCACAGCAGAAACAATTCATCCTTCAAGAAACAAGCAACTTTGCTGACCCAGCAAAGTAGTTCTGAGTATGGTCCTGTACGGAAGGGATGAACCAGTTGTAGTATTTCACATCACAAATTGCGTGCTAGTGTTTCATTGTGCTGCACTTGGCAATGTGAGCAGATTACGCAGATCAGGGCGTATTCCGGTGGGGTGGGGTGGGGGGGGGGTATCCCGGCTCATCCTGAAATGTTATCAATTGTAGCAATTTTCCTTTTCCGAGCCCTTCCCAAGCTGGGGTTGGGTAGCTCATCATGGGCCAAGGGTTAGGCATACAGTGAATCTGATTCTTGGCACCAAATGTTGTTCAATTTGGAGTGTTCTGTATGGAACATATTCAAAACTTCCTCCTTAATTCCCTGACCCCCATCCTCTCTGGTTCACCAATCCCCAGATGGCTCTTGTCCAACCCTACCTCCTCTTTCCTCATCTCGCCTCTGCTCTCCCTTGAACGGCTCCCATTCACATTGTTGTGGAGTGGTGCAAGCCCCAACACGTTGATCTGGTATCTTTAAGCCAGTACCAGATTTCTAGGGCAGGATCACCAAACACCAGAGGACACATACAAAGTTAAGGGAGGGAAGTTTAGGGGAGACATCAGGGGTAAGTTTCTTTGAGTTGTGGGTGCCTGGAATGCCTTGCCTGGAATGGTGGTGGAAGCTGAAACATTTGGGACATTTAAGAGACTGTTAGACAGGGACGTGGATGAAATAGAAATAATGGGTTATGGGTTAAAGAGGGTTTATATTTTAAGGAAGGGATATTTGAGTCAGTACAATATCGAGGGCTAAAGGGCCTCTACTTGGCTGTATTGTTCTATGTTCCCTCCCACTGTAAGTAATGAAGCAGATGTACATAAATGAATGATCAAAGTCTGAATTTTATCATTGCTTTCCTTTGAGCTGATAGAGGTTAAGCGAGAAAGACTGCAGATTCTGGGCTTGATGAACCCAAGGAAAGGCTCAGGCCCAAAATATTAGTTACCTCTCCTATGGACCTGCTGAGTTTCTCCAGCACATTTGTGTATCTCTCCTTAACCTGATACTTGTCTATAGTGAAAGCACTATTGCTAATAAGTAGGAAGGGATGGCTAACAAAATGTAAAATTGTCTAGTTAACTCAAAAGATGGCGGTAACTTTGAGGATAAGGATTGTTGTCTGGAGAGGGCGCGCAAAATCATTGAGGACTCTTTCCACCCTGAAATCAGCATCTTTCAATTGCTCCCATTAGGGAAGAGATGCAGGAGTATCGGAACCAGCACCACTAGGCTGAGGAACAACTTCTTCCCACGGGCAGTGAGAATGCTGAACGACCAAAGGAACTGCTCACACTAACCATCCAATACTCTCATATTCGTGAAACAATATTTATTTATTTGTATAGATGAATTCTTGTCCTGCATATGTATTGTTTATCTGTACGTGTGATATGTCTGGTTGAGTGTCTGTGTGTTTTACACTGAGGAATGGAGAACGTGATTTCATTGGGTTGTACTTGTACAATAAACTTGAGGAATGACTTGTGCTTTGCACTGCTGAGTTGCATCTGCTGGGAACAAATACCTTGCTTCAATTTCTCTGCATCAGAGTCGATGTGAATCGGCACAAATTTTGTTCAAATGTTGATAAATTATTTTGTTGCTGAATAATAATATTTGAAAGATTATTGTGTAACTTTTAACAAGATAACTTTTTTGGTGAACTACATTTTCTTCTCGGGCCCTGCAGCATGACTTGTAACAGTGGAAAACCACACAGCAGATAACATAGAACATTACAGAACAGCACAGGCACTTTGGCCCATAATGTTTTGCCAAAAAAAAACACTAAAGCCTTCAGACCTCATAAAACCCTCTATTTTTCTTTCATCCATGTTCATGTCTAAGAGTCCTTTTAAACGCCCCTAATGTTTCAGCCTCTAAACTTTCCTCTCTTCACTTTGTATAGGTATCCTCTGCATCTGGTATTAGCTACTCCCTAGGAAATTGGTGCTGGCTTAAAGATACCAGATCAACATGTTGGGGCTTGCACCACTACACAACAATGTGGATGGGAGCCGGTCAAGGGAGAGCAGAGGCGAGATGAGGAAAGGGGAGGTAGGGTTGGACAAGAGCCATCAGGGCCTCAAATCAAGGCTTTTATTAACAAAAGACTGGAGTGCAGTATATAGAGGTCGACCAATCCAGACTGATGTGGGTCTGGTTAGGAGCATCCCTTTATGACCTGCCAGTAGGTGTGGCTATGGCTCTCAGCCAATCACTATTACTCTATGTAAATATATACATAGGTGATAGCATCGGACTCGGTCCCGCATCGGACTTGTCAGCCACAAACGAGCCTGCAGCTGACGTGGACATTTACCCCCTCCATAAATCTTCGTCCGCGAAGCCAAGCCAAAGAGAAAGAGAGAAGCGAGATAGTATCCCATACTATCCCATTCCCATCCTGGAAATAACAGTGTCCACCTTATCTATGCCTCTCAGAACCTTGTAGACCTTTCATCCTTCTATGCGCCAAAGAGCATGCTAACTAGGCCTCATAAGATGCATTTTCCAATCCAGGCAGCATCTTGGGGAAATCTCTTCTCCATCCTCTCCATAGGTTCCACATCCTTCCTATAATGAGGTGACCAGAACTGAACACAATACTCTGTGTGGTCTCACCAGAGATTTATAGAACTGCAGCATTAGCTTAAGAATCATGAACTCAATTCCCCATTGAATGAAGCCCAGATTACCGCAGGCCTTCATTAATTGATCTATTAACCTGTGCGCTGACCTTGAGAGATCTATGTATTGGATGCCAAGGTCCAGGGATGTAGTGTTGCCAAGCTCACTGGGTGCTTTGGGGTCTTTGCTCCAGAATGTTGTGGCTGCAGAGACACTGTACCCCCCCCCACCCATTCTTTGAAGGCAGGATCCCCCGCTGTCCACTCCCACCATTCTTAGTCTCAACAAACCTCCTTGTCACCTTTTTGATGAGCTTTGGCACCTAAAAGTTTATCACTGCCAAGGTCTCCCAGTTCAACCACACTCCTAAGTAACCCTGTACTCAGCCTTCTGGTTTGTCCTTCAAAAATTGCATCACCTCACACTTATCCGGATTGAACTCCATCTGCCACTTTTCCACCCAACTCTGTATCCTGTGCATATTCTGTGGTAACCTACAACAACTTTCTACACGATCTACAGCCCCTCCAACATTTGTATCATCTGCATATTTACTAGCCCACCCCTCTACTGCTTCTGGGGCTTTATGCCAGAGAGCAGGATCACCTATGGCACCTTAGCAAAAAGGCACATTTAATTTTCTGACTGGCTGCTTCACTGGAGTGAAATTAAGCCAGCTAGATGATCATGCAAAGAAAAATTAATTATTTATGATGGTTTTTTTTAAATTAAATAATCCTGATAGCTTGTTCCCTGCCAATGACAGAAGCTGATGGTGTACTTTTAATGTTGCAAAAAGGATTACAAAGCATTTTTTATCTCTATTTCTACCTCTATTCTTTCAGATTTGAAAATTGTGAATATGGAATGATTTCATTTATGTTGCTTAATACCCCAGTTGTTGCAACATTTCCTTTCCATTGCAGCATTACTTCTGAAACAATGAGTGGCCAGTTGTATCTACTCAAAGATTAGTACAGGGTATCCCTAGGTTACAAGCGAAATCTGTTCCTATATCTGTCTTTAAGTTGAATTTGTAGATAAGTCCGAACAGTTTCTTATTGGCATCAATTAGTCAAATGTTTGTCTTCATACTGTTAAAAAAAATTAAAGAAACCGTTCTTAAGACAGTTTAGATAGAAAAAAAAATCAATATTAAATGTTAACTCTTACACTCATTCAATCGATGTCTTGCATACCAGAAAGGGCATTCATGAGGTGACCTTGTGTGCATGCACGAATTGGGGGCACAATTTGTTTGAAAGTACAAATTGAATGTTCGTAACCTGGGGACTTCCTGTACTGTTGTAAGTTTTGTTTTAAAAGAAAAATCTTATATTGGGAAAGATTCATTTCAGAAGCAAAAAAAATTGTAGATTGTCTAGTTTCCTCATAGACTCTCCATAATTTTGGAGTGTGCAATTGTGTACAGTTTCTGTGTAGAGTGTAGAGTGAAACACAAAAGTCTGCAGATACCGTGATTGAAGTAAAAACACCATGCTGGAGAAACTCAGTAGGTCAAACCGTGTCCTTTGTATAGCAAAGGTAAAGATACATAACCAACGATTCTGGATTGAGCCCTTCATCAAAGTGCGAGGGAAAATGTGAGCAGGTGCCTAAAAGAAATGGGCAGGTGGTAACGGGCAGAAGTGGCAGAGGAGGATATGGAGGCTGATAGGATGGTAGGTGAGGACCAGAGGACTCCTGTCCTTGTTGTGCGTGGGGATGGAGGGGGCCAGGACAGATGTGCAGGTAATAGAGGATATGCAGGTGAGCGCTGAGTTGATGGTGGTAGAGGGAAAGCCACGTTGTTTGAAGATGGGGGACATCTCTGATGATCTGGCGTGGAAGTCCTCACCCTGGTGCAGATGCAGATGTGATAGAGATGGAGGAATTGAGAGAATGGAATCCTTACAGGGGACAAGGTGGGAAGAGGTATAGTCAAGGTCGCTGTGGGAATTTAGGTCAACTCCAGTAGAACAGAATTAATCATGAGGTTACTGTGGATGCATCAAAGGTTTTTCATTTGAATACAAAAGTTCTCAATCCACTTTGAAGAATGGGCAAAATTTCTTTCCTGAATAACACATGCACAATATTAATAAACCTGCAAAGTGTCTGGAGATTGCAGTTGTGCTGAAGGAAGCTTCTTCACAACCAACACTTGTGTTTCCTACTTTTACAAAGTTTTTCCCATGGTCATCAAGAGTTTTGGGATATCCTTAAACAGGATGCCGAAGATCTATAGAAATGTTCTTTATACCAAATTGTAAATGGGGTTTCACTATGCAATGCAAGACTCGAGATCAAAAAACTTGAGTGCACGAAATACAGTATTACAGGAAGAGGACAGTGTGTACTTCAATGCATCCTCTGTGAAGATAGCGTGGCTATCTGAAGTGCGGGGCAGAGAGAAGATGAGGCATGCAAGAGAGTGGGAGTTGCGCGTTGGCAGAAACAAAAGATTACACGGGGCAGTTATCCATGTCACAGCCAGAAAGATAGGCTACGAAAAATAACAAGCATTACCTTGAATTCAGGAAGAGATAAAAATAGCAAAGGCTGTAATCAAACCAGGGGAAATGCAATGAGTGCTCACTTTTGCATTCACAGTTCTCACCTGCACTTTCCACTCTGATTCTTTGCTGCCGTCTACTGTGCCAAATTGCCCTTCAGGACATTCCCACTGCCGCGGGACTCTCCTGAACTGCCAACCCAACACAATGTGAAGTTCTCCGATCACTTGAAGGGCACTGGAACTTTTTCCTACCATTTCAGCAAAAGTACCCGAAAAGGAACAAGCCCCAGTATACACTACACAAAACTAAAACTGTACCTGCACTGAATGTGTCTGCTGGGCAGGTTCAACAGTGGGCACCATTACCACCTGCCCGTTACCACCTGCCCGTTACCACCTGCCCGTTACCACCTGCCCGTTACCACCTGCCCGTTACCACCTGCCCGTTACCACCTGCCCGTTACCACCTGCCCGTTACCACCTGCCCGTTACCACCTGCCCGTTACCACCTGCCCGTTACCACCTGCCCGTTACCACCTGCCCGTTACCACCTGCCCGTTACCACCTGCCCGTTACCACCTGCCCGTTACCACCTGCCCGTTACCACCTGCCCGTTACCACCTGCCCGTTACCACCTGCCCGTTACCACCTGCCCGTTACCACCTGCCCGTTACCACCTGCCCGTTACCACCTGCCCGTTACCACCTGCCCGTTACCACCTGCCCGTTACCACCTGCCCGTTACCACCTGCCCGTTACCACCTGCCCGTTACCACCTGCCCGTTACCACCTGCCCGTTACCACCTGCCCGTTACCACCTGCCCGTTACCACCTGCCCGTTACCACCTGCCCGTTACCACCTGCCCGTTACCACCTGCCCGTTACCACCTGCCCGTTACCACCTGCCCGTTACCACCTGCCCGTTACCACCTGCCCGTTACCACCTGCCCGTTACCACCTGCCCGTTACCACCTGCCCGTTACCACCTGCCCGTTACCACCTGCCCGTTACCACCTGCCCGTTACCACCTGCCCGTTACCACCTGCCCGTTACCACCTGCCCATTTCTTTTAGGCATAAGATCCCACCACTAAATACCTATTCCCCTTTCTACCTTCTGCAGGGTTTGGGCTCCCTCTGTGACTCCCTTGTCCACTCCTCCCTCCCCACCAATCGTCCCCTTGGGACCTGCCCCTGCGACCACAGGAGATGCTCTACTTGCACCCACACCTCCTCTCTCACCGCCATTCGGGGCCCCCAAACAGACCTTCCAAGTAAAGCAACGTTTCACTTGTGAATCTGCAGGGGTCATCCAGGTGCAAAGGATATAGTGGTTTTCTCTACAGTGAGTTTTGATCTGGAGTGCGCATTCTGAAAGCATGATCTGTCACTTGTTTTTGAAGTACTTGAAAAAGGAAGTATTTTGTAGGGTTTTTGGAAAAACCAGAGGAGTGGGACTTGTTTAAATAGCATTCAGAAGGGTGGCATGTACATGATGGGCAATTCTAAGAAACCCCTTTGGAAATGTTGGAAATACATTTAAAAAAAAACCCTGCAATTTCCCCAAAATCTGAGTCAAAAATTAATCATAGTTGAAGTTGATTTGATCCACCAGACAAATGCCATTTGATCCATTATTAACATTTGGATTTTAAATTTGCAGTTTCAGATTTTTTGTAAAGCTATTCTAAGTGTTTAAAAACAAAAAGCCACCTATTCCCTGGTGTTAAAGGAAATGCATGTTGTAACCCTTGTGATCAAAGACTTTGCAGGCATTTTCTTTACTGGTTTAAGGGCCGTATTCAGCTGTGGCAGTGAAAGCCAAGAGGATACTGAATTGCAAAGTAAATTTATTGTCACTGAAACTAAACCAAGAAGATTTTGAATATTCATTGAAGAATTTGGTATTGGATGAGGGAGATCTGTAATGGACAATGTTTAAAACTTTTTTTATCACCTCTAAATACTAAAAATGTGATGTAACTGAACTTCATGACTGCAAATTTAATCCTCGATAGGCAAGGATTTCCTCAACCTGGCAATGCTATACTCTTTGTCCACGAGTATTCAGGGGTACTTTAGGATCACTTGAGGTTCCAGTGATTTTAAATTTCAGTGATTTTAAATTTTAGGCGTACAGTACGTTAACAAGCCCCTTCAGCCCACAAACCAGTGTTGCCCAATTAACCTACACCCCTGCTTGGTTTTGTAGGGTGGAAGGAAACTGGAGCCCCTGGGGAAAACCCACGTAGACACGGGGAGAATGTACAAACTCCTGACAGACAACGCGGGATTCAAACCCCCGTCGATGGCGTTGTTACAGTGTTGCGCTAACCGTGCTGCGAGAAGCTAGTGTTACTGGGATATAAAGGCAAAATTCGCCATAGTCTGACTTTGATCATAACCGATGCACTGCCAGATTATCTGCAAGATTGGTTGGGAATGATAACAAGTTTCTGTATGACATCTGAAAGTAATATCCAGACTCATCCCACCCTAGCTGCACTCTTCACCCTTTTCCTATGGGAAGTTTCAAGGAAGTGAGATCACAGACCACCAGTTTCAAGGTCAGTTGCTTTCCTCTTCTAACACTGGACAATGAAAATTTTGCTTCTTGAACACTTTTGGGTGTATTTTATGGATTTTGGGCTGTTGATCCTGATAATCACCTTACAATTTTCCTATTACATACCATTTTTAAATATAACCTACTTTTGTGATTTCTTCTCGTATTTTAAGTCTACTAGAATATTGTCCACAATGCAAGCTGTTTTGGTCAGTCCAAGCATGTCTGGGCATTCACTCAGAGCAGGTACTAACCAAATCTTGTCTTAGGCCTTGGAATGCATGGAAGGCATTTAAAGATTTTGCTGAGAATTTTCTTGGCAACCAAAGAGCACCAAACTACGTCTAGCTGATTGACAACGTGCTTCGAACATCCAAAAGCATTAAATGCAGCATGTCATTGAAAATTCATTTTCTGCATTTGCTCTTGGATTTCTTCCCTGCCGATCTTGGTGCAGTCAGTAACGAATGTGTGAAAGGTTCTTTTGAAAGTCTTTTGAAAAATTTGTTGTCCAGTGTTATCCTCAATGAACAACACAAGCAAAACTGTTGCCTTCGTACAAACTGATCTCTTTAAATCTACATTTCTGAACTGTTTTACTTGCTGAACTATGCATGGGATATCTTGCTAGGCTGCTCGCAAAATTCCCTCCACCTTTGCACATATGATGAACTTAATACAAAAAATGTTGAAAATACTTAACGGGTAAGGCTGCATCTGTGGGAAGAAAAAAAACGTGTTTCAGGTTGATGATCAGAACTGGGTTGGATTGAAAGTTTGTTGACCTGGAGCATTTATTCCATTCCTCTTCCTGCAGATGACACTTCATCTGTTCAGTGTTTTCACTGCCTTGTGTATCCAACGTCAGCAGTTTGCAATAGCCTTTGCATAAAACAAGTGTTCATGCTTGGTTATGTGTAAAGTACAGGCATATAATGAACCTGATTGGTGTGTCTTGACTTTCATAATGTTAAATGATAAAGAAAACATAACTGAGACCTATGGGATTGGGAAATTGCATTTGAACTGGAGATGAAAGTTTACTAATGTCAGTAATTCTTCATGGGAACTGGGTACAAATTTTCTGCAGGGAAATTCCAAAAACCAGGCATCTGGAATCAAATGCCACATCTGGAGTTTCAGGAACATCTAAATGATGAGGAAAATATTGACACATATGCCACTTCCAAAACTTGAATGTCCCCTAGGTTGGGAAAACTTAATGGCACTAACTGCTGGAGAGGAAAAGGTAGTCCAGAAGATCTCAAGCTCTATGTTGGAAAGTGAGTGGAATGTGGATGACTAAGTGAGCATTTATCCAAAGTTGGGCTGTTTGGAATGTTTGTGTGAATTTTTTCAGATTCTGATTTATTGTCAGAGTAAATACATGACATCTCATATGACCCTGAGATTCTTTTTTCCTGCAGAAGTGGCAGAATTACCATTAATTGGGAGTGCAAAAATAACTACACAGCATAAACATGTAAACAAAAGAATTGTAAACAGATAACAAATGTAAGCAAACTGTGCAATGCAGAGAGAATATAAAGAAAATAACGTGCACAAGTAAGAGTCCTTAAATGAGTCTCTGATTGAGTTTGTTGTTGAGGAGTCTGGTGGAGGGTAGCAGCTGTTTTCACAAAGTTGTTAGTGTGTTTGGTTCAGGAAAGATCCCAATAACTTAAAATTTGCTCACCCTCACCACTTCTGATCCCCCAATGATCACTGGATTGTATACCTCTTGGCTGTTCTTTCCTGAAGTCAACAATCTGCTCTTTAGATTTGGTGACATTGAGTGTAAGATTGTTATTGGTGCATCATTCAGCCAAGTTTTCAATCTCCATCCTGTACGCTGACTCACCCCCTTCCTTTACACAACCCACTACTGTGGTATTGTTGGCAAATTTGTAGATGGTGTTATTGTTGTACAGAGCCCCACAGTAGGAGGTGTGAAGTGAATAGAGCAGTGAGCTAAGAACACATCCCTGTGTGGCTCCGGTTCTGATGCAGATTGTGGAGGAAATGTTCTTACCAATCTTCACTGAGGTCTGGAGGTGAAGATATCCATGATCCAATTACACAGTGGGGTGTTAACTTCCAGGTCTTGGAGTTTGCTTATCAGTTTTATGGTGATGGTGGTGTTAAATGCCAAACTGTAGTTGATTTAACAAGCAGCCTGATGCATGTATCTTTGCTGTCCCGGTGTTCCAGGACTTTGTGTAGAGCCAGTGAGATGGCATCGTGTAGACCTGTAACTACAATAGGTGAACTGGAATGTATCTGAAGGGCACTTCACATGGAATAAACAATCAAGAGATCCAAGGTCTAAATAAAGTAGTGGAGTGCTGGTTCATGAAGCAGTATGGAGCTGTAGTTTGGCCCACCAGGTGTTCTGTGCTCAAGCAATGGCTGTGGTAAATGAAGATGTAATTTGAGGAAATTGTGGTTAATGCAAAACTGGATGCAAGCCAAGAACAGTGAAACAGAAAAGTCTGCAGATGCTTTGATTGTAGTCAAAGCACTAATGGTGGAGGAATTCAGCTGATCTTGAAGCATTCATCGGAAGAAAAGATGCATTACCGACCTTTTGGGCCTGAAGCTGCAAGAGTCATGGAGTTCCTCCAGCATTTCTGTGCAAACCAAGGACAAGACAATGCAGGAATGGAAGGGTCATTGGGTCAGTTTTATAGCAGAAATAGGCCCTTCAACTTGATTTACCCATGACCCAAAGCCAGTGCCTGCTTGGCCCATATCTTTGCAAACCTCCCCTATGTGTAACTGACTTTTAAACTTGGTCATTGTGTCCATCTCTATCACTTTTCCAAATACCTGCCACCATATGTGTGGAAATTGTCCCTTTTTAACTCTTTCCCCTCTCAAATTTATGACTTTTTTTTCCCCAACGATGGGAGAGTCTGACCTTGTCGATTTCATGGTTTTGTTCATTTCTATAAGGACCCACAGATCTCCCATGCTTCAGAGGGAAAAGTCCCAACTTATTAAACCTTGCAACTCAAGTCCTTCTGCCCCTCCCCCATGAGTAATTTTACCCCTATGCTTAATGACATAAAATGTGGTTGATACCCCAAGTATGAACTTACTACATCTTGTAGAGTTTTAATGATATTGTAACTTCTGTAAGCTGTTCCCTAACAGAATGTTAGGGAATGTTTGTTGCTGCTTTCAAGGAACTACATACCTTTACCCCTAGGTCTCTGATCTACTGCACTCTCCAGTGCCCTATTATTGTGTCTGTGGTGTGTTTAATTTAAATAATTTTAAAAATGTTAAATTTTGACATGCAGCATGGGAACAGGCCCATGAGCCCATGCCACCCAATTGACTTACAAACCCCCAGTATGTTTTGAACAGTGGGAGGGAACCAAAGCCCCTTAGGAAAACCCTGTGCAGGCATAGGGAGAATGTACAAACTCCTTTCAATCAAGAGAAGTGGTGTAGCTGCATTGTGGTTGGTAAGCAACTATATTTATCTCATGAAAAGGGGAATCCTTGGGCATGTCCAAGATTTGGGAAGAGAGAATGATTGGTAAAACAACCCTCAGTGACTCTCTTTATTAATATTTATTTTTAGTGTAAATACCTATATACTGTGTTTGTGCATCATTTATTTGACTGCTTTGTCGGTACGTGTGTTTGGCACTGTACTGTGCCATGAACTGGAGAATGCTGCTTTGTTGAGTTGTGCTGGTACCATCAAATGACAAATAAACTTGATTTGGAAAAGGGGAGAAAATTTCAACAGGCAGTCTACATTCAATGGAATTGAGTCAAGGGGAGAGGGTGCGGAGGACGAATGTACCAACATCATTCCTGGAATTATTCGAGAGATGGGAGTAAACGAAGTCTGAGTCGACTGCACCACCAATGGAATGCCACTCTGCTTTGAGTAGGGATGTGCCTATGGTTTACCATCCTGCTTTTGGGTTGCCAAGGTTGTAGGTTGGTGTATTGACGACTGTGGGTGGGTCAAAAAGGATTCTTATCCTTACCTGAAGTTCTCATTTCAAACACATTTCAGCAAACTGGGAGGCTTGGCACAGGACAAATAAATGTCAGAGAGTGGTAAACTTCTGGAATTTGATGCTGTGAGTGGCTCTGGAGGCCAGGTCATTGGGTGCATTTGAGGCAGAGATTGATGGGTATCTGAATAGTCAAGACATCAAAAATTATTGGGAGAAGGCAGGCCTGAGAGGGAGAATGGATCAGCTTGTGATGGAATGGACTCAATGAACTAAATGGCCTACTTCTGGTCCTATTCTTGAGGTGTTATGCTAATGAACACTGACTTGGACAGGATCCACAACTCCAGAGTCTTGCTAGAGAAGGCTTCCAAAGGATACAGCCTAGTTGGAAATGTGGGTAGAGAGTTGGCGATTGAATTTAACCAAGACAAGTGAAGATCTGCTCTTTCAGAGGTCAAAGGCAAAGTGTATGGTTAATGGCATGAAACCTGGGTCCATTGATGTACAGTGGGGTCTTGGGATAAAAGTCTGTAGCTCCTTGAACAGGAGATAATGGAGATAAAGGCCAACGCCTTCATCAGCCAGAATACTAAGTTGCAGCTGTATAAACTACTGGTTAGGTACACTTGGGAAGTTTTGGCCACTGCTTTGAGTAGCTGACTGTGGAACCTTATCAAAAGCCTTGCTGAAATCCATGTATATGACATATACAGCTCTGTCTTTTTCAACCTTGGTCACTTCTTCAAAAAACAATCTGATTATTATTCATGACTCCCAGTTACAAAACTGTGCTGACGAACCCCAATCAACCTTCGTTCGTCCAAGTGCATGTATGTTTTCTCCCTCTGAATACTCTAACTTGCCAAGCACAGGCTCACTGGCCTGTCATTCCCAGACTTTTCCCTGCAGCTCTTCTTGAGTAGAGGCACAATATTTTCTACCTTCCAAATCCAGAATCTCACCTGTACCTAATAATGACTCAACAATCTCAGCCAGGGTACCTGCAATTTCCTCTCTAGCTTCCCAGTGATTACCTTCATATGTATCAGGAACACCACAACTTAAATACCATCTGTTGGCAAGATACTACCCCAAGTTCCCTAGTCCTTGTCTCTTTCTCCACAGTAATATTGGGGACCTTACCCATCTCCTTTGGCTGTACAATTGACTGCATTATAAAATCTCGGGATATCTTTAATGTTATCTACCAGAGCTAACTGCTGTCTACTCTCTTTCTCCCCCCCCCCCCCACAATTACTTTTTAAGGTTGCTCTCAAGCTCCTGAAACTCCTCCCAGCTGCTTGTACATGTTTTGTGTCTCTTCCTTCCCCAGACCCTGAATCTCCCTCCTCATCCAAGCTTCCCTATGCTTGCATGTCTGAATGTGCTCTTTTGCTTCTTTCTCTCTGACTGTAAAGGGTGCTGGACAGCAGACTAAAGGCAATTTTGTGTAATGTTACATGACAATAAAAGGATCTTGAATTGGCAAATTGGCTGTCACAAACATTGGCTAAAGGTCCTGTTTCCGAATTGCACTTCCTCCTTGCTGTCACGGAGCTTGGTTGGAGTCACTAGTCAGGGCTCTATTCAGTTTCCGAATACAGATTAGAAAAATTCTGGCCACTGCCGATTGTTGAATATTGGAATCAGAATTTATTGTCATGAACAAGCCCCAAAATTTGTTGTTTTGTGACAATTACCAACATTCATATAAACCACCTTCAAAATAAATTAAAAATAGTCCACAAAAAGTCAAAGTAAGGCAACGTCTTTGGTTCATTGATCATTCAGGAATCTGATAGCAGGGGAAGATGCTGTCCTTGTGCTGCTGAGCGCTCGTCTTTAAGCTCCTCTATCCTTTTCCCCCAGAGCGTAGCAGAGTGAAGAGGCCATACATGGTGGGGTTCTTGAGATAGAGACTGCTTTTCTTAAAACACCACTTCTTGCAGGTGTCCTTGATGGAGTAACGTCTGGGGCCCGTGATGTTGAAGGCTGAGTTCACAACCCTCTAGAAATTTTTTCTTGCCCTTCTGCACCAGACAGTGGTGCAACCATAACGCAGGTCGATGTATTATGACCCTGATTGTGTCTTGGTTAATATTCTGTACTAATTGGAGGGACATCGAGGAGTGGGACGACCTGCTCATTGTGGGACGTGTACAATGGTGTGACAGCTCTGGGCAATGTAAAAAGTTATCTCATAGTCAAGACGCAGCTTCTGGCACAGGCAGAGAGCTACTGCGAGGAGCAAGCACGTGATTGGCTGGCGACCGTGCAACAAGGAACGTCAGCGTGGTCGGCCTTGGTGACGCTGGGACAAAGTAGCGTTGACTTGAACATTGTTGCCATCTACAGCCAGCCCTCATTGGTCAAGGGGAGTTCGGCGTCCGCCAATCAGCGTCCTGTGATGGAAATAGACAAGCTTGTTGCTTGGTTGAAATTTAATTCTCCCTTCACCTTTAGTCTCGTTCCGCGATTCTCCCCAAATCTTTCCTCCTATGAAAATGCCTTGTCTCCCCCCCCCCCCCCACCGGCCTGCACTTGCAAATTTGCAGATAATGCTGCGATTTTATAAAAAGTAAAACACTAAAGTCTGTGGAAGTAAAGGGCGTAATGGAGGGGGAAACTCAGCAGGTCAAACAGTGTACAGGATGGAGCAGATTTTATCGACGAGGTTGAAAGGCTACGAACTGAGCCGAAGCAAAGTCCAGGGATCTCCCCCATCAAATGCTCTCGGCTGACAAAATAGACCCAGCAGTGGGGATTGTTCATGCAACATCAGGTTCCCTTGTGGATGGGGACAGCGACTGCTGGAGGAATTCAGCCGGTCTCGCAGCGTCCACTTTCGTTTCGGGCCAGAGCCCTCCTTCAAGGTATGAGCAAAAAACGGCCAAACATCTTGATTAAAGACGAGCGATTAAGATGCTTGCCTGCCTTTTTATTAAATAACTCGGGCCTGAATCGTCGGTAATGCATCTTGACCTCCTGTGGACGCTGCGAGATCTGCTGAGCTCCATCTTTTAACAACATTCAGCGTCTGCAGACTGCCGTGTGGATGGGCAAGTCTGGAGCTTCACTGCTCCAACCACGGGGTGTATGTGACCCCACTCCGAGCCCCCTTTTAAGTTGGGCATGTCACTGTGCAAATTAATGGAACTGCGGGACGAACGCGGCTTTCCCTTCCCCCGAACAAGTCCAGGGAGTGCGCGATTGGCAGGGGGCGGGACCAGCCGGGCGGCAGGGGGAGCGCGATTGGTGGCGGGCGGCAGGGGGGCGGGACCAGCTAGGCGGCAGGGGAAGCGCGATTGGTGGCGGGCGGCAGGGGGCGGGACCAGCCGGGCGGCAGGGGAAGCGTGATTGGTGGCGGGCGGCCGGGCGATTGGCCGGGGCGGGGCCCGGCGGCCGGACTATACAAGGCGGCGGGGAATGGGGAGGGTTGTGTGCGGCCAGCATGGAGCCCCCGCTGGAGGTCTACCTCGCCTGTGAACATTGCTTGCGGTCCCGCCTCCAGGTGAGTCCGGGGGGCGGGGGTCTGCGGAGGGTCAGGGTCACCCCACCCTTCCCCTCCCCACTCCACTGATCCGCGGGGTCTTGAGGCTGGGGGTCAGACAGATTCCAGTCACACAGCCAGCGGTGAGCTGCCGAAGAGACCCAGCCGGCCGGGCAGCGTCCGGGGACGGGGAAATGGTCATCGTTTTGGGTCGAGACCTTTCCTTTCGACTAAAGTGGGAAGGAGAGTGGGCTCTCCGTCTCTGTCATATGCACTTCCCTTATTTACAATTGATATCGCCCCTTTCCACTTTAAACTCAAATGTTGACTCTCCAGCAGCAATAAAATCTAAGTGACAATAAAGCCCTAAATAAAAATCTTAAACAATGTGGAGGGTATTTAAACAAGATCTGGTGTGGCTTCTTGTCTCTTATAGAATTGGAGGGACATTCTTCTAATCAGCATTTCCTGATTACATCTACCTGTCTGAACTGCTGCCCTTCATTATGCTGATTACATTTGGTAAAATACTCCATTGGCTGGGAATGGTTTTCGTCCCAAAGCTGAATGGTGTAAGTTTGTTTGAGGGAAGCTCGCTGTGTAGCTGGCCCAATACCTTGCTGTTGAAAGAACCATCACAAATGCAGCCCTTTCTTCAGTTTGCACCCTCCTGGACAGTTGTTTCGTCTCCATGATTAATTTGTACTGAATTTGCACCCATCCAAAGCTGAAGTACCTGCCAACGGCACTGCTGTTCAACCTGGCCATTCCCCAGCCTGGTATTAAATCACTTGTGCATTTGCGCTGAGCAATCTCTTCTTGGCTATAGTTAACTTTGAGAACATTATTTTCAGCATCGAGCTGTATTTCCTAGTGCCTCATTCTCCCTGCTATCTTCTTCAGCGATTTGTAAAATCTGACAGCTCAGCAACTTTGCAGCCCAGCTGAATGTCTGAGTTGAGACTAGGTGCTGCAGGAACTAAAGATGAGTGTTTTCCAAATGATTCTGCTTTCGGGATAGTACAATACCAAATACAAGTTTGAACCATTGATCTAGGGAGGAGTTTGACTCTCAGCATGAGGAATTTAAAACTAATACAGTGCTTCCCCATATCTGAAGTTTTGAATACTAAAAGATTCAAAAACGGAACATTTTTGATGGTAAAATAGCTCAAATTGTTCTGCAGAAGAAGGGCCTGTAGACGACATGGTGAAAATGTGTGATGTACTTATTGATGGACTAGTGCAGCATGGATTCAATACAGAACAAGAAATCGTGTCAATTTATAAAATCAGAGACTTCTAAGATAAAAACCATTGTTGTTGAGGCAAATGACATTGGAGGAAACATTTGAAAAAGCCATCAATGAGAACTTCTAGTGTTTGGTGGTGCATTTATCTTATAAGTAGAAATCAAGTTGTTTTTTTTGGTATGTATTAAACATTATTTCATGCTCAAAGCCTGTTTGTTTGTTTTTTGTTTAACTGCTGATACAAATAAACTGCTGCTTAAAGCCATTATTCCAATAACTGGAAAAAATCCAGTAACAAGTGTTTTGGATACAGGGAAACATACTGTACCCAGGCTGTCTGATCTCTGGGGGACCAAGACTTTCAGTTAGCTCTCTACTTGCCTGAGGAAAGGGCTGTTAGACACTTGGCATTTCCACACCCCTCAAAGAAAAATAATATGATTTAAACCTTCTTGTGGAAGCTTTTGTCTCTGCAAGGGAATCTGGTAAAGTTACAGCCTCCTTTGTTCCAGAAAGAGTGGTCCTAACTTCTCCAGTTTAGCCACGTAACTGCATTCTGATTCCTAAAATTATTTTAAATCTCTTCAATCCTTGCTCAACTTCTATATTTTTCCTGAAATCTATGGACCCAAAACTAGGTAAAATTTTATATTTGTGCCCAAATTAGTTTGAGCAAATTGTGCATCTTTCTGTATTTGTACAAAAAAAATTCTAAAGGGCAAGTGTATTTGAACTATTTGGGCAAAATTTTGCAACTAACTGATTGCATTTTTTCCATTTTGCATCCTTTGCTCTACTTGATTGTTGGTGCTTCGTAAAGGAGATGTTGGTGAAAAGGAATGGTGCACTAAATATAAGTTGTGCATTTTTCCCTCCCCTCCCTCACATGCTTCCTGCCACAACTGAATTTCACCTTGTTCAATACAAAAGCAGTGAACAGACATGGATCAAACTGGTTAGTGTAAGTTTGGATCTAGAATCTGATGTGAACCATTCTCTTGGTGGAAAGCATTCTTTGCTTGTTGGCACGCTGACAACCGACTTTGACTGTGACAGCACAGGCCACTGCAACTCTTCCAAGACACCTTGTGCACTAGTTCTGTCATGAGTGACCCATGTCCTGAAATCAAAAGCACAGGGCTTTGCTAAAACTATTCCAACATCTGCCTTTTCCTCCCCTTCACAAACCAAAGCTGGCTTTTGCTCCATTTGGTTTGCAGGCTTATTTGACAGAATCTACTTTTCTGCAATAAGATTTAACACTTTGTGCTGTCTTTTTTAAGGGTGTTTATTTTTATGGTTGTAAACAATGCTTTCAAGCAATGAAAGAAACCATGTGTTATTTCAAGATGGTTCATGACCCAAAAACTTGTAAATTAAAGCATTCATTTTTATTGCATCAGTTTGTTGTTTTATTCCCACTGAAATCACACAAATCACAAGTGGATGAGCCTGAGTTTAATAGGTTGGTTCCTCCATGACTGAGGGATTGGTTGGTCATCCTTGTGCACACCCCCGCACCCCCCCCCCCCCCCCCCAAACATGCCTCTCTGTCACAAAGTTCACATCTTGATCTTGAGCCCAGAAATTGGGTCCATCTGCCAAACGTTCCGTGGAGAAGGCCATGCAGTGTGGCTGAGTGTGAAAATGGATTCGTTCATGATTAAATAGTGGGGCAGACATGATGGGCTGAATTGCCTATTTCTGCAATAAAACCAGTCTGCAGACATAGTGGTTGAAGTAAAAAGACAACACTGGAGAAACTCAGCAAGTCAAACAGTGTCCTTTATGTAGCAAAGATAAAAGTACATAACCAACATTTTGGGCTTGAGCCCTTCAAAGTATGAGCAAAATGTAGGCAGGTGCAGGTGCTTGCCTACGTTTTGCTCACGCCTTGATGAAGGACTCAAGCCTGAAATGTTGGTTATGTACCTTTATCTTTGCTGCTGAGTTTCTCCAGCGTTGTGTTTTTAGCCTATTTCTGCTCCTTTATCTTGTAGTGCAGTGCTATTGTCAGCCCTTTGCATAATGTTTTTGGAAATTGTTGCCTTGAGTGCATTAAGATATTGTGACATTGTTTTGATCAGGAGCAAGGGAGAAAAATAGAGAGTTCTGAGTGTGAGATGGGAAAGCTTTCGTTTGTTAAGTAGGTTTGTAGAAGTTGGCACAACCGACCTGTGGGCTGAAGGGCCTGTAATGTTTTCTGTTTTTCTGTGCTTATACTTAACCTAGGGGCTGGAGAAGGTGAAGTGGCTGCCTGGAGCTTGGGTTCACTGCTTGAGCAGGGAGAAGGATAGGGGAGTGGAGGAGGTGGTGGCACCCATGGGTCCTTGAAGTGACTCTGCTTCTCCTGCATTGGTAGTGGGGCCTTTTTGAGCAAAAAAAAGTAAGCACATTTTGTGCACATGATCATAAAAGATTCTAGGGCATCAAGACCCGGCTGCTGACCTTGCGGAGCTCCCAACATCACGGCCACTGACCAGAAAGATAACCCCACCAAGCTCCCGACAGCACAGCCGCCCACTCCAACCCGGGCCCTGACACCCCTCCCCCCCCACAAACCCACCGGTCCTCCTGATGCTTCGACTGTCAACTCTAATGCTGGATCTGCAGGAGAAGACACTAGAGCCTCCCATGCTGGCTTGTACCACATGGCTCCCAATGTAGACTGTTACTGGAATCCTGATCTCGCTATTGGATCCCACTTACTTATTATTCCTTCCCTATCCTCCTCCTATACCTCTCCCTACTCTATCCCCATCTTCCCAACCCTCAGTCCTCATCTTTTCTCCCCTTTGACCTCCGTAACTCCTCCAACCCCTCCCCGCAACCCCCACCTTCCATCTCCACTCTTGGACCTCCCCAAACCTCTCCCCATCACCCTCCATAACACCAATTCCCACCCAGACCCCTGCTTGGTCTTTACTATCCCCTCTGACCTTCCCCCTCTCTGAGACGGAGTTCTTGGTCCTCAGCTGAGGCTAATTTTCATCCCCCACCACCCACATATCAATGTTCCTCGCAAGCCACAATGCCGAACTCCTCTTCCGTAGCCTCTGCCTCTGGGCTTACTTTCATGACCATGACTCTCCACCCTCCCCCCCCCCCCCCACCCCCACCCCCACCCCCACACAAGACCCTTTCTCCTGCTTCAAGCCTTCCTCCTCCTAGACATCTAGTCCTGGCCAGCTGCCTGCTCTGGACCTTTTTATTTCCATCTGCTGCCTCAACTTCACCACCCCCCCCCCTTTTATTCTAATGTTACTTCCTCTTAACACTCTGCCCTCCACTCTCTCCACAACAATCCCAACCTCACCATCAAACCTGAAGATCAGGGTGGTGCTGTTAGGGTCTGGTGCACTAACCTCGAACTTGCTGAGGCCAGTCGAAGCTCTCAGACACCACCTATCGACCTCTCTCATGGGTACTCACCACTACATATCAACCCACTGTCTCCAACACCACATCTAACCTCATCACCTCTGGTCACCTCTTTTCCTTCCCCACCCCCACATTGCCCATTTCAGCCTCCTACCCAAGATTTACAAACCCACCCATTATTTCTACCTGCACCTGTCCAACTGAACTAGTTTCATCTCACCTTGACTCTATATTTTCTCCCCTGGTTCAATCCCTCACCACCTTCATTCACGACACCTCAAATGCCCTCCATCTCCTCAATGACGTCAGATTCGCCGAAACAGACCACCTCATCCAGTCCCTTTATACGTCCATCCCCACACAGAAGGTCTGAAATCACTTCGCTTCTTCCTGAACCAAAAACCCAACCATTCACCCTTTACCACCACCCTCCTCTGCCTGGCAGAACTTTTCCTCATTCTAAATAACTTCTCCTTTAATTCATCTCACTTTCTCCAAATTAAAAGAGTAGCCTTGGGTACCTGCATGGATCCCAGCTACCCCTGCCTATTGTGGGCTTTGTGGAGCAATCCATGCTACGTGCTTACACAGGCAAGAGCCCTCATCTCTTCCTCCAATATATCGGCAACTACATCGGGGCAGCCTCATGCACCCACAGTGAGCTTGCCAAGTTCATCCACTTCGTGGCCAACTTCCATCCTGATCTCAAACTCGCATGGTCCAACTCTGACAACACTCTCCCCCTCCTGGATCTCTGCCTTCATCTCTGGAGATAAGCTTTCCACCGACATGTACTACAGACTGTCTAACTCCCACATCTACCTTCACTACACTTCCTCACACTGTCTAATAGAATCCCACTCATCCTCATTGACCACCCACCGTATCAGCCTCCGCATCTGACACATTATCCACCGGAATTTCCAGCCCTTACTACAGGATGCCACCTACAGACACATTTTTAAAATTCTCCTCCCCTCTCTGCTTTCTGCAGGGATTACTCCCTCCTTGATCCCTTCATGCATTCATCCCTCCCCACCTATCGCCCCGGCACCTTCCCCGTGGCTGCAGAAGGTGCAACACTTGCGCCCACATCTCCTCCCTCACCAGGGCCCCAAACAGGCCTTTCAAGTGAAGCAACACTTCACTTGTACATCCACAGGACATATTGCTGCGTCCAGTGGTCCCTTTGTGGGGTTCTCTACGTCGGAGAGACTGGTTGCAGATTGGGAGATCGCTTCTCTGAGCACCTCCTCTCCACCTGCAACAGCAGCGACCTCCCAGTAGCCAACCGTTTCATTTCTGAATCACAGTCCCAGACTCGCGTCTGACCATGGCCTTGTGTGCTTTCCCACCCTGATCACCCACAGATTGGATGAACAATGCCTTATTTTCTGAATGGCCAGATGGAATTAACATCGACTTCTCTGCTTTCTGTTAAACTTGCTTGCCTTTTCCCCCCTCCCCTTTAATGTCTTTCCAGTTCTTCCCTCCCTTACCCCCCCTTACTCACCCAGTCATCTCTCCTCCCCCTCATTGCTGTTGTTCCCTCTCTCCTTTCTCCATCTTTCATCTCCTGCATTTGCCACCCTCCTTCCCCCCTACATTTTTGTTCAGACGCCTGCCGGCATTCTCTCATACCCGATGAAGGCCAAAACGTTCATTATATATTTTAATCTTTGCTTCTTAAAGGACATAGTTTGACCTGCTGAGCTTCTCCAGCATCTTGTTTTTACATCAAGACTAGTTTGTCAGGTGTTTGTCATATTGCTGGGTTTAGCATTTGCTGTGCATAAATTGGCAGTAGTTTCCTGCAATCGAACAGAAACGAGCTTTGAGGTGTGATAAAATGAGAGGATATAGGAGCACAGTCCACTCTCCTCATAAACTAAGGAGCCCACCAGAAAGGACAGATGAGATCCCTTTTAACACAGAGCAATAAGTTTACAGAAATTGGCTTCGATCATGGCTGTAGAGACTGAGCTCATCATCTTCTGCTTCAGAGACTGTGGTTCGAAGTGACCCATCTTGATGCTTGCTGAAAGTTGACAACGATGACATCTATTCAGTCCTAGTTTAATGTACATTCCTTCCGACTGCCTCCAATGTGTATCGACACTGGACTCTTTCATTCTGTTCATTTACCAGAATTGAGAGTTGCTGGGAAAACATTGCCTGTCTTAGGTCGTGCATCATCTGAATAGAGTTCAGCTCCATCAAGGCTGAGATTTAACCATGTTGTTGTTCTGTAGTTGTTTTGACCAGTTTTGATCAGCACAGGAAATTTTCTGAGTGGCATCAATGAGTCAAAAGCTTCTGGGAGTTTCATTACAATTCCTCTTTATTATAATCTATTACTTGCATTTAAACTCACAAGCTGCTTAAACTCCAAGTTCTTACTTGTTTCCAGATCAGAATCCAGTTTCTACATGCTGAACTACAATCTCGTGCTCAGTAACTTTACCAGGGTGTTATGGCTCCTGTAAGATGTGTTGCAGAGCTGATGTCTACCAGTAATACTAGTGACAATGTCTCTCAACCCTGAAACTAACCCATTTACCCATTTTCTTTCCACAGATTCTGCTTGTCTTGGTGTTTCCATTCGGTTTCTAAATCTGAATGGCAGATACTATTGGCTAAACTCCCCTCCCTGTGTCCATTCTGACGAGGGGAAGAGGTTTTCGTTATTTTTAACTTGTAGTATAAAGAAAAAAGGTCAAGTTTATTATAATTTGACAGTACAAGTATAATCTGATGAAACAGCATTCTCGGTAAACAGCAAACACGAAGGAATGCGACCGGACATAACACACATATTGTCAAACAATGCATATGCAAGACAAGTATTTCCCCTGTATAAATAAATAATTTTTTCATTAATATGAGAGTCTCAGATGATTAACGTGAGCAGTTCCTTTGGTCATTCAGCATTCTCACTGCCTGTGGAAAGAAACTGTTGCTCAGGTTGGTGGTGCTGGCTCTGATCCTCCTGTATCTCCTCCCTGATGAGAGCAGCTGAAAGACGCTATGTGCAGGGTGGAAGGAGTTCCTCAATGATTATGCGCACGCCCTTCAGACAACAATCCCGGTAGATCATGTCGATGGAGGGAAGGCCGACTCCAGTGATGCTCTCTGCCACTCTGATCATCCTGTGAATTTATTCCCCCCCCCCCCCAAACAAATTTCTCTGCAGCAACCGTACTCCACTGTGATGCTGCCGGCCAGGAAGCTCTCTCTTTCTTTATAAAATATTTTTAGAGTTTACCAAATATTAAAAAGCAAGATAAAATAATATGTATTTCATCCCTTAATGTTAATTGTGATTATCTGTTAAAGCAATTGTACATATAAATCAATAAATTACTATTACAACAAATCACATTATATCTTAATATCTTTTTTTTTAAAAAAAGTATTATACAGGATATTTATAATTAAACCAACAAATCCACTTATCTAAAAGAAAAATATCCTAAAACTAATCCACCCCCAACCTCCAATCAAGGTTACAAGAAAAATAGAAAGATGGATCAGGTCATGACCTCTAGAAGATGGATGGAACAGCCCTAGAGCACCCAAATCCTCTAAAACCGGCAATTATAATAATGTTCAATAGATGGGTCACATATCTTGTCAAACTGAAACTTTTTATCTTTAATACTATACTTAATTTTCTTTAAGCTTAAATATGACATTACATCGTGTAGCTTCTGGGCGTGGATTGGTGGGAATTCATCTTTCCATTTCATTAAAACTCCCGTCTGACTATCAACTACTAATAGCTAAAATTTTCTCTTCAGATGCCAATTTAAAAATGTATCTGGTTCATGTGAAAAACCAAGCAGTTAAAGGGAAAGAATCTAATCTTAAAAATCTTAAAATCTTAAAAAGAGTTTAAAATAATCTGCCAATAACTTCGTAATTTACAACATTCCTACCACATATGAATCAGTGAGGCTTCAAAAATGTTACATGTTTCACAAAATGGATCAACATCCTCATAGAAACAGGATACTTTAAGTTAAGACCTGCATTCTATATATCACCTTAAATAAACAGTGCCTTGCACAAAATGAAGATTCATTGATCAAACTAAGAGTGGAATGCCAGTCCTCATCTGAAAAAGTTATATTAAGATCAAGTTCCCAATCTTTTTAATCTTAGCCATTGAGGCTAATCTTAAATCCAATAGGTAGGATGGTTTCAATAGAGCTCCTAATGGCTGACTTAATGGTAGTTGGTAGCCTTGCCTGCCTCAGTGTTCTCTGGAAGTGCAGTCATTGTTGCACATTTCCAACATGTGAGATGTTGAGTGCCCACTTGTTAAGTGAATTCCAAGAAACTTGGTATTCTCCACTCTCTCTACTCAAGAACTGCAGACACTGGCATCTTGAGCAAGCAATGAGCTGCTGGAGGAACTGTGGATCAGGCAACATCCCTGGGTAGAAATTGTCGTCAATGTTTTGGGTTGGGGCCCTCATTCAAGATTCAAAGGGTCCTGACTTAAAATGTTAAATGACAATTTCTACCCAGGGATGCTGCCTGACCCATTTGAGTTCCTCCTGTTCACTATTGTGTGTTTAAAATCTGGTCTCAAGAACTATACCCGATGGATTCTGTCACATCAGAAGAGCTGTGTTTTCTCAGCTCAAATCTTGCATAATGAAACTATGCATTAACTCCTCCTAATTCAGAGCTTAACTTCACAAGTTTTGCAGTTATTGTGGTAATTTGATTGTTACCATTGTCCTGCATATATTGGCTGCATGTGGGTATATTGCAGACTTGTCATTGCGTTCAAATTTACAAGATGGCACTAATGCTTTTAAGCAAAATTAATTTTTCAACATGTCTGAAAAGATTTGGTAGTTATTACACGGCTGTTTGTGGGATCTTGCTGTCTCCACTAACTACCAGTGGTTCTACTCTAAATTTGGTCATTACCTAGAACAATTTGATGGCCTGAAAGAGGTTTGAAGTGCTATAGAAATGCAATTCTCTTGCAGGATGCAGGGCTGTATTTCAGCACGGATTGATCTCTATCAGTAATGAGGCATTTTTCATCTACATTGTACAATCTACATCATACATCTACAGGCAAACCCCTCCCCACTATTGAGAACACTGCCGTCAGAGAGCAGCAGCAATCATCAAGGATCCACACCACCCGGCACACACTCTGTTCTCGCTGCTGCCATCATGAAAGAGGTATAGGAGCCACAAGACTCACCCCACCAGGTTCAGGGACAGCTGCTCCCCCTCCACCGTCAGACTCCTCCACCACAAACTCAATCAGGGACTCATTTAAGGACCCTTGTGCACTTTATTGATTTTTTTTAAAAATGATCTCTATTACACAGATGGTTTCCATTTTTATTGGTTTACATTTCTTTATTTGTCTATATGTATATGCTGTTTGCCGTTATATTTTTTGCAATACCAGTAAGTGATAATTCCACATTGCCCGCAGGAAAAAGAATCTCCGGGTTGTACGTGATGTCGTGTATGTGCTTTGACAAATCTAAATCGAACAATGAGCAGATACTCCAATATTCTTGTTTCTGCTGAAAATCCAGCAAGGCTTAAAAAAAATTCCCAAAAAGCTTTAATAGTGTGACCTCATCGGTCACTCACTGACTGAATTTTTAAAGTTCAGCCCCATTTCATTTCCAGTCATTCTCTTTTTTTTTTGGCCATGGTCCCCTGAGGATTACGGGTCCCCTTCCCTGTAAAGCAGCTGTTTAGTTGGTTTCGACTGTATTTCTCTCCTGACTACATTAAAAAAAAATGGCAATTTCCGTCCATGCCCTTCCTTAAATGTGTAAGGCTGATTCAGACAAAGCTACATATTTTTGCAATTCTGTAAGAATGCAAAGGCAAGTCGGAATTGGCTTTCCAAGCGAATGACGTATCACCCTGAATGATGTAATAAGCAGGAAAGCCGACGTGCAAATCTGCAGAGACATGCGACGCGAACTGATGAGCAATCTCTTGCCATTCCAGGAGAAGTCAGACTTCGAGTCGCCTGGTTCAGAAATGCAATGCAATGTTTGCTTGAGACTAGTGTAAGAGCTAAAGGCTTGTTGTTTACCATTGTTGGTTTGGCTGTGGGTGTCGGTGGTGTTCCAGAGTCTTGAGGCTGCGAGCATTTGCTTTCATCCAGTGCGTATGTGCTATGGACTGGGGGGGGTTAACACACACAGGGGGTGCGCGCAGTTGGAGCGCCTGCATTGACTGCAGTGGCGGGATAGATGGTGGGTGAGACTGATATTTTCTGTTGACCGTTACCGAGGAGATTAAACATTACGCTACTGAAGAGACTGGTCATTTTGATGTTAGACATTTACTGTTACCAAGTTTAAGAACGTTAGCATGGATGTTACAAGTCCTTTTGTGTTAATTAATAAACCCTTTTAAAACATCTGGAATTCATGAATTCCTTGAACGCATCGAAGAGCCCACTTAGCCTCCGAGTGGATTTTATAATGGATAGTCACTAAAGTTGAATATGAATGCCAATAGTTATTGGCAATGATGAGTTGTCTGTGTTTGTATCATCCATTTACCCATGGATACAAATTGGCCTGAGGCTCTGCTGAATCTGTCAACTTTCTGGTTCTGACGCTTCTCTAATCCAGAACAACTGGATTTAAATATTTCATTTATAGGCAAACTTTAATCGATTTTATTTTGTTGTTAGGATCGAAAAGTCAAAATACCTCGCCCAATTGGTCAGGGTCCAAGTTCGTTCGTTCCAGCCAAAGAGGTAAGTGAATCAAGTTTAATCCAACTCTTGCGATTCCATTGAGGGTAGTTCTGTACTGGTTCCTGCAGCGATCAGTGAACAAATTTTAATTATTTTCACATTGATTCTAAAGAACCAAAAAGTTACATTAAGTGATAAAACTCATTGCAAGCTGGCACTGGTTTGGATCATTCCTGTAGAGACAAGCTCGCATCCTGCCTTGGCGGTGAGGAAGTATACATGAACGTTTGTTTTATCTTTCTGGTTCAGAAAGGAAATCTGGCATACTTACCTGATGGCAAGTATATGGGCTGGGGTTGATTGAGGGCAATTTAGAATGGACAGCAAGGGACATTGCTATTGATCTTTACTTCCCCTGAGTAAGAAAAAGACAGCTGAGCCTCAAGTAGCAAAGAGGATCGAACAACCTTTAACTGTATTCCTTTATTTCAAAGGGTTCCTCAAGATTTCTGCCTCTATTACACAGAAATTGTATCATAGAAGGAAGTTAGCCAAACCAGTATGGGACTATCTTGTTGCCTCGAGAGCTGTGCATCTCATTTGTTTGACTTCTCCTATTCCCATGTTAATGACAGAAAATACTGAAAAATAGTTAGCAAAATCCCTATCTCTCTGTCACAACCGCTTCTCGCTGCTACCTTTAGGCACAAGGTATAGAAGCATGACAAGTTCCATCCTCAACATTCATTGGAGCGACTTCATCTCCAGCATCGAAGTACTTGAGATGGCAGAGGCCGACGGCATCGAATACACGCTGTTGAAGACCCAACTGCGCTGGGTAGGTCACGTCTCCAGAATGGAGGACCATCGCCTTCCCAAGATCGTGTTCTATGGCGAGCTCTCCACTGGCCACCGAGACAGAGGTGCACCAAAGAAGAGGTACAAGGACTGCCTAAAGAAATCTCTTGGTGCCACATTGATCACCGCCAATGGGCTGATCTCGCCTCCAACCGTGCATCTTGGCACCTCACAGTTTGGCGGGCAGCAACCTCCTTGGAAGAAGACCACAGAGCCCACCTCACTGACAAAAGACAAAGGAGGAAAAACCCAACACCAACCAACCAATTTTCCCTTGCAACCGCTGCAACCGTGTCTGCCTGTCCCACATCGGACTTGTCAGCCACAAACGAGCCTGCAGCTGACGTGGACATTACCCCTCCATAAATCTTCGTCCACGAAGCCAAGCCAAAGAAGAAAAGATAGAAGCATGAAGTCCAGCATCTCCAGGTTCAAGAACAGTGCACTTGTACACTGTACTTGGGCATACAGCAACCTCTCAGCTCTTGGGTGGTGTCTAACCTGAGTATTTTTAGCACTATTTATTTCTGATTTTCCAACAAGTTTTGCATTTTGCTCACTTGCCACACACTAATCTAATCTCTAATGCTGATGTGGACTCCTCCCTTGATCATTACCTTTGGCTCTGCACTCAACAATCTGTATGTTATCTACAGAGGCTTGTTCAGCTCTTTGAGGGTTAGGGGTTGTCATTCAGTTGTTCTAGAGTTGCCTGTAGTCCAGATTAACTGAGTTTACAATACTTCTTTTTCTTGGTTTTGCCAGATTTGTATAACTAAAGCTTGTATCGATGGTGATTGGAGTGAGACCTCACTCTGAATCCATAGTGTACTTAACTATTGTACTCCAGGCAGGTTCTGCAAGACTTCTACCAGGCAGAATTAGCACTACTCATTTCTAAATTAGCTTGGCAGCATGGGTTCAAAGCACTGTAACATTTGAAGGTTTTTAAACTGCATTGGTCCATTAAAAAGGGTTTATTGTGTGGATCTTTCTATGAGATGATGGGGAGCTGAATTAGTTTATGGCATTGAAAAGGAACACTCCCCTCTACTCAGAATTCCAAATTTTAAGAGGCTTCAATCAAATGTTTCAATATGTGTGAGAATCGGCAAAAAATTGCTTCCCATCAATTTCCAAAATTTTCATTAAAATCTTGAAACCTTAATAGTTGAGGAGTGAGGTAGTGGAGGTGTGCAAGTTGCACTTGCTTTTGTTTCTAGTGCCTAGGGCAGTGCTGTTAGCACAACGCTGTTACAGCGCCAGCAACTCCAGGTTTGAATCCGACGCTGTCTGGAAGGAGTTTGTACGTTCTCCCCGTGTCTACGTGGGTTTCCTCCAGGTACCAGATTCCTCCCCGCTTCAAAATGTCCTGGGGGTCGGAGGTTAATTGAGTGTCATTGGGTGGCACTAGCTCGTGGACCAAAAGGGCTTGTTATCGTGCTATACGTCTAAGTTAAATTAAAATTAAATGTTGAATTAAATTCAGGTGCTTTAAATTTTTGGGCAGATGATACAAGGAGTGTGCGAGGGGGAAAAACCTGCACAGGAATGCTTCAGGTGTGGGAAGCGCTTTCTAGTGAGATCGGGGCTTTCCAACAATCCGAGAGGAACCAGACAGAATCTGTGCATAGCTGTGGAGGTGGCATTGTTCCACTGAGACCCAATACTGATTTTGTGGCTGCTATTCAAATTCTATCTAATCAGACCTTTTGACTTCAACCTCCAGTATTTCCTGGTTCTTTCTGGGTCATTCCTGTAAAATGTTCAACCACTGACAAAGGCTTTTTGTTCTCTTTGAATTTATTACTGACTAGATCATAAGATCTTGCAGTCAATGTGCTGGATGGTAGAAAGAGGTAAACAAGTGATCTAATCATGGTTTTGAGTTGCATCAGCTAAGTAAAACATGAAAATCTGTAGGCAAAAACTATTTCAGTTCTGTGTCACGCTCCCATACTCTGATGTCTTTTTGTGGCCTTATTACTATCCCACCAAGACCACCCGCAAACTGGAGAAACAACATCTGATTTTCCATCTGGACATTTTCCAAGCAGATGCAATAACTTCCCTTCCCCTTTCCAGTTCCCTTCCCTCCACCCAGCCATCTCTCCCCTTAATCGCTGCTATCCCCCCACCTCCCTTACACCTATCACCTCCTGCCTTTGTGACCACACCTCCTCCCTTACTCTTTTGCTTGGACACCTGCCAACATTTTTACATACCTTAACAAAGGGCTCAAGCCTGAAACGTCGGTTATGTATTTTTACCTTTGCTAAATAAAGGACACTGTTTGACCTGAGTTTCTCTAGAATTGTGTGTTTGCATCAGCTGAGTACCTGTTTGGTTTCTCTTGCCAAAGCTGCCTCATGAAAATTGGGCATTACAACTTGCATTGAATAAAGTAGCTGTCTATTACCTGGAATCCTTTATCAGTTCCATTCAGTTATGCATAACTTCAGCCAACGACATCACGGGCATCAGTCTTCACTCCATCGAGGACATCTACACGAGGTGGTGTCTTAAGAAAACAGCCTCTATCCTCAAGGACACCCAGATGAACACCCAGCAGCACAAGGACAGCTTCTTCCCCTCTGCTATCAGATTTCTGAATGGACAATGAACCGCAGATACTGCCTCATTTTATCCTATTTTCTTGCACTACTGTGTATACTCGAGTAAAAGTTGACCCAATGCCCCGACCACATACTCTCACCTTGGCCCTGTCTGTCCGTTCATCTGAGTTCCCAACGCCCCGTCCGCAGACTTGCCACCTGGTCCCGTCCTGGCTATCGGAACTCCCAATGCTTTGAAGGATGCAGGTACTTAGCACAGTCAAAAGTGGCTTGTGTGTAATAATCGATTCCCTCAATTGTACCCTAAAAAATTGGTCCACAAAATTTATATATAAAATATTTATTTTTGTAATGTAATTTGTGGCAATAATTTCCACTGTAACACTGCTGCAAAACACCAATTTTGTGACATGTTCTGGTTCTGAGCTGGGAAGCTGTTGGGAACCTGAGCACTGTAACTTTAAAAGGTACACAATGAGTTGTGGCCATCTCCTGCTAAGGGCATCAACTTGTATGATTTAAAGGGATGTTGTAACTTGCCCTGCTTCTCTGGGTGACTGAGTTTGTGTGTGTAAGGCAGCCAATCTCAAGAGGGGTCCTACGCCTCCCCAGGGACCACAGCATGGGGGTCCTATGGCTTCCCCAGGGACCACAGCATATTTAAATAAAAGCCTGGTTTTCTTTTCACCTTGCATCGTCAGTAGAAGAGGAGCGCGGAAGCAGCCCAGACTTGACTGATTCAAAGGGAAGGGAGCCCATAAACTTTGGGTAGACTGCTGGAAAAGGCCATAGCTGGAAAAAACGTTAAGAATGGCTGGTCCAGTGGGGTCGCTGGGGAAATGTTGGCCAGCAGTGATGGTTGAAAGGGCATTGGTTGCATTTTGTTTTCTGTAGGTGCATCCACATCCCTGTGAGTGGCAGGGACTTATGAGAGGATCAAGGGTCATTGCAGAGAGTCCCTCCGAGTCCTCTCATGAGAGGCCTGTTTGGACATTCACAAATGGGCGGCCGGCCATCTGACTCGTTCACCCCGGTGTTTGTGGGCGTTCCCTGCGGCCGAGCTTCTGAGGTTGCATCAGTGACATTGTTTTGGCTTGAAAGCACTCTGGGTATTCTGAAAAGGATGCAAATGGTACTAGAAGAATGCCTTGGAGTGGCTTTCCCAGCACCTCTTGCTGAGCAGAGGCCAGTTTAATGAACCACAGACTTGGTGGGAATATTTGTCTCTTGGAAATTGTTTTTTTTTTCCTCTTTGTCACAGTCTGCCATGATCAGTGAAACTATCCAGAGTATGCACCAATCCACGCAGAAATCTGGAATTTTAAATTTAGAACTATGTAATTTATAAAATGCAGAAGTATAATTTGCCTTGGAATGTGAAAGACTTGCACTTCTACACTCACATCCATCACATGATCCAAAGCATTTTGCACTTTGTCATTCTTCTGGAAAATAGTTGCTCTTGCAATGTAGGAACACAGTCATTTTGTGCAAAGGAAGCACCCACAAAGTGACTCATGGGTTCTTCAATGCTCTTGATTTCTTCCCACATCCCACAGATCTCGTAAATCAAAGAATCGAGTATAAGAGTTGGGATGTTACGGGAAAGACATTTTAAGAAGTGCGTGGTCAAATTTGGAGAATTGTGTGCAATTTTGGTCACCTAACTAAAAGAAAGATATCAATAAGATTGAAAGAGTGCAGAGAAGATTTACTAGGATGTTGCCCAAGTGAGTTCTTTTCTTTGGATTGGCTTCGCGGACGAAGATTTATGGAGGGGGTAAATGTCCACGTCAGCTGCAGGCTCGTTGGTGGCTGACAAGTCCGATGCGGGACAGGCAGACACGGTTGCAGCGGTTGCAGGGGAAAATTGGTTGGTTGGGGTTGGGTGTTGGGTTTTTCCTCCTTTGCCTTTTGTCAGTGAGGTGGGCTCTGCGGTCTTCTTCAAAGGAGGTTGCTGCCTGCCAAACTGTGAGGGGCCAAGATGCACGGTTTGAGGCGATATCAGCCCACTGGCGGTGGTCAATGTGGCAGGCACCAAGAGATTTCTTTAGGCAGTCCTTGTACCTTTTCTTTGGTGCACCTCTGTCACGGTGGCCAGTGGAGAGCTCGCCATATAACACGATCTTGGGAAGGCGATGGTCCTCCATTCTGGAGACGTGACCCACCCAGCGCAGCTGGATCTTCAGCAGCGTGGTCTCGATGCTGTCGACCTCTGCCATCTCGAGTACTTCGACGTTAGGGATGAAAGCGCTCCAATGAAAGTTGAGGATGGAGCGGAGACAACGCTGGTGGAAGCGTTCTAAGTGAGTTATAAGAAATGGTAAAACAGGTTAGGACTTTATTCCCTGGAGCATAGAAGAATGAGGGGATATTTGATACAGATATTTAAAATTGAGGGGTCTAGACAGTAAAGATAGGTAGGCTCTTTTCACTGAGGGTAGGTGACATTCAAACCAGAAGCCATGGGTCAAGGGTGAAAGGAGATGAGTTTACACAAAGAGTGATGGGAGCGTGGAACGAGCTGCCAGCTAAAGTGGTGAATGTGGGCTCTATTTTAACATTTAAGAAGAATTTGGATTGGTTCATGGATGGGAAGGCTATGGAGTATTATGGACTGGGTGCAGGTCAGTGGGACTAGGCCAAAGGATGGTTCGGCTCAGACTAGAAGGACTGAAGTATCTGCTTTGTGTGGTCACGTTCTGTGTGTTCGTTAATAGTCTGTTGTAAATTTTCCCGAGGGAGATGGGAGAATTTGGGGAGTTGGTAGGCAGGTTGGTCTCAGGGAGCATCGAGGGATAGGATAGCTGTCAGCATTGGGCAGATGGGCTGATGGCGGCATCCTATGCCCTGTGCGGTGTGATTATTGGGTTGTGAATTCAGACACTGGGGCTAATTTCCCTGTTCTTCAGGAAAGTGTTCAGGTATCATCCGTCATTGAGCAATTGGGATAAGTTGTCAAATGGAATCTCGGCCTTTAGTACAGATACTGTATCAAGTCTCCACTCCACACTCATGTCACTGAAGTGAGAGTTTTCTGACTTCAAGAAACAGTACTTCTTGTTGACAATGAACATGTAAATTGTTGAACAATTCGTTACTAGAAATTATGTTAGTCTGCAATTCTTTTGCATGGTGTTAAGTATGATAGCTGTTGCAAAGGCACCCAAATATTATCAAGTGTAACTCCAATAATCTAGGACCTTTGGGACTTGGTGCTGGACCAGCAGATCTTCCACACTATTGAATTTAAATTTAGACATACTGCAGGGTAGCAGGCCCTTCCAGCCCATGAGCCCGTGTTGGCCAATTACAGCCAATTGACCCTATAACCATCTGTTGAGCCTGTTGTGGAGACCGTTCTCAATGCCAGTCTTATCAAATTTGTACAGTGAACCCCCTGATATCCAGCACTAAAGAATTGGTAGATGCCAGATAAGTAATTTTTCTGGGTGCTTGAGACTGCGTGGTGTCTGGCGGACTCACGGCGAGGTGTGTCAATTTTCAACTTGTGTCTTTTACCTATCTATTTCTGATATATTCTGCCAGATAATGGGGGTTTTACGGTACTTTGGGTGAATTTAAATTAAATTTAGACATACAGCACAGTAACAGGCATTCCGGCCCATGAGGCCATGCTGCCCAATTACACCCTATTAACCTATAACCCCTGGTACATTTTGACGAGTGGGATGAAACTGGAGCACCCAGAGGAAATCCTCGCAGACACAGAGAATGTACAGGCTCCTTACAGGTAGCGCTGGATTTGAAAGTGGGTCGCTGGCGCTGTAACAGTGTTGGACGAACTGCTATATGCCAATGGTGCTGTCCTGCGTATTACTCTTGTTAATATGCCAATTTACTTTTTAATTCATTTTTATTAAAGGGGTTACAGCTTTTCCAGTAGGCTCAATGTGTTTACCGTAGTTGTGGGAAAGGGCCCTGGTGAGGCAAAGTCAAACCTTCAGAATTTTGGTGCAATAGAATATTAAAGACTTGCTCTGTTCGGGGTAGAATTTGAGCTATAATGGGAAAACTAAATATTATCCCCTCCACCAGCTCTAAACTGGAGAATTAAATGTTTTGGTTAAACATTTCATCCAACAGCTCCCCAACACTGCAGTCCTGCTGAGAAATCTGTCCTCGACCCACCCAGGGCTGCTGGGCTCAGCTGCTGAAGAATTCGACGACTGCTGTGTCTGTTAAATGTACATTCCTGCGTCAAAGCTACAAAACTATTTGTCTCAGAAATAAAAGCAGAAATACTGGGCAGGTCCGGGCCTGACCGCAGTACTTTCAGCAATTTCTGTAGTCTTCAACATTGAAATCTGCTGTCTCTCTGGAACATGCTAGCACTGAATGCATTTGGTTAATTTGTAAGCATTGGTCTTGGCGAGACTCAGTAGGTCAGGTAGAATCTACAGAGAGATGGTCAGAGTCCTTCTAGCTCCTTGGTCATTTCTCTATCAGCCATTCTCAATGGGGGCCCTACAACCCCCTCCCCACCCCGGGACCACAACACATTCAAATAAAAGCCTTGTTTTCTTTATAAATTTAGATGTACAGCTTGGTAAGGCACCATTTCAGCCCAGGAGTCCGTGCCACCCAATTAACCTTCAACCCCTGGTAGGTCTCAAATGGTTGGAGGAGACCGGAGTCCCGGGGGGAAACCCATGCAGACACAGGGAGAACATACAAACCCCTTACGGCGTAGGATTCAGACCCTGGTCCAGATCACTGGCGCAGTAAAGGCATTCGCTAACCACCACGCCAACCATTGCCACCCCTGCGCCAACCATTCTGCTGCTCATGCAACGTTTTTATGTAGTCGGTAGGAGAGAAGTACGGAAGAAACCAAAACTTGACTGCTTTACAGGGAAAGGGGCCCCTAAACTTTGAGCAGAGTCATGGGGTGGGGTTGGACCATAGCCAGAATAAAATGTTGAGAATGGCTGGTCTAGGTCAAGTTTGGTTTGCAGGTGCAGCAGATAATGAAGAAAGCAAATGGAATGTAGGCCTTCATTGCCGGAGGATTGAATTTAAGAGCGAGGAGGTTCTAATGACTTTAGCTACAGGGGGCTGGTGTGGCCACACCTGGAGTACTGCGTGCAGTTCTGATCGCCTCGAGCAAGGATATACTGGCTTTGGAGGCAGCGGAGAGGTGATTCACCAGGCTGATTCCAGAGATGAGATTGGCCTCTGAGAGAGTGAGTTGTCTTGGAATATACTCTCTGGAATTCGGAAGAATTAAAAAAAAATTTAGACATGTAGCATGGTATCGGGTCCCCTCGGCCCACAAGCCCATTCCACCCTTATAACCTACAACCCCAGTAAGCTTTTGAATAGTGGGAGGAAACCCATGCAGACATGAGAACACAAAAACTCCTTACAGACATTATGGGATTCGAACCCAGGTTGCTGGCACTGCTGGAGCATTGGGCTAACCATGCCTCCCCTGGAAGCAAGCCCACTGGGTCGCACACAGCTCAATCCCCTCAACTGTATTAATAGGCAAAGTGATTCATTAATATTATTGCTTGGATACATTGGAAGGAAGTTTGGTATTTGTGGGACTCTAGAGAAAGCAGCTCAGATTAAAAAAAACTGAGTAGAATCAGTCAGGCATATAATGTTCTCTGTTAATGTGGCAAGAATGATGGGGGATCTTTTGGAAATGAACACAATTGTGAAAGGGATATAGAAGAAGGAAAGTTGTTACCAGTGGTGGTAGGAGAGACTAGAACTTGGGAACATGGTCTTGAGATTTGGGGGAGTAGATTTGAGACAGGTGAGAAACTGCTTTTCCCAGAGAGTAGTGAATCTGTGGAATTCTCTGGTCAAGGAAGCAGTGGAGGCTGCCTCATGTTAATTGAATTTTAAATCTTTGGCCAGAGGAGTTGAAGGTTATGGGAGAAAAGGGTGGGTAGGTGGAGCTGAATCCACGGCCAAATCTTGTTGAAAGGCAGAATGGACTTAATGAGCCAGAGAGCCTTTTCCTGTTGTATTCGAGTTAATTTTTCTGCCTGAAGTTTGCGTCAGTAATATCTGACCAGTGTGACTAAGTTATCCTCAACAGTCTATTTCGTGAAAGTAAAATGCCATGGATATGGGGCAGCATTGGTGAAATGAGCTGCAGACATCTGGTGAAAGGTGACTTTCTCCTGCATTTTGCCTGCCAAACGTTTCTTGCATTTTCCTTCTGGATTCAAGGTTTAGAAGGAATGCAATTACAAAAGATAAGTAACTCCAGTGAGTAAACATTGTTTATGTTTGGCCACTGAGTATTCAAGGCAAAAACTAAAAAGGTCTGAACATAGAGAATTGAGGGTCTGGTGATGGTGCCAAGATGTAGCCGGTTCCCACAAAATGGCAGTCTTTGCTCTTGCCATGACTCTGAATTGAGTTTTGAGTTGTGTTTGAATTCTGTGCTAAACATTGACCCAGATTGGGAAGTGTGTGCATCATGTGCTCTGGTTACAGATTCTACAGGAAGATCTAGAAGATGCTGAAAGACAACTCTACATTGAAGCTTTTGTGTCCACTGGTCGTGTGAACAATATAACCATGGTGATGGGTTTACATCCACAGTATCTTGAAAGCTTTTGGAAGACCCAATACTATCTCCTACAGATGGATGGCCCTCTACCATATCACTATAGACATTACATTGCTTTGATGGTAAGTTGGTGTTGGTATTCCCTTTAAAAACAAAAGAAATGGGAGCAGGAGTCGGCCATCTGGCCCATCGAGCCTGCTCTGCCATTCAATGTGATCATGGCTGATCTGATGATAGGTTCATCTCCACCAACCTGCCTTTTCTCCATATCCCTCAATTCCCCTACAATGTTAAAATCGATCTAACCTTGTCTTCAATATATTTACCAGTAGCCTCCACTGCTTCTCAATGATGAGTGAATTCTACAGATTGACCATCCTCTGAGAAAAGCAGTTTCTCCTCATCTCTACCCTAACTCTACTACCCTGAATCTTGAGGCTATGAGCCCTAGTTCTAGCCCCCCCCCCCCCACCCCCAACCAATGGAAACAACTTAGCTACCTATATTTTATCTACGGCTTTCATAATTTTATACATTTCTATAAGATACCCTCTCATTCTTAAATTCCACTGAGTACAGTCCCAGACGACTCAATCTCTCCTCATAGGCTAACCCCCTCATCTGTGGAATCAACCTGGCGAAACTCCTCTGCACAGCCTCCAAAGCCAATACATCCTTCCTCAAGTAAGGAGACATGAACTGTACGCAATACGCCAGATGCGGCCTCATCAGTACCTTGTATTGTAGCATAACCTCTCTGCTCCTAAATTCAATTCCTTGCAGCAAAATAGACAGTAACCCACACTGGAGTGAGCCCTTTAGCTTTCAATCTATGCTGAACATGATGCTAAATTTGCTGTTGACACATAATGCATATCCCTCTATTCTCTGCATATTCGTGCTAAGGAGGTGCACCAAAATGACAATGTAGAAAATATTTATTTCTAATTCTTTTTGGACAGTTTGTAGTGTATATCTAGATAAAATGCATTATTAGGTCTGAAGTTATATGCAGGTTAAACCAGGCAAGGGCAGCAGACTTTCCAAATGGAAACAAGCCATTTTCAAGGTTCCTTTTATTAACCATACAGCACGGAAACAGGCTAATTTGACACTTCTAGACCGCACTGATCCAAGTACCCTCCTCTAATCCCACTTACCAGCACTATGTCCATATCCCTCCAACCCCCTCCCATCCATATACTTATCCAACTCTTTCTTAAATGACAAAATTGACCCTGCCTCCACCACCTTTCCCGGAAGCCCATTCCACACAGTAACCACTCTCTGAGTAAAGAAGTTCTCCGTCATATTACTCCTAAACCTTTGCCCTTCAACTCTCAACCCATGACCTCTTGTATCCATCTCTCCTACTCACAATGGGAAAAGCCTTTCCACATCAACTCTATCTATCCCTCTCATTATCTTAAACACCTCTATCAAATCCCCTCTCAGCCTTCTCCGTTCCAAGGTATAAATACCTAATTTGCTCAATCTTTCCTTGTATTCCAGATGCTGAAACCCAGACAACATTTTTGTAAATTTTCTCTGCACTCTCTCTATCTTGTTAATATCCTTCCTATAAATTGGGGACCAGAACTGCACACAGTAATCTAAATGTGGCCTCACCAATGCCTTTTACAATTTCATCATGACTTCCCAACTCCTATATTCTATGCACTGATTTATATAGGCAAGCATACTAAAGGCCTTCTTCACCACCCTATCCACATGCACTCCTACCTTCAGGGAATAATGCACAGTTATTCCTAGATCTGTCTGTATCTTCAATCCCCTCCCATTTACCACATATGTCTTGCTTTGATTATTCTTTCCAAAATGAAGCCACTCACACTTATCAGCATTAAATTCCATCTGCCATCTTTCTGCCTACTCCTCTAAGCAGTTTAAATCCCTCTTCAATCTTTGAAAACCCCCCTCTTCATCATCCACAATGCCCCCTATTTTAGTATCATCTGCATATTTACTAATCCAATTTACTGCCCCATCCTCTAGATCATTAATATATATGACAAACAGCAACGGTCCCAATACCGAACCCTGAGGTACACTGCCTGTCACTGGCCTCCATCCTGACAAACAATTATATACTACTACTCTCTGGCACCTTCCTTCCAGCCACTGTTCAATCCATTTAACTATCTCCAAATTAATACCCAAGGACTTAGCCTTCCTAATTAACCTCCCATGCGGAACCTTATCAAAGGCCTTACTGAACTCCATATAGACAACATTCACTGCTCTACCCTCATCAACATTCCTAGTCACCTCTTCAAGAAATTCAACAAGATTGGTCAAACATGACCTTTCACGCACAAATCTGTGTTGAGTGTCCCTGATCAGACCCTATCCCTCCATTTTATATATATATATATATATATAAATATATAGTATATATATATATATATACGAGCTCTCCACTGGCCACCGTGACAGAGGTGCACCAAAGAAAAGGTACAAGGACTGCCTAAAGAAATCTCTTGGTGCCTGCCACATTGACCACCGCCAGTGGGCTGATAACGCCTCAAACCGTGCATCTTGGCGCCTCACAGTTTGGCGGGCAGCAACCTCCTTTGAAGACCGCAGAGCCCACCTCACGAACAAAAGGCAAAGGAGGAAAAACCAAACACCCAACCCCAACCAACCAATTTTCCCTTGCAACCGCTGCAATCGTGTCTGCCTGTCCCGCATCGGACTTGTCAGCCACAAACGAGCCTGCAGCTGACGTGGACTTTTTACCCCCTCCATAAATCTTCGTCCGCGAAGCCAAGCCAAAGAAGAAGAAAGATATATATATATATATATATACACTATCTCTAAGAATGCTTTCCATCAATTTACCTACCACAGACGTCAAACTTACAGGCCAACAATTGCTAGGCTTGCTCCTCGAACCCTTTTAAACAAAGGAACCACATGCGCAACACGCCAATCCTCCGGCTCTATACCAATCTCTAATGACATTTGAAAAATCACTGCCAGAGCCTCTGCTATTTCCTCACTAACTTCTCTCAAGGTCCTGGGGAAAATCCTGTCAGGACCTGGGGAAAATCCTGTCAGGACCTGGAGAAATATCCACCTTTATATGTTTCAAAAGCTCCAGTACTACCTCTTTCTTAATCACTGTAGTCTCCATATATACCCCCTTTGCTTCCTTTACCCTGCAGTTCAATATCCTTCTCCTCAGTAAATACTGAGGAAAAGAAATTGTTCAAGACCTCCCCCATCTCTTTTAGTTCCACACATATTTGTCCTTTCTGATTCTCTATTGGACCAATTTTGTCTCCTTTTGCTATTTACACATTTGTAGAAACCCTTTGGATTTGTTTTCACTCTGCTTGCTATAGCCACCTCATACCTTCTTTTGGCTTTTCTAATTTCTTTCTTAAGATTCTTTTTACATTCAATATAGTACCCAAACATCTTTTTTCTCTGTTTTTTATATATATTGTAGTACTCCCTCTTTTTTTCGAACCAAGTTTCCAATATTCCTTGAGAATCATGGCTCTCTCAAACTTTTGACCTTATCTTTCAACCTAACAGGTATATAAAGATTTTATACTCTTAAAATCCCTCCTTTAAGAGACTCCATTTCTCTATTAATCCTTCCCAGAAAACAAATTGTCCCAATCCACCCCTTGTAAATCCTTTCGCATCTCCTCAAACCTAGCTTTTCCCCCCACTCAAAATCCTCAACTCTGGGCCCAGACCTATCCTTTTTCTTGAAGCTAATGGTACTATGATCACTGGACCTGAAATGCTCCCCCACACATACCTCTGTCACCTGACCCATCTCATTCCCCAACAGTAAATCCAGCACAGCTCCCTCTCTAGTTGGTACCTCCACGTATTGATGTAAAAAGCTATCCTGCACACATTTTACAAACTCCAACCCATCCAGCCCTTTAACGAATATCTGCTATCTCCCTACTAATTTGTTCCTCTAATTCACGTGCCCCATTCGGTGGTCTATAATACACCCCTATAATTGTAACTTCCCCTTTCCCATTCCTCAATTCCACCCAAATAGCCTCCCTGGACGAGGGTTCTATTCTATCGCACCTAAGCACCGCTGTAATATTTTCTCTAACAAGTAGTGCAACCCCACCCCCTCTTCCCCCCCGCCTCTCGGTTCTATCACACCTTAAGCAACTAAATCCAGGAATATTTAGCTGCCAGTCACAACCCTCCTGTAACTATGTTTCACTAATCGCTACCACGTCATACTTCCAAGTGTCAATCCATAACTTCAGCTCATCTACCTTCCTTACAATGCTCCTAGCATTAAAATATATGCACATATATTGTCCCATAATAATAAATTTAAAAATGCAACATGCATGATATGCTTTAACTGTTGCCACTGTAAGGGAGACAGTCACTGTTAGTGTTGTCCAGTGCCCCTTAGTGAAGGAGAAAGAGAAGCAAAAGAGAGCTCCTTTGGAGTCACTGAGGGTCCACGGATTCACCTCCAGTGCTCCCGCAGCCGCACAGACTCCTGTTCGACCCTTCAGCAGCGCGAGCCCCAGATCCAAACCTCCAACACGATCAAGAAGCCTTCAATGCCCGAGGCCTTTCTCGTTCTCAGAGCCCTCTTGAATCCCGGCTCCAATACCTGGTTCCCACGAACCAGTGTCCCACAGCCCGTGTGGGTCCCCCGACTGCAAGTCACCAGCAACCCTTCGTCTGTGTGAGTCCTGTTGCAGAGCCACTCGCTGGCCTGCCACGGTCACATTCTGTTGGGTAATCGCTACTGCTTCTCTTCGGGGGTGGGGGGGGGGAGTGCGGTGGTGCATAATTCTCCCCATTTCTGGTGCCCTGCACCAATCTGCATTTCCCCGGAGTCTGCAGCCCCTTGCCGTCACTGCTGAGCATAATCCAATTTTGGTGTTTGTTTCTGAATCACAATCACAGATGCTTGCTGCTTGATTCCTCATTTATCTGAAGGGCAAATTATTTTGTTGAATTGGGGAATCAAGACCATGGTAACTGCCACCTTGATTTTTACATGGTTGTTCTTTCCTCTGTTGGTACAAGTGGTGAAGACATAAACCTGCCTGAAAATCAAATGCGACTTCAATGCTAAATCTTAATGGGTTATGAGAGTAAAGTATTGAGAAAAGAAGAGGATTTTAGCCGACTCAAGATTTGTCCTTGTAACATTCCATTGATTAAGCTGACTGCATTTATCTCTACTCCACTAGCCCCACATATGTTGATTACCATGTTTATAAATCTGTTGATCAGGTTTGCGTATTTGGGGCTACACGCAAGGTAAAATACTGCAGCATTGAGGTTGTCCTTTTATCTTTCAGGGTTGGAGTTGATGCTCACAGTGGTTTGCCAAACCAGACTTTCGTTGCATCAATTGTGAGCTTGACCTCATCTCTGTTTCGTTGCAGGCTGCTGCCCGGCACCAGTGCTCCTACCTCGTCAGCCTTCACGTCAACGAGTTCCTCCACGTTGGTGGGAATCCGGAGTGGTTAAATGGGTTAAACTTTGTGCCACAGAAAATGAGGAACCTCAATGAAATCAACAAAATCTTGGCTCACAGACCTTGGCTGATCACAAAAGAACACATTGAGGTAAGTTGCTAGTAAAATATTCAACAATGAATCATCTTGTTATCAAAGAAGACATTTATCAAGTCCTGGTTTGTAATTAGTATGTGTGGTTACTGGTTTTGGAGCAATTATCTGATGGATTTGAAGATGTTATTGCTTTCATCGTGCCAATAACACACTCTAGGTTGGCTTGTAATAGTGCAGTTCTAAAGCATGGAAACAGGCCTTTTGGTCCAACTTGTCCCTTTTTCATCAGTTCCTATCCCTCAAAACCTATCCTATCCATGTACCCTGTTTCTACTTCTTCCTCTGGCAGCTTGTTCCAATCCCAGAAAACTGCTAGCGGTAAATCCATGGACACAGACACTGAAGGGACTCTTTTGCTTTTTCCCTTGTCTGTAAGGGTGCCAGACAATACTAATGGCGACTCTTTGCCTTGTGCCAGGGAAAAGTTAAAGTATATCTTGTTACATTTTTAATATGTTACTTGATAAAAGGAACCTTGTGAAAAGGGACAACTTCCCAATATTTCTTCTTACTTTTAAATCAATACCTCTAGTTTAATTACCATAATCTCGAGGGGGGGTGGGTGGGAAGAGAATAGCCAATTACTCTTTTCCTTATCTACACATCTCAGATTTTATAAACTCCCATTCCCCTCTTGACCTGCTACACTCCGGTGAGAGATGTCCCAACCTCTCCTTGTAATTCAAGCCATCCATAATATTCTGCTGAAATATTAAATCTTAACTCCAATGATGTTGCTTATCAAGCCAAAGTTCACGTCAGCATTAACTGAATGCTCTTTGTTATTCGTTATTGTTTTAGAAGAAAACCGTGCAGTTCACATCTAATGGAAAGCAGAGAAGATGATCAGGATGTCCAGGGTAATCTCTCTCCCACCCTTTCCCAACCAGATGGTTATCATTGCTAGAACCTCGGTTTATGTGCAAATTGGCCGTAGAGGTAAAATATACAGGTTTAAAATATGTACTAAAAGCACAGAAATGCTCAGCCAGTTTCTCAGTATCCATAGATATTTAACTGCCATTTTAGGCCTGAGCCCTGCTTCAAGGTATGACTTTCAGGAGACTTTCTCTTTTTACTTCAATCACAGCTTCTGCAGATTTCCATGTTTCACCCCTTTATGTATTTACTAGAACTTTCCCAGACATGCAACCTGTATTGTTTCTTGCAGAACCTGTTGAAGACTGGAGAAAACAGCTGGTCCCTTGCAGAGCTTATCCACGCCGTTGTGCTCTTCACCCATTACCACTCCTTGGCTTCCTTTGTTTTTGGCTGTGGTATCAGACCTGAGCTAGACCAGGATGGTGGCTACACGTTCAGACCTCCCTCTCCACCCAGCAGTGACTCGGACATTTCCAGCAGCTCTGGGCCAGAGGAAGCTGCTCATAGCAGTGCAGTAAGTAAACCTTTACAGTGTGCAAGTTATTGCCATCTGCTGTGACTGTAGTGTAGACAAATCTCAATACTAGTGTTATCAAGTTTGTACAGTAAAACCCCAGTATCTGGCATCTATAGGGATTGATAGATGCCATAAAGTGAATTTGCCGGTTGCTTGAGACTGCATGTTGCGTGATTAACAAACTAATGGTGATGTGCGCCATTTTTAATTTTCTGTATTTTTTGCCTATTTATTTTCTGGAATTTTTTTTTGCTGGTTGCTTGAATTCCAGATGACAGATTTTGCTGTACTTAGTTTGGGTGAATTTAAATTAAGTTTCAATTTAGACATACAGCATGGTAACAGGCCCTTCATGCCCAATTACACCCAACTGACCTACAACCCTGGTGCATTTTGAAGGATGAAAGGAACCCAGAGCATTTGGGGAAACACATGTAGACATAGGGAGAATGAACAAACTCCTTAGAAACAGCGTGAGATTCGAACCCGTGTTGCTGGCGCTGTGGTAGACATGTTAGATATATTTTGTAGCAAATTTGCTCAAGTTGCTTCATCTAAAGTTGTAAAGACTTTCCTCAAAATCCTGACTTTCCCACCACAACTTTTATATTAAAAAAAACGGGGTTTAGTCTTTGAAAATCATGAGATTTGAAGCCAGTGTTAGGAGGAGTAAAATCTTCACCCCAAGAGCTGCTGTGTGAAATGATATCAGTGAAGCCTGCAGTTAATGTCAGAGGCAGATCCTGCAATGTCTCGTGTGACCTGCCTGCCCATTGCTCGAGGTGTGGTTCATGGTCTTACTGAGGTCCATTTTGTGAGAGCATGGTGTTCTTCACTGAGAAGGAAGCTTGAAAGAGTGCAGATAAGATTCAATGTTACTGGGACTGGAAGGAAAGGCAAGGGTTTTTTTTCCCCTGGAGCTCAGGCTGAGAGGTAACCTGAGAAATTTGGCATAGGTAAGATCAGTCTTTACCCCTCGGACAGGGGACTCTAAAATTAAATTGCATAACTTTAATGGGAAAGATTGAAAAGGACCCCCAGAGGCAACCTTCCCCCCCCCCCACCCCACAGGGAGAAGGGGATATGGGATGACCTTCCATGAAGATGGATGGATTTATCACGTTTATTGTCATCAGATTAGACAAGTACAACCTGACGGAGCAACGTTCTCTCGTCCTCAATGCAAAAGATGCATACTCACAACCAGATATAACCCAAATACATATAGACAAACAATACATATGCAGGACAAGTATTTTATCTATAAAAATAAATAAATATTGTTTTGTTAGTGTGAGCAGTTCCTTTGGTCGTTTAGCATTCTCACTGCCCGTGAGAAGAAGCTGGTTGTGCTGGCTCTTCTACTCCAGTATCTCTTTCCTGACGGGAGCACCTGAAAATGCTGTGTGGGGTGTGGAAAGAAATCTCAATGATTTTGAGGGCAAAAAAAAAAATTAATAAACACTTGTACAGGTACATCTTTAAATGTTTTAAATTTAATTTTAAAAATTTAGACATACAACATGATAACATGCCCATGTTGCCCATTTTATTCCCAAATAACCTACATCCACGGTATGTTTTGAATGGTAGGAGGAAACCGGAGTCCCCAGGAAAAACCCACGCAGACATGGATAGAACGTATAAACTCCTTACAGACAGCGTGTGATTTAAACCCTGGTCCTGCTGTAAAGGCGTTGCACTAATAGCTACGCCAACCGTGTAGAAATGGTTTGGAGGGATACGGAGCAAATCCAGGCAAATGGTACTAGCTCAAGTTAGCCATTCGGACAGCATTGACAAGTTGGACCAAAGGATCATTCTGACCAAGATGAATGACTCTGAGGGAGAATAAAATGTTCCTTGGGATCTATAGACACACTAGAATTAGAATTAAGGTAGCCCTCACTATTTCCCTGCACCTAGGAAGAAGATTTGTTTTCTGCCATACATCCCCTCTCCCTTTCTGGAAGTATTGCACTGAAGTGGTGGTTGGGGTTAGTGAACCACCTAACTATTGAGTTTCTAATTCTGCAGAATTTAAACTGGCTGTTGTGCAGATTGGTTTTCTAGATGGTGAGGGAGGATTGGTCTGGCAGACTCGATGTTGGTTTAGGATGAGGCCCATAATCTCAAAATAGCCAGGGTTTGGAAGTGAATTGAGGAAATGTTCTGAAGGTGGAAATAATGCGAACATGTGAAAAGACCATTTGAAGATCCCTGTTATTGTAATGTATTGCATTAAAAAAGCAATATACATGATGTTCTCAGCCTTTGTCTGCTACAAGGCAAACAGAGCGCTGGCTGGTGCCCCTAATGAAAGGAGAAAGAAGCAAAAGAGAGTCCCTTCAGAGTCGCTGTGTCCGTGGATTTGCCTCCAGTGCTCCTCCAGCCTCTGCAGCTGCATAGACTCCAGTCCAAACCATTGGCAACCGGAGCTCCAAATCCAAATGAAGTGCGATTGATTGTTCAGTTTGAAAATTCCACATAATTAATCCAAAACATACCGAGATTGGGCAAATGTAGGGATTGTCATAATCACTGTGGAATAGTTTGGATGGAGAGACCATCATTTAGAGGAAAAAATGGTAGGTTTGCTAGGCAGAGCAAGCAAGTGTATATCAAAGGAATTCAAAGCTAAATTGTATCTATTTTAATATAAGGGGTATAACTAATGAAGTAGATGAATTCAAAGCTTCCACATTGGGGTCTATGAATCTGCCAGAGGCATAGTTGAAGGAAGGGCTACTGCTTTCCCAGGGTGTATTATTCTCAGGTGAGATGGAGGGGTGGTAGAAGTGGAAGTCTTATGTTTCGTCAGATTCCACTGCTTTGATGTTGAGAGGATATCCTAGAAACCTCCAACAGGGCCATATGGGCAGAGATTGAAACTAACGACAAAGGGCAATGTCACTAGGGGTATATTGCCAAGTCCCAACACTTGGCAGATGCAGCAATAGACATGTAGGCAGGTATCAAAGAAGCAATAAAGGTTAAATTGGGGGTTTCATGTTCCCAAATATTAACTGGGAATGCCTTGGTATTAAAGGCTTGGTGGGGGGGGGGGAGTAGAATCTTTGCAGTGCTTTCAGGCACAGAATGTACATCAATGAGGGATAGAACACTTTTGGACCTTGGGGACTGTTGCTGGTCAAGTGGGGAGGATTAAAAACACAATGCTGGAGAAACTCAGTAGGTCCAACGTGTCAGCTTGAGTCCTTTATAAAGGTATGAGCAAAATTTAGGCAGGTACTGTGTACTTTATATAGCAAAGATAAAGATATATAACCAACATTTCAGACGAGCCCTTCATTAAGGTTTGGGCATCTGCCTACATTTTGCTTGTACTTTGAAGGACTCAAACCCGACATATTGATTCTGCATCTTTATCTTTGTTACATGATCTTTATCTTTGCTGTTTGACCTGCTGAGTTTCTCCAGCATTGGGTTTTTACTTCAACCATGATATCCGCAGACTTTTGTGTTTTGCAAGTAGGGAGGATTTTGGATGTGGAGATCTTAACTCTGGTCATTGACATCAGATGAAAATGAGGAAGGACCAAGAACCAAGGTCTTGAATTGGCATTTTCAGATGGGTGGGTAGTTTGGGGAGAGAAGGCTCCAGCCAGCTTTGTACACTGATCCCTAGGTTCTAAGAAAACCACTGTTGAGAATCTGGCAGACAAGTTGGTTACAAGGTGGTCTGAGGTTGTTGTGATCAGCATAGCCAAGCTAACTGGATGGCTTTTGTATTCGTGACATGGGAGGTGGGAAAGAATCAAAGAATTGTTGGCAGGATTCCCAGGATTAAATCTCATTGCTTAATCTAGTGCCTTGATTTTTGAACGTCTTTCAGAGCAGAGAGGATCTGTGCGAGCTGGAGGTGCTAATAGAGAAAATGAAACTGCTGCAAGAAGGTCAACAAAACGAGGAAGCAAGCCAAGAGGAGAAGGCATCACGGTTCGAAAATGAGAAGCGGGAAAGTTTGTTTGTAGCACCTGCAGGTAAACATTGAAGCAACCTCCAATCCAGTAACTGGGGGCTGTTGGAAGGGGTGGCACAGCTTGTGGTTCCACAGACTCTGGCTCAATCCAGAGCTCCACTGCTGTCTGTGTGGAGTTTGCACGTTCTCTGTGTCTGGGCTTCTCAGTTGATTAGATTTCTTTCCACAATCCCATGGGGTTGTGGATCGGTACACTAATTGGCTGATAAAAATTGCCCTAAATGAATGGAGTGGTGGAATCTCAGGGACTTGTCAAGAATGTGGTAAAAATGAAATGGAAATTGGTATGAATTGAGTGTTTGATGATCAGCAGGGACTTGGGCTGAAGAACCTCTTTCATTCTGATGTTAAAGTGGACCTGATCAAGTCAAATTTATTGTCATCTGATTGTACAAGTACAGCCCGAGGAAACAGTGTTCTCCAGTCCTCCGTGCAAAAGCATGCAGACATGACACACATACAGACAAATAATACCTGCAGGACAAGTATTATAAAAATAAATATTGTTTTGTACAAATGAGAGTCTGAGGTTACTTGATAAACATGAATACAGCTGCAAATGTTTTAGTTCACTTTTTAAAGCATGAGAACTCTGTTACAGGGGGGCGTGGCAAGATGGCTAGAAGAAAGATGTGTATTCCACCTTTCCCCAGGTGGATCACTAAATACCCGGTTTTTAAAAAGCATAAAAGTGGTTAAAAATAATATTTACCGTTGTTTAAATAACAGTGATTTATGATGGCATCTAATGTGAAAAAATTTAAACCTCAACTTCAGAAAAAATTACCATACAAAAGTGCTGAAGAATTGAGAACTACCTGCATAGCTGAATCCATGGAATCGTCATTGGGAATCTCCAAGCCTCAGAGGACTCCAGCCGATTCGAGTTTCACTCCGGCGCCAATCCTGCCTCTGCAAGATGGCGCCGACACCTTAGTGAGCTCGGCCATTGCCGACCTGCGTTCACGTGAAGCCGTGCTCGTGGGTGGCACAGCCGACAAGGGGACCCACGACCTCACTGGGCGGTCCGGTGGCACGCAGTGTAGTGTCGGAGGATGCTCCTGCGCGTCCGACAGCTTTGTCTGAACTGCATGGGGCATCCCGGGTCCGAGAATTGCTGGATAAAGTATGGGATGTGGGGGAGCCCGAACACCAGCATCCCGAAGAGGTCAGGGTGCCAGCATCGGGTGCCCAGACCCGCAGCCGTTCAGCTAAAGGATCTGTGATGACTGAGGAAGAAGAGGAACTTACTTTATTGGAATTTGTCCAGTAGGAGGAGCCTGTAGTTAAAGGAGGTAGATCTCAAAAAGTGGAGGTGGAATCTGGAATGGATTCAGTGTTTACTATTTTGGAAGGGATTGCTTGTCAAATGCACAATATGTCCAAACAAAATCAACTCAGGTGAATCAAGGATTTATGGAGATGAAAATAAAAATGAATACCCTGTGTGATGAAATGTCAACTATGAAACAGGAAATGACTGTAGTTAAGAGTGATATTAATAGATGTATAAAATCAGTCGATACTGTGCAAGATAATTTTAAGAAAATTGAAACAGCCTTTTTTGAGGGTCAAAATCAGGTAGAATGTAATAGAGAAAAAATGGAAAAAGTGGAAGGCTCTTTTGTAGATTGGGGAATTCAGAAAAGAGATTTAATGAAGAAGATTGATTCGTTGAAAAATCAAAGTCGAAGGAATAATGTGAAAATAGTTGGTCTCCCAAAGGACATTGAAGGTGCTGACCCTATAAAAATTTTTAAGCACTGGATCCCAGAGGTGCTGGATAAAGAGTTTTTCCCTGAAGGTTTGGAACTGGATAGGGCTCACAGCTCTGAGAAGAAAACCACTTCCTGGACAAACACCGAGAGCAGTCTTGGTTCGTTGTTTAAAATACTAAGATAGAGAAATTATTTTACGTATGGCAGTACAGAAAGCACGGCAGAATCAGTCTCCATTAATGGTTCAAAATAACAAAGTGTTTTTTTATGCCAATTTGAGCCAAGAGGTTATTAGAAGACGACGAGAATTTAATACGGCCAAAGATGTTTTGTGGCGAAAAGGCTACAAGTTTGCTTTTCGTTATCCTGCAATTTTGAAGGTTTTTTATGGAAATTTTCAATCTCAATTCTTTGAGAATGATCATGATGCTTTGGTTTTGCTAATACTTTGCCGGAACTGCAAAGAAATGGGCGTTCTCCTCCGTTGCCTCCTAAGAGGAGAGCAAATGGACATGGGTATGGAAAGAATGGAAAGTATGGAAAGAATGGAAAGAAAGAAGAGTTGACACAAAGTCTTCTTGGTCTTGAAGATCCGGAGCAGTCATTGGGCTTGGAATCATTCCGCTGAATATATGGACTATATTTTATTGTGTTTAATTAAATAATAAATATGTATCTGGCAGAGGTGGGAGTGGATGACACTGAAAACTTTGATAGTCATCTGCCGCTAATGGGTTTACAACACCCAGATTTTTAGGGAATTACTACCTTTGGGTGGTTTTTATTTTGTATTTTTCTGTTATTTTATTTATTTATTTTTAAGGGGGGGTTTTTTGGAAGAATTATAGAAGAGAGCATTATTTTATGTGTGTACATATATTAGTAGTTAAAAAAGATGTCTAAATTGAATTTAGAGGGGTATGGTGGCAGAGTATTAAGAGTGAACTGTAAAGTTTTTGCTGAATCTTTAAGCCCCTAATATAGATGATGAGCAATTTATTTCAGAAGCTTTTCTATTGTTAACTCAAGCTAATGAAAATGTCTTAGTTGGTGATGATTTTAATTGTGTTTTGGATCCTTTATTGGACAGAAATCCAAAAAGTATAAGGAAATCAAAGATGGCAACACAAATTAATGCGTTAATGAAAGATTTAAATTTGGTGGATATTTGGAGAAAAGTTAATCCTACAGAGAAAGATTTTTCTTTTTATTCTTCACTACATGATTCATTTTCTAGAATTGATTTATTTTTGGTATCAGCGCATTTACAAGGTAGAGTATTACGAGCTGAATATAAAAGTAGAGTTATATCAGATCATTCCTTATTACTTTTTTCTTGTGGAAATATGTCTGTCGTTTAGATGGAGGGTTAATGCAATGTTATTGAAAAAAACCAGAGTTTGTTACTTTTGTTAAAGAACATATCTCTTTATTTTTGACCAAGATTGTTAATTCTGTGGATAATCATTTTGTAATATGGGATGCTTTAAAAGCTTATTTGAGGGGGCAGATTATTAGTTTACAAAAGTTAAGAAATGATATATGGCAGAGAGTTGAGAGTTAGAAAATAAGATTGCTGAGTTAGAGAAAGATTTTCAGAAAGATATAACAGAAGATAAAAAAAGTCACATTAGCAAGGTTAAAATTACGTTATAATACTTTACAAACTTACCAGTTTGAGCGCTTAATTAATCGATCTAAACAACATTATTATGTGTTGGGGAAAGAGCTCATAAGGAAGGTACTTGCTTGGCAATTGAAAGCTGAACAGACATCTCGGATTATTAATGCTGTTAAGAAGAATTCAAAAGTTACTTAAACCTTAGGAAATTAATGACCAGTTTTATTAATTTTATCTAAAATTATATACTTCTGAGGGGAAACAGGATAATGGTTCTATTGACTCTTACTTATCTAAATTAATGTTACTGGTATTAGATGGAAACGATATTCAAGAATTGGAATCTTCATTTATGGCTTTTGAAATTAAGGAAGCTATTCAGGAAATGCCGAATGGAAAGTCCCCAGGGGTCGATGGATTCCCTGTGGAATTTTATAAACTTTTTTTATGATGATCTTTCTAATGAATTTGGAGAATTGTTGAATCAAGTTACTGAAGATCAGAAGTTACCAGAATCATGTTCAAGTGCTTTAATAACTGTCATTCCAAAAAAAAGATAGAGATCCATTAAAAGTGTCTTCATATAGACGTATTTCTTTATTAAATGTGGATTATAAAATTATAGCAAAAGTATTAGCGAATAGACTTGCTAAATATTTACCCAAATTGGTACATATTGATCAAACAGGTTTTATTAAGAATAGAAATGCATTAGACAATATATTTCGATTAATTACTTTGATCAACACATATCGAAAGCAACCAACCTATTGGTGGTTGCATTAGATGCATAAAAAGCTTTTGATAGGGTTGAGTGGGATTTTTTGTTTAAAGTGTTGGAGAAATTTAAATTGGGCCCTTCTTTTATTGGTAGGGTTAAGGCTTTATATATGAACCCAATTGCTAGGGTGGTGGCAAATGGACAGATTCCTTTACAATTTAAATTGACTCGTTCAACTTGATAGGGCTGCCCGTTGTCATCAGCCTTATTTGCGTTGGTTATTGAACCGTTAACTCAGGCTATTAGATAAAATGAAAAAATTAGAGGGATGAGGGTTAAGAATGAAGAATATAAAATTAACTTATTTGCGGATGATGTGTTGGTATATTTGATGGATCTGGAATGGTCGTTGAAACAATTGCAAGAGTGCTGAAGTTTGGAGAATTATTGGGATATAAAATTAATTGAGATAAAAGTGAAATTTTACCAGTTGGAGTGGGAGATTTTTCTGAATTTAAAACTATTACAAAATTAAGGTTGGCAAGTAAAATTAAATTTGTGTTTATGGATTCTAATTATCAATCATTATATCAATTAAATTATGTACCTATATTAAGACAGATTAACGCAGATTTTATTAAGTGGAAAGATCTTCCATTAACTTTGATAGGTCGGGTTAATTGTATTAAAATGAATATTTTTCCTCGAATTCAATATTTCAGTCAATACCTTGTTTACTTTTTAAGGGCTTTTTTCAAGATTTGAATAAAGCAGTGCGAGAGTTTTTATGGAAAGGTAAATTTGCTTGAGAGGCATTACATAGACTTACATGGAAGTATACATTGGGCGGACTACAATTACCACATTTTCAAAACTGTTATGAAGTGGCCCAGTTGAAGTTTATTAGTAGATTGATGGATTTAGATCAGCCTTCCAGCTGCACTAAAGTGGAAGTGGTGTATATTTCTAGGGTTGAGATACATGAATTTATATTTTGTTGGAATTTGATTTTGTTACAGCAATATGATATGCTGATATTGAAACATTTGTTAAAGATTTGGATTAAAAAAAGCAGGGTGTTAGGGTCGAAAGATAAATTATCAATTTTAACTCCATTGTATAATGGAGCTTATTCCTTTTTCACTGTTTAATAATCATTTAAAGATTTGGGATTCTGAAGGTATAAAGACAATACAAGATTGTTTTGTAGCGGGACAATTTCTTTTAATCAATTGAGAAAAAGATTTGATATACTTATAAATTCTTTGTTTGTGTATTATCAACTTAGAGCTTTGATAAAAGATAATTATGGTAGAGATGATTTTACCTACTTTGAAGAGATTTGAATCTTTGATTTCATCTATACCGAAAAACGGTTATATTTCAGTTATGTATAATTTGTTACAAGATAGTATGGATAGGACAGATTGGGAGAAATCTAAACTTAAATGGGAGAGTGATTTAGTATTTACTTTTCCCGAAGATGATTGGGCAAATATGTGTCAGGACAATGTAATTAAATTGACTAATGTAAGACATGGAATGGTTAATTATAATTTTTTACATCAATTATATCTGACCCCAGAAAAGCTAAAAAAAAATATATGGGTTTAGTAATTCAGATTCTTGTTTTAGATGTGGCTCATGTATTGAAACTTTTCTACATGCTGTTTGGACTTATGTTAAAGTTCATTCATTTTGGCAAGGAATTAAAGTAGTTTTGGAGAAATTGTATAATTTTATATTACCATTAGATCCAATGATTTTTTTGTTGGGAAATTTGTATTCGTTAAGGGGAATGGGATTGAACAAAATTCAAATTGCTTTTGTACGTTTGGTATTATCAGTAGCGCGTAAATGTGTTGCTAGTACTTGGAAAGATGATACTGAGATTAATATATCACGTTGGCATAATGAATTGAAAGTATGTTGTTATGGAAAAAATTACTTATAATTTACATGATAATTATTCTTCTTTTGTTAGTAAGTGGTCTCCGTATTTGAAATATATGCATTTAGATATGCTTTGAAATGTTATTAACATTTATAATATTTTCTTTTTAAATATATATATAATCTATATTTTTTTTTACTCCCCTTAAGGGAGTTGGCTGTAGGGGTGGGAGGGTGGGATGTGTGTTAATGTAAAATCTTTTTTTCTTGATTATTTCTATACTGTATGTTATGTTTTTATTATCTTTTAAATAAAGTTTGAAAAAAAAGTAACTCTGTTACAGTAAGAAGTACTGCCACAACCAGCTAGTCTCACCCCAAGAGATTCTGCTTCGTGGCACACAGGTTGAATATTTATACAGACAAATTTCCAAAACATTCGAAAAAACTTTCACCATACAAATAAGTTTCCTCGAATTCTCTTGGGATTCGTTAACCAGGTCATGTCTATTACCCAATGGTTGGTGGTCTTTCACTGTCCTTGCCATATAAGGAGTTCATAATCTGCCTTGGCCTTGCTGAAGTGCAAAAACCAGAAAATGGAATGTGGTTCATCTCCCTCTCTCCTAGTTAACATTTTAAAACTCGCATTCTCACCAGTTCCACTTTTTTTTAACTAAAGGCTGTTGTTTATTGTTTCCTCAACAGATGATAATGAGTTGCAATCATCAACAAATGTATCGTGCTTTGTTGAAGATGCGGATTTTGGGTACAAAGATTTCAGTAGGCGAGGGGAGCAAACACCACCAACATTCCGGGCCCAGGTAACCTCAGCCTGAATGACCAAGGGCCTCTGACCCTGTTCAGAATGGTAGAGGTCAGGGATTGCGTATGCAATCGAAATAAAAGTTCAGATTGTCAGAGTGCATTATATGACATCACATACAACTCTGGTTTTCCTGCGGGCCAGGCATTATTTCTTCTAGTGCAAAAAAAAACTTTTCTCAAGAAAAGAAACGTTACACAGAGATAAATGTAAACAAGAAGGAAGTCCAAACTAACTTCAATATAGAAAAATAAATAGTGTGCAAAGTAAGGGTCCTTAAATGAGTCTGAGTTTGTTGTTGAGGAGTCTGATGGAGGGGTAGCAGCTGTTCCTGGCACCAGTACCTCTTTCCTGATGACAGCAGCGAGAACAGAGTTAATTGGATAGTGCATGGAAGTTAATTAGTTCGGAATATCAACAGGTTCCTGATGTCAGTTGGTGCCACCGTGTGACCAGATGCTGCATTTGGAGGTGTAGAAGCAGAGAGGCTTGGGTTTCTGTGGACTGGCGCAGGGGAAATCATGTTCTAGACCAGCTCCCATGTAGAATCCCTTGTTTCCCCTCATCTGAGGGATACCAGGCATTCACATGTTTCCACTGCTGGATAGAAGGGCACTGTATAGAAAAGAAAGTGGGGAGGCTGCAGAAGGATTTGGACAGATTAGGAGAACGCGCAGATAAGTGGCAAATGAAACACACTGTCCATACAACGAAATACAATACACAATATGGGGCAAGTGTACTGTCGTGCACTTTGGTTGGAAAAAAAATAAATGGGCAGACTATTTTCTAGACGGGGAAAAAAAATTTAAATACCCAAATGCAAAGGGATCTGGGAGTCTTCGTGCAGGATAGCCTGAAAGTAAACTTGCAGGTTGAGTCGGTGTCGGCAAATTCATTGCTGGCATTAATTTCAAGGGGAATAGAATGCAAGAGCCGGGATGCAATGCTGAGGCTTTATAAAGCTGAATAGCCTATAATAGACTCATCAAAAAAGTCTGATAGGCTGAGGTGAGATTGTATATTGCAGTTCTATTCCTGTGTAAAAACGGACAATGATGGGGATTTTACACTGTCCATTTATTTGCCTAAACATGGTATACCTCTGATTTTAGGATTATTCCTGGGAAGACCACGGCTATTCCTTAATTAATCGGCTATACCCTGAAGTTGGCCAACTCTTAGATGACAAGTTTCAAGTTGTGTACAATCTAACCTACAACACCATGGCTATGCACTGTGGTGTTGACACCTCCATGCTAAGAAGAGCCATTTGGAACTATATCCACTGTGTATTTGGCATAAGGTTTGTCACTTTGCAGTTTACCCTGGTTTTCCCAGATGGAAACGTGACCAATTGGGTGCAACCGATTCCAATTGTTTTTTTTTACTCTCTCTGGAGCAGATATGATGACTATGACTACGGTGAAGTCAATCATCTTCTAGAACGTAGCCTAAAGATCTACATCAAGACTGTTGCTTGTTACCCAGGAAAAACTACCAAGAGAATGTATGCTGGCTTCTGGAGACATTTCAGACATTCTGAAAAGGTATGTATGACTTAAGGGGGAGAGTTTTATCACACTACTAGTATTGAATTCAGATGGAGTGCTACAGTATTAATGCAGCCTGCTTTGTGAAAGAACCCAGCACACAAGGTAACATCCATGTAAGGTAACGGGTAACCGCCCAGGCTGATTCTTGATTAAGGGCTTCTGCCAGAAGCATCGACTGTTGCCTTCCATAGATGTTGCTTGACCTGGTGGCATTAACATTGACTTATTGGTTTTATATTAGTCACTCTGTCCCTATGTCTTCTTTCCTCTAACTGTCTCTTTTACCCCAGCTCTGCATTCACAGAGCTAACCCCACCCTTATCAATTGTCACCTTTCCGCTCTCCCATCCTCCTCTCCATATCCAATTAACATCTTTTGTCTGTTGGTCTGTACTCTTTCCCCTGCCCTTCTAATGTGGGCACCTGCCTGCTCTTCACTCCTACCTTGAAGGGCTCAGGCCCAAAACATCAGTTACATATTGTTGGGGTTGTGTACTTACCTTTGTCGAGAGCGGTGCCGGTCACCTCTGTTGACAGAAGCAATGTGATGCGCGAGAGTAATAGCGCGCATGCATGGGTGTGGCAGTCTTTTGCCTTGTAAAGGAAGAGCCTGTATATTCGAAGCCAAGAGACTGTATATCTGGAACAGTGCAGCAGCAAGTGGGGGAACTCACCAGAGTGAAACACAAAAGTCTAAGGATGCTGGGATTCAGTAGCAGACCAGTGGTCCTTGTGCGCTTGGGTGTCCCGCTCAGGTGCAGTAATCTGAGAGCAGTCCTTTCTATTACCTTGTGACCATCCTGAAATAATTGAGCAGCAATTCACATTATGCTTTTGAAATTTCTCAAAGGGGAGAGAATGTTCATAAAGACAAATGCTAGAAAAATGAAGGTTAATCTTCAAAAAATGGGGTAATTCTGATATGTTGAAGACCAATGTTTGCTGAGCAACAGTTGTAAGGGGCCTTTTTAAAAGTCACTAAACTTCATAAGGGAAGGTTTTTGCCCACTGTGACCCTGGGTCTTTTAAACGTATACTCAAAATTTGTATCAATTTAATAGTCACCTCCTGTACAAAAACAGCTTCTTCCCCCCCCCCCCCCCCATCAGACATCTGAATGGACATTCAGACACTTCCTTACTTCCTCTCTCTTTTATGCTAATTTATTTATTTTAAAATCAAATTCATGTTGATTTTGCACCTGCGACGCTGCTGCAAAATGACAAATTTTGTAACACATGTTCATGATAATAAACTCTGATTCTTTTCAATGACAAAAGCTTCAAACAAAACGAGCAGGATTACAAATTAAAATTTCCTGTTTAAAATATAACTATTTTAAAAAAGCAGTCTCAGTGCTTTATAGAGTGTTGAATTGGTCACTTGTGGTTTTCCAGTGAGTATTAATGAGTCATTGTTCTATTGATCCTAGTTCTACAAAGGAAATTGGTGTCCAAGGGTCCTGACCTTTTCCACTTGCTCCTTATTTTGATCCTCTCTCTGCTTCCTCTTGCCTCCAGTGTTTGATTTAATCATGCAGTGGAGTTTTCCATGGTTAGCGCAGCGCTGTACCAGCTCCAGCGAACCCGCTTCGAATCTGGCACTCTGTACCTTCTCCCCGTGTCTGCATGGGTTTTCTCCATGGGCTCCGGTTTCATCCCACCGTTCAAAAACATAGAGGTTGTAGGTCATTTGGGTGGCGGGGGCTGAATGGGCCTGTCAAAATTTGAGAGAAATGTAAGCAAAGCAGGAAGTGCAAATAAATGTGCAGTACAGAAAATGAATTTTCAGCAAAAAGAAATTGATTTTGTTGCTTAGGTGTCTGATGGTGGAGGAGTAGCGGCTGTCCCTGAATCTGGTGATGTGATTCATGTGCCATGTACTAGAGTGGTAACAATTACCATAAATGTGCTTCTTTTCCTTCCACCTTAGGTGCACATAAACTTGCTGCTTCTGGAAGCTCGGATGCAAGCCGCGTTACTCTATGCACTGAGAGCCATCACTCGGTACATGACATGATTGCATCCAACAGTTCAAGATAGTGGGTGGATCCTTTCAGACAGACTTATCACTGGAATCACTGCACTGCAGCAAAGTCCTGTACAATTCAGCCCATTTCTAACAGTTTGAAATACTTTAACCCATAACATTCCCTGAACTCTAATGGGAGGAGGAGCAACATCAGTATGTTTCTTGCTCTAATCTGTACATGGTGAAGATTTGAACTCAAACCCCATGCACAAATTCTCCCAGTGCCCATTTGCCACTCCTGGAGAGGGAAACTCTTGAATGTATTGTATAGAACTTAGAACTGTGAAACCAGGGTGTTGCACAGGTTATTTTGTGAATCAATACTCACCACTGGTCTTGTATTTATTTGTTCCTCTTTGATTATTCCAAATATTTTCTACTGTATCCTTGTCAGTTTGCATAACAAAGCTGACTTTGAACTGGATGACACAAGTTTTTCATGGGATTGAGACTGGAACTGGGCAGTCTGTGCAGGAGGGAGGTTAGGGTGGGGTGAGAGGAAGGTTGCTACAGAGTACAGAGCTCCCTTGAAACCTGTTCCCTGGAAGCTTGAATGGACTACCCCTTTCACAATTGATTGATTCAAAACCATTGAATTATGCAAGAAACCTGCCTCTCCCCCGACCCCACCTCCACTCCCAAAGATTAACTTTGCAGTTATTGTCATGACTTGGTTCTGTGCCAGGGAGATAAAGTGATGGGTTACAGAATAGCAAAGGTTAACAGTTCAATGCCACCTGACCAGCCCAGAATGTGCCCAGCAGCCACTCTTCCACAATTTGTTAGCCGTGATGGGAATGGGCAGTGCCACAAGTAAATGTTCCTGCATTCTGCCCATTGCAACATCACTGTGGCATGCCCCTGCATTACTGAACATTCTCTTGCATTTATATTTGGAGTTTTTAAATGAACAAAATATTTTTGCTCAAATGTAAATGAAGAAAATGTTACCCCATTCCCAAGCATCCAGGCTTTGTAAAGAATTGTTCATGCCTTGATTTGCACACCATCTTGTTTGAAATTTTCCATTTTGTTTTGCACATGGTGATCATCTGGATGGGTATTGTTACTGCACTAAACCGTGTTCCTGCTTACAATTCTGTTTGTACGTGCAACAACAATCGCCATTGGTCTTTTGTTGCATGAATAGAAGTTATTGTTAGCCAACACCAGCATAAGTTTTCCTTTTCTCTTTTTAAAGTCTCAATGAGCGAATCTTGCTCTCCGGGTTCAATACAATTTCCCTGCAACGCACTGCCCTTGAAGCAGTACACTGAGAACGTGGGGCTGTTCTGAATTGCTCTCAGTGGTGTTTCTTGGGTGATTGTCCAAGGGAGGCTCCCTTAGTAGCCAGTAGATTGTGGTATAATTGCTAAAGTAGGATCCACTGAAATTTGGATCAACTTTGCTTAAAAATTGAAGATTGAGGCAGATACAAGGTAACTTGATATAATGCAAACTTCTAAGCAGCTTAACATTTGGCAATCAGAGTTGTGGGATCATCTGGTTTAAATAATCTCTATTGTTCAACAGCTGTTTTGCTGTTGGAGAAATGATGAACAAAGTGAATAATTTGGAATGTATTTTGTTGTACTGATTTGCCAATAATTTAGCACTAAGGTTATTAGCTGGCCCAGTAACCCTTTGACAGAGGTGAATTTGTTCAAAGGTTTTTGCCTGGTCTGTTTTAACATCTTGTACAGAATTGTGCAATGCTGAATGATAACAAACTTGGGAAGTTTGTGGTGAGGCACCGACTTGGTCACCAAAGCATTTCCTCCGAAGTTTGACCAGTGTCTCTGAGCTAAAGGGTTAAATGAAATCTGCAAATGGGGAAGAGCTTGATGTACAGTATATCTGGTGTTTTAAACCTGGCCTCAGTGCAATTTCAAGCCAAAGGGACCATAATCTTGCTATTTATTAATTATTAAAATGACTGGCATTCAGCAGCACATTAAATCCTCAAGCATAGTTTTTATATACAACTGAGATTTTTGCTGCTTTATTGTATGTATGTAACAAGATATTCCTTGTTTTTGGAGGCATTTGAGAAATCAGTAACTAGAAGCCAACAAAGCGAGCACCACTCTAATCTCCAGAAACAAGGAGACAGTTCAGGTTTTGTCACGACTCATTTTGTTCCTGCCTCTGAAAATTGAATTGCTGAGATTGCCTCCTGTTTGAGCTGCACCATTTACTGTCTTTTGTGAAGATGCACTGATTTTAATGCACTCCCTTGTGCCTGAGAAAGTGAAGCTGCCTTCAGTTGGTGCAGTGATTTCCTGCATCTGCTTCGCGATGCATTTGCCACTGATGCACTGAGTTGAACTTCATTAGGCTATGAGATGACTCGTTCCCTCTTTTCTCCACTTAATAGCTTTACTGTTTCCACCATCTACTATGCTCGTTTTGAACTTGTGGGTCATTTACATTTTTCGAGCAGGAGCTTGCTTTTAAAAAAATTGTTGCATTGTACAATGAACTGATCAATTAAGAGTCATGTAGAAAGGCTCTGATCCATTTATTGCTGAGGAAGTTGTAAATGTCCCCTGTTGCTCTTGTCATTCACCAGAAACGATTGCCAGTGTCAGCTGCCTCCAGCTACACATTCCACTGTTTTGGCTGCCCTTGAGAAACATTGAACCTACCAATTGACTTAATTTCATGTTTTTTTCTGTGGGAACTTTAGAATTTGCAAACTACTTTTGACTTCGTTGATTTCTTAAAAATAAAGATACTGTTTTTTTCCAAATACTTGAGTTGTCCTTTTTGTATCTATAAGATAACTTTGTACATAATTTCTCGACCCTGTGGTTAATCCCAAAATTCTAAAGGACTCGAGGGCCAAGATGGGCAAGATGCTGCTGTCTAAAGGCGCACACTGATTTCTGTGCCATTGAAAAGTGATTTTGCTTGTGACCGTTTGAATACATCGAATGTTTTCAATTATTCTGCCTCCATTTGCTGTTTGAAATACTTGAGCCCATTCAGAATTCTTGACCAGTCTGAATTGGACCAAAGCAGAGCTCTTTGCTCAAGAAGTTCGGGTAACAGCGCCAGCAACTGGGGTTTGAATCTGGCGCTGTCTGTAAGGAGTTTGTATGTTCTCCCTGTGTCAGTGTGGGTTTCCTCCGCATGCTCCAGTTTCCACCCACCCTTCCAAAAAAAAACTTACTGGGTTTTAGGTCAATTGGGTGGTGTTACCATGATGTATATCTGAAAGGGTATAACATTGAAAGGTAGCTGGTCTCCTTCACAGGGTGAAAGGTTTAAGGTGGAAGGGGACTTGTTGGTAGATGGCTAGACTATGCTGCCAGGGGAGGTGGAAGCAGATACCAGTGTGAGGCATTTTGGCAGGGATATGGGTCATGTGGAGGCAGATGAGATCTGTTCAATTTGGCTTCTTGGGTGACACAAACCTGGTGGAGTGCAGGGCCTCTTCTAACAGATCTGATTGGCAAAGGGAATGTACTGGCAATGATTCAATAAGCAAAGGTTGTAATTTAGATATCACTAAATATTTTGAAGAAACTGAACTCTGCCTGGCTGGAGGACACTTGTAGCTGTGGTGGGGGCCCAAACAGGAATTTCTCTTTTCAGCTGAGGTGTTTGCATGAATTTCTGCGCTGGGTGTCTCTCCTGTGAATAAGGTTCTATTCCTGGTGCAGTGTCAAATGGAACAATTTTTTACCAGTCTCATGACCCTGCTTCAATGTCCCAAGGAAGGAAATATATTCCACACTTTGCAACTTGTTAGTCCTACACTGTGATGTAAAATTTATTGAAAGTTCAAATTCGATAACACTAGATTTCAGATTTATTGCCAGAGTACGTACATGACATCGCATACAACCCTGAGATTCTTTTTTTTCTGTGGGTGAGGCAGAATTACAACTTACAAAATAAACTGTACACACCATATCATGTACATGTAAATAAAGAACTGAAACCTAATGAATGCAAAGAAACTGCAACACAGAATTTTTTTTTAATCACTAAAATGCACGAGTAGGAGTCCTTAAATGAGTCCCTGATTGAGTTTGTTGTTGAGGAGTCTGATGGTGGAGGGGGAGCAGCTGTTCCTGGTGGTGTGAGTCTTGTGGCGCCTATTCCTCTTTCCTGATGGCAGCAGCAAGAACAGAGTGTGTGCTGGATGGTGTGGATCCTTGATTGCTGCTGCTCTCCAATGGCAGCGCTTCCTGTAGATGTTCTCGATGGTGGAGAGGATTTTGCCTGTAATGTTCAGGTTCAGGCTCCAGTCTGTTTAACCGACAACAGAATGTGAAAGCCACCATGACCAGTTTGATTTCCCATTACATCATCACTGCCAAACATTCATTCTCCCCATTATGATTCAAACTTCAAAATGAGAAATACTGAAGATTACTCGAATCCGCTTTGGGGCATTGTCATCTCTGGAAACCTTTTATTCAGTGAGGAATCCAGTTCGGTTGATCCTCTGGAGCAGTGGCTTTCATCCTTTTTCTTTCCACTCTCTCACCACTTTAAGTAATACCTATGCCATAGATGCTCTGTGATTAGTAAGGGATTACTTAAGGGGGGTATGTGAGTGGGGGAAAAAAGGTTGAGAACCACTGCTCTAGACCCAATTGTTACTGAAATATTTTGGTTTTCAAACTTTTCTAGCCATATTCCACCTTAAGTACAATGCACTGAGGCGTCACTCCAAAAATAGGCAAGTTTAAAATTTTTAACTGAGTTTGAACCCAGCCTCAAGTGGAGGCCTGGCATAAAAACACCCATAATCTCGTAGACCTCTAAGTTACCTCTCACTCTTCCTTGCTTCAAAGAGAAATCCCTAAACATGTTTTCCAATCCAGGCATCATCCTCATAAATCTCCTCTGCACCATCTCCATAGCCTCCACATCTTTTATCAGTTCATGGGAAATTCTATCTTGGTGTAAGTTGTGATTTTACTCTGGTTTGTGGGCAGGTTAAAGTATTCCTTCTCTGAAGTCGCTGGCTTTTGTGATTCACTTTGGCCTCTGGAATCCTAATTGTGCTTTAGTCCCCTTGGTAGGTTGCTCATTGGAGATGGGTGAATGGCTTCAATAACAGGCAAGTGCATGAACTGGTTTGACAAAGGCATCAAGACAGTTCAGCAATTCACTGCCAAAAATGACTCACCTCCAGAAAGCATCTATCCTCCCTGGTACCCAAGCTCCTAAGGAAACATCCTCCCTGATGGCCATACTTCCTAGGAAGCAGACTACTTTTGACTAACAATGCAACTGTCCTTGGTGCTCATTGATCTTTTTCTTCATTGTAACTCTGTTCTCTAAATTATGCTCTTCAATTTTATATTGGCTACATGAATGATAGAGATAACCTTTTTGACTACTCATAGAAGAACCTTTCTCACTGTGCTAGATAAAATGCGATAAAGAAGCTTAAATTTCTAAAATTTAAATGTAACCATACAGTGCAATAACAGGCCAATCCAGCCTATGAGTCCGTGCTGTCCAGCTACCCTAATTAACCTACAACCCCAGTACGCTTTGAAGGGTGGGAGGAAACCGGAGCCCCCAGAGGAAACCAATGCAGACATGGGGGAGAACGTACTGTTATGTACTAAATGAGCAGCATTGGAAATACACCAAGACAATGGTATTTTCAAAACAATTTTTATTGTTAATTATTAATAACATGGCACTTCTTACTTAACTCTAAACTTAATTCTAACTTAACCCCTCTTTGCACAAAAGTATATGTGTTAAAACCCAAACGATTACAGTTTAAGCTTGATTCTGAAGAGGTGATTTTAAAGTTCAGTCCCAGAAAGATTTTGTATTGAAACTTGAAGTCTTTACTGCTGTTCAAAAGGAGTTATGGATTAAGTGTAAAGCATCAGATTTCTTTAAATTGTTGCTCAAAAGCAATTGTGAAGAGTTTTGAAACATAAAGTCATCAGACCTATTTAAAACTTCCAAATTTCATGAGTTAATCAGCGCAATGTTTCTTCATATGAATGATTTTTTTTTAACCTTTCTTGCATGGAGGTTTCAGAATCTGTGTTTCACACGATGAATCTATCCTCTTTTCAAAGAAACAGCTGAGCGGCTATTTTCTTCCATGATGATTTCACAAACCCAGACAAGGGCTACATGATATAGCCATACGTACATGGACTCAGTAGAAGCTGTCCTCCTTGCCAAAGTGGCTAAATTCTTCAAAACCACGTTTCCAATATTCCTCCTTTTCATAAGGAGAACATAAGCAGCCTTTTGTTACTGCATTTCAATCCTGTATGATTTACAGGATCTTCAATCCTGTGTTACCTGCAGGATGGCCAGGCGTCTTCTGGCTTCAGTTTGAAATTAGTTCCTTAATATTCAAAATGCTTTCTGTCTTGAAGTGTCTTTACTACATGACATAATTTTACTACCTGTCTTTCAAAGTTAATTTACATGTATCTGCTGAATGCATTTCTTCCAGAACCTTCAGTGGATCAGACTTGGAATTGTCTGTTAACCAACCAGTAGAATGGCTTTGAGTGTAGACAGATGTTCCTGAGCAAACATCTATTGTTTCAGCAATTGAATGAAACATTCAATTCTAATTTTTATTGTTTTTTCTTCTAGACGTTTTGACTCTGAAAATGGCTTGTCATCTGCCATCTCAAAGAATTATCTGGGTGTCTGTGTGTGTCCCTGTAGCCAACCCATAAAATAACTTTACTAATATAATATGTTACATATTCTTTCTTTGGCTTGGCTTCGCGGACGAAGATTTATGGAGGGGGTAAATGTCCACGTCAGCTGCAGGCTCGTTTGTGGCTGACAAGTCCGATGCGGGACAGGCAGACACGGTTGCAGCGGTTGCAAGGGAAAATTGGTTGGTTGGGGTTGGGTGTTGGGTTTTTCCTCCTTTGCCTTTTGTCAGTGAGGTGGGCTCTGCGGTCTTCTTCAAAGGAGGTTGCTGCCCGCCAAACTGTGAGGCGCCAAGATGCACGGTTTGAGGCGTTATCAGCCCACTGGCGGTGGTCAATGTGGCAGGCACCAAGCACCTAGCACAAATCCATCACAGTACAAACTCCTTGCACTAACCGTGCCTCCCACTACACTAACAAGATCACAGATTGAAGGTCATTGGCAAGCAAAACAGAGGGAGGATGAGGAGAAATGTTTCCACACAGGGAAACACGTGAGCAGATAGTGGAAATGGATGAACTCCACACAGCACCAAAAGATGGGATCGAATCTGGGTCTTTGGCGCTATTCATCAGTGATTCTATTAGCTACACCACCATGTTAGCCCATCACATATCTGATAGTACAACCTGTCATGGGTGGTTGGGGGGGGGGGGGGGGTGGGGTGGGATTTGCTTTATTGTTTGTCAGATGCCTGCTATCTGAATAAACTAGTCAGTTGCGATTCTTGGAAACATTAAGAATGTAAATGGGATGATCTTGCAAAAGTATTGTGTTTAAAAAAAAAAAGTTTAAACTTTTCTTTGGTGCCTATGAATCTGTCTAAATTGATCTTTATTTGAGGGTGGTATTTAATTATCCTGTGTGAATATGCAGATTACTTGCCATTTGAGTCTATCTCACTTGTTTAGAAGTTCATTCATGTATTACAGCTTGAACAGAAACCATTGATACATGTCACTTTATGAACAAGAGACGTGCCAGAGTTTGGGAAAGATCCACAAAGAAAATATTGGGATTGATGGAACTGGGACACTGAGCTGGTGAAGGCACTTTGAAATTCAAGATTCTTTTATTGTCATGTAATAAAAATTGTTCACTATTATGGGGAATTTGCAGCAGACAGATTCACCATTGGCAGAAATTGCCTGAAGCGCCTCTTACAGTCAGAGAAATAGAAGCAAAAGAGTTCCCTCAGAGTCATGGAGTGTCTGTGGATTCACCTCCAGTGCTTTCACGTCCACACAGACTCCAGTCCAAACCATTGACAAAGCGAGCTCCAGATCTGAGCCACCAACATGATCAGGAACTCTTAACCACCCTTTCGTAACCCATTTCCGATTCCCGGTACCCCTTCGGCCAGTCTCAAGCCAGTCTGCCGCAGCCGGGTGTAAATCCCCTCGACTGCAGTCATTAGCAAGGTGCAGCAACAGTCCATTCTGCCGGTGTGTCCTTCATTGTTCCGGCACCGTGGTCACCGTCCCATGAGTCATCTCCTCTGCTTCCCCTTCTCAAACAGGAGGTGTTCTCCCCATTTTCTGGTCCCTGTGCCAGTCCTCTACTTCCCTGGAATCTACAACCCCTTAAGGCTGTCGCCGATCATAGGCGCCACCATCTTGGACACAGACCCTGGGGTCATGGGATTTTTAAACAAAACCACTGTCTGCTCCATTTGCCACTCAAAGTCTACCGTTGCAGCAGCTCCGGCAGTACGGCCATCTTTGGACAGCTGGGGGTAAACTGTATCAAGGCTATCAGAACATTGGGAAGCAAAGAGATATGCAACTTCTCCCAGAGAATTTCTTTCTTTGGCTTGGCTTCACGGACGAAGATTTATGGAGCTGCAGGCTCGTTTATGGCTGACAAGTCCGATGCGGGACAGGCAGTTTAAAGGGGCATTAATCATAAGCTGATCATTATGATGGAGGCTTTAGCATTTTGTTAACAACAAAAGCTCCACTGCACTGAAACCATCTCTTTTTTTTTTAATCAAAGATCAAGTAAATTGCAAAATCAATAAGAAATAAATACAACAAACTACAGTAAAATTCTGGATGCCAGAAATACAGACCACTGGAGAATCTGGACTCTCAAACTTTTTAAATTTAGTGGGTTTTGTGTGTGTGCATCAGAGCTGCACAGCAGCAACAACCAACCACGTCTAACACAGGTAACCTATCGCAAAGAAATTAATTTGTATACTGCACTTTTCTTCTACAACGTTCATTTTTAAACATAATTTCAAGCATTACACACTTTTTTTGGTAGTGAAAACATTTTAGGTTTACAATTTTGTTGACCATTTTTTTCTTTAAAACTACTCATTGATGAATGGAGCATGCTGAATTTACTAATGAATAAGCTATGAAAATTAATCCTCCTTAAATATGAATTTTTAAAGTATGGCCAGATAATCTGGAAAATCTGAAAATCCGGACCAGCCCAATCCTGAGCAGTCTGGATTTTAGGACTTTTACTGTCTTCACTTCAGCTAGATGGTGATAAATCTGTGCAATTTGTTGCCGCAGGCAGTAGCAGAGTCCAATTTTATGAAGGGGATAGACCGAGTAAATGCAACTTGGAGTTTTCCACTGAGGGTAGGTGAGATACAAACCAGAGGACAGGACTTAAGGGTCAAAGTGGAAAAATTTAGGGGGATCTTCACACAGAGAGTGATGGGGGTGTTGAACGAGCTGTCAGCTGAAGTGATCAAATTCATGCCTTCTTATTCATTCTCACTTGCATCCCAGAGTGTGTTCTTGGTGACCTTCGCTGGATCCCTGACCTTTCCATTTTCAACCTGGTTGTTGAATCCTCCACGGTCCCAGTGATGCCCCACAACTTTGCCCCCATCCGAGATGTCTGCGCTTCTTCATTGCTGACCTCTTGCCAGCTCAGATTTTATCTGCTACTGCATAAGCTGCTGAGCCTTCTCTACCCCCCCCCCCAACCACCCCTCCTCCTTCACATCTCTTCTTAAAACCAAACTCGTATCTAATTTTATACAATCATGTTCCTGCTAAGTGGTTCCAATTTTTTTTTGTTGCATCCTGTCTAAACAGAAATTGTTATTGCAGGTGCTGGTCTCTTTCATTGAGGATGTTCACATTTGTCCTTCAGGAGAAAAAGACAATGGTAATTACAAGCATCAAGTCAATAGGTTCAGTTATGGAAAACAGATAGAAAGAAATCTGTTCGGCATACCACCAGCTTATAAAACCTTGTCCCTGTGGCAGCCAGGGTTCATTCATAAATTGGACAGGCTGATGCTAGGCTCTTGAGTGGGTATTGTGAATATTTAGGACAGCTGGGCAGATATGCACTGGGGGGTTTTGAGTTTCATACATTCTTCTGTCAACATTCTGAAGGCCAAAGCAGTCAGTGTACAATATAATCTGAATGAGATGTGATAATGTAATCTTTCAGCTGAGCAATGTTCTATAGCATAGTGATTAATGAGAATATCATTCAACAAAACTAAGTGCAATTATCTGTGAGGCTGAAGAAGTGCAGCAAGTTCCAAGGTCACTGACAATTTATAACAGAACTGTATCATTTGTGCCCGGTGTATCCACGACAACCTAGGAAGGAAAAGATGCCTCAAGCTCGTCTGCCCCATGTTAATCCAGTACTGACAATCCACAGAGCAGCAAATGAAGAAATCCAATATATAGGACAGGAAAAGGCTGCAGAGAGCTGTTGGCCATATTGGTGAGGCCAAATTTGGAGGATTGTGTGCAATTTTGGTCACCTGACTACAGAATAGATATCAATAAGATAGAAAGAATGCAGAGAAGATTTACTAGGATGTTGCCCAGACTTCAGGAACTGAGTTACAGGGGACATTTAAACAGGTTAGGACTTTAGTCCCTGGAGTGCAGAAGAATGAGAGGAGATTTGATGGAAGTATTTAAAATTATGAGGGGGATAGACAGAGTAAATGTAGGTCGGCTTTTTCCACTGAAGGGAGGTGAGATACAAACCAGAGGACTGGGGTTAAAAATGAAAGGAGAAAACTTCAGGGAAACATGAGGAAGAAATTATTCATATAGAGAGTGGTGGGTTGTAGAACAAGCTGCTATCTGAAGTGGTGAATGCAGGTTCAATTTGAACATTTAAGATGAATTTGGACAACTACATGGATGGGAGAGAAATGGAGGGCTATGGACTGGGTGCAGATTAGTGGGATGGCAAAAAGAAGGTTCGGAACAGACTAGAAGGTTCTAACTTAGCCAGCGGGGTGACATGGTTGGTGTAGCCAACACGTGGTGTTAGCACAACATCTTTACAGCACCATCAATCGGGACCAGAGTTCAAATCCTATGCTGTTTTTGAGGAGTTTGTACATTCTACCCACTGTTTGAAGCATACTGGGGATGTGGATTAATTGGATGTAAATTGGACAGCACGGACTAGTGGGCCAAAATGGCCTGTTACCGTGCTGTATGTCTAAATTTTAAAAAAAACTAAATCATGGGCACGAGCCTTCACTCCATCTACAAGAGACGGCGCCTTAAGAAAGCATCCTCTATCCTTAAGGTCCCCCACCACCCAGGCTGTTTACATCAGAAAGGAGGTACAGGAGCCTGAAGACAAACATTCAATGGTACAGAAACAGCTTCTTCCCTTCAGAATGGGCAATGAACCACAGACACTACCTCACTTTCACTTCATCTGTACTAATTTATTTATTTTTAAAATGAAATTTATAGCAATTTTTACACCTGTAATGCTGACGCAAGGTAATGAATTTTGTGGCACATTCATGACAATAAGTCCTGATGTTGACCCTAATGAAATCCTGGTAGAATCTGCTGGATGGAAAGTAGAGAATAAAATGAGATGGGTCAGTGTGGACTTGATGGTTCAAGTCTTGTTTCTGCGAGGCATGACCTAATGATACATAACCATGAAGACTGCAAAGAGCACCCATGGAGCAGGCAATCTTCAGTGCAGAACTCACCTCCAAACACCACAAGACTATCTGCAAAACTCAGTCATTATGATAGAACATTCATGACGCAAGATTCAATTTATTGTCTTGTATTAAAGGCAGTGCAGTATTAATTGGAATTTGTTTTTGTCTGCTGTAAGCTAGGCAGATTAGCCGTCGGCAGAAATTGCCTGAAGTGCCTCTTACAGTCAGAGAAAGAAGCAAAAGAGAGTATTGTCAGTGTCACCGAGTGTCCATGGGTTCATCTCCAGCACTTTGCAGCCATACAGAGACCAGTCCAAACCATCGGCAGCCCTTCAGAGCCCTCGGCACCCTCATCCAGTTCTGATTTCCTGGTACCCTTTCAGCCAGACTCGAGCCAGTCTCCAGATGTCTGCAGCCCGGTGTGAATCCTTCAACCGCATTTGCCAGATGCCCACCGCTTGTGTGTTTCTTCAACGTCACAGCACCTTACTGGTCCACCACCATGGTCATTGTCCTGTGGGTCATCTCCTCTACCTCTCCTCCTCACCTTCAAACAGGGGTTGGTTTCTTTTTTTTCTGGTGCCCTGCACCAGCCCTCTGCTTCCACAGTGTCTGCAACCCTTCAAGCCCACTGGCAGATGATGATAGGCACTGCCATCTTGGGCACAGACCCTGTGGTCATGGAATTTTTAAATAAAACCACCGTTGGCTCCATTTACAGGCTGTTTAAACCCTCTACAGATCTGATGACAGTAGGATTGGGTGGTTGGAGATGTGACTCCACTCCCTGCTCTCCATGGGTCTGCACCAGCCATCTTATCCACTCTCTGTTCACCTGGATGAAGGTACCTCCTCCAACTCCCAGGAAGATCGACACCAGCCAAGCTTTGTAGTCCACATGAGTGGTATCCTTTACACACCCTAAGTATTTATCCCCTCCTCCACTGCCACAGTCATTGCAGTGGTTACTGAGGGCCAACTACACAATCATTACTCATCCTGGCTCGAGATGAATGAGATCATCCCTACCTGTAGACCCTTACCCCTCTGGTTAGGGTGGGTCGGCAGAGTTAACGTAGAGGCTAGCATGATCCTATTAATGTGCAGGCATCCCGGGCTGTCCGTAAGGAGTTTGTACATTCTCACCGTGTTTGTGGGTTTTCCCCAGGGGCTCCAGTTTCCTCTCACCCTTCAAAAAACATACTTGGGTGGGTCAATTGGGTGTAATAAGTGCCACGGGCTCGTGGGCTGAAAGTTACCATACTGTATGACTAAATTTAAAATTTTAAAAAATCATACACGAAATGTGACCCGAAAATATGTTAGTTTTAAATGTATTTATTATCGCCACATGTACCATGATACAGTAAAAGGCTCTATTTTGTGTTAGAGTCGATGCTCTCCAACACCATCTTGAAAAATAAAAGGAAAGAGAAGGAAGTCCTATCAGGTAAAGGACCACGACCCTCCCTTCTTCAGGTGATGACCCAGTTCACTGCCTATTACCTTCCATGGATGCTGTTGAGTCTCTCCAGCACTTCTGTGTGCTGCACTTGATGTCAAGTGCTTACTGCTTCATGTCACTGCATAAGTTTAACAAGCTATGAATTAATGAACTTTGAACCATTGCGATAGAAGAATCAAGTCTTTGACTGGGGAAGGGAAGCCATCCAATAATATCCAGGATTAGATTTCAAGGTGAGTTTTAACCAGCAATTAAAAGGCAAGGTTGCCTTGAGGGCATGGAAGAGTCTCTTCAGGCCCAGAACAAACCCATGGCAAAAGGAGGCAGTGTATCTCTGCAAAACAAATCCTAGATGAAGTCTGTAAATTCACAGGATGACTTCCCCTTGTGATACCACTGGAGTAATTTCTCCTTGCCTTCTGACAGTGCTCTTGCAACTGACAACCTTAGTCTCATGGTGATCACTGGAGAATGAGAAGGAACTCCATGGCCTTCTTCTCTTGGACCTCGCCACTGATAATCTGGGTCCTGTGTAACTCCACAGATATGTCGCTTCACGAGGAAAGTATGACACGGGAACATCTCTGCTCAAGACAGAACAATACCATGGAGAGTTGTGAGGGAAGTTCAATCGATCCCATAACCCTGCCTGTCTTCCTTTCCCCTCATCTATACCACACCATGCCTAAGTAAAGCAGTCAACATATTAAGAAACACATCCATCCTGGTTACACTATCTTCACCCCACTTTCTGCTGGAAGGAGATATAGTAAGTTGAAAACACCAACATTGAGATTCAAGATGAGAATCATAAATTGACTCCTCATTAGCATTGCATTGTTTTAATTGCACTCTTCTACATACCCTAGACTTTGGCTTTGAAACTTTACCCATGCACTCTCACTGTATCACCCCGCACTCTCACTGTAACACCCGCTCTCCAACCCCCCCCCCCCACCCCCTGTGCTTATTTATTTGCTTGTTGCATTATCTGCTGTATGAGTTGAGTGAACTGGATAGCATATATTAAAAAAACCCTTTTATTGGAATTCGGTACATGTGATGACAAACACTTTGTTCAATTTATAGCTATGCTGAGCATTCAGGATTTTAATCAAACATCTTTACCCATTTTTTTCATGTACTGATGTTTGCTTTCTATATCAATCTGTCAAGGTCCATACCATTGCAATTGATTGTACTGTAGTACAAGTTAATTTTGGACTCCAACGTTCAGGGCTAATGACTAAAAACAAATGTTCAAATCCCATCAAGGGAATTGTGGAATTTAAGTAAGTTCAATTCAATACAAAACAATGATATGTAGGAAAACATGTACAAGTTGAATTTTCTGTGAATATAAGGCATAAAATAAATTTTTGAATTAAAATAGAGAAGATTCTCATTCAGTTACTTTAGAATAAAATGGTGCTCAGCATATTTATTATTCTTTTCCCTGAATATTTGCAGAAGTAGAGGTTATGGAGCTGAGGGAATGTTGGAGCTGCTGTCTCTGAGTCAGAAAGATGTGGTTCATTTCCCTGTCTGAGGGCAGATCACCTGAGGCAGGGGTGAGCATTACACTGGCTGGAAACAGTTCCATGTGCTCCTTCTCCACTGTGTCCTGGGGCTGAACCCAGTAACATTAATAAGACACCCAGGCCATTGTCACATTTGAAAACAACAACTTGCATCTACGTACTGTAAGTATACCATACTGCAGGAGGAGCTCAGCAGGTTAAACAGTGTACTTCATGTTCCAAAGATAAAGATGCATAACCAATGTTTCGGGCTTGAGCCCTTCATCAAGGTAAGAACAAAATGTTGGCAGGCACCAAAACAAAATGATATGATGGGGTGGGGGGGGAGAGAGAGAGAGAGAGAGAGAGAGTGAGAGAGAGAGAGAGAGAGAGAGAGAGAGAGAGAAGTGGCAGGGAGAGGAGCATAGGCCTGTTCTTGTATCTATATAACATTTAAATGGTGAAAGGTCGAGTCCACGCTGCTGAAGATCCAGCTGCGCTGGATGGGTCACGTCTCCAGAATGGAGGACCATCGCCTTCCCAAGATCGTGTTATATGGCGAGCTCTCCACTGGCCACCGTGACAGAGGTGCACCAAAGAAAAGGTACAAGGACTGCCTAAAGAAATCTCTTGGTGCCTGCCACATTGACCACCGCCAGTGGGCTGATATCGCCTCAAACCGTGCATCTTGGCGCCTCACAGTTTGGCGGGCAGCAACCTCCTTTGAAGAAGACCGCAGAGCCTACCTCACTGACAAAAGGCAAAGGAGGAAAAACCCAACACCCATCCCCAACCAACCAATTTTCCCCTGCAACCGCTGCAATCGTGTCTGCCTGTCCCGCATCGGACTTGTCAGTCACAAACGAGTCTGCAGCTGACGTGGACTTTTTACCCCCTCCATAAATCTTCGTCCGCGAAGCCAAGCCAAAGATAACATTTAAATGGTGAAAGGTAATGCTCCCCATTGAGAAGCACACACTACTATTTATGTTTCTTTGACTGTGGTAAACCACTGTGTGCATGTTTAGCTGTCTAGACATGCCTCTTGACTCTGAATAAAGGTGACTGTCCCACAGCCCCCTCCCCAATTCAGGATAGCTGACCAGCATGGACATGCCTCCATTCTATTGCTAATAAAAGCCTATCAGTTTTACATAACTTGTAGTCTTTCGGAATTATTGATGATTCATCAGCGACCTCTTGTTTCATTGTATGTCCGCCCCTATTTTTGAAGGTCAAATCTGAAGGCTGAGAATACGGTCAATGGTTGGATACTTACGAAAGTGGATGAACAGAGGGTCCTTGGAGTCCAAATCCATGTATCCCTCAAGGTCGCCGCGCAGGTTGATAGGATAGTTAAGAAGGCCTGTGGGATGCTGCACTTCATTAATAGGGGGATTGAGTTCAAAAGTCGAGAGGTCATGTTGGAACTCTCCAAATCTTTGGTGAGATCACACTTAAAGTATTGTGTTTAGTTCTGGTCACCTCATTATAGGAAGGATATGGATACCAGGATGTTGCTTGGATTGAAAAAAATAAATCTTATGAGGCAAGGAAAGCTGGGACTTTTCTCTTTGGAGCAAAGAAGGATGAGGGGTGACTTCATAGAGGTCTACAAGATTCTGAGAGGCATAGATAAGGTAGACAGTCAGCGCCTTTTTCCCAGGGTGGCAAAAGAAAACACGAGAGGATATCTGTACAATGTGAAGGGAGGAAGATTTTGGGGAATCATCACGGGTAATTTTTTTCTGCAGAGAATTGTGTGTACCTGGAATACCTTGCTGAGATGGAGGACGGAACATTAGGGACATTTAAGAGACTCTTAGGCAGGCACATGGATGGAAGAAAAAGAGTGAGTTACGAGGTAGAAAGGGTTTAGTTTTTCTTTTGGTAAGAATATATACGTAGAATATATACGTAGGTCGGCAGAACATCAAGGGCAGAAGGGCCTGGTCTGTGCTGTGATGTTTTACATTCTTACCCTCTCTCTGTCTCTCACACACCCATTGCCTCTCTCTCTCTCTCTCTCTCTCTCTCTCATTTCCTCTGCCCCACCAGGCTGACCTTACCACAGATACATGGAGTTAGATCCCTAGGGGCCGAGATCTAATGCAACATCAGGCCACAGACTACAAAGGGAGTCTTGTATCACCGAAGTATTTCCTCTGAAACCAATCATAGAATTTATTTGATAGAATAGCAGGTTAAAGTTCTATTGAAAATTTTACAGGTGCTTCCCCTTACCAAAGTCCTTCTCAATTATCTTTTTTTATGCCAGGCTGAGTTAAGTAAAAGGTCAGATATGAGATTGTAACACTGGTCTCAAAGGTCCACAATTAATTTTTAATTAAAAATAGCCTGACTGGGAGCTTGGGCGTACCAAGATAATTTTTGCAGCTTTTATTAAGTTAAACCAAATGATTCAAATGTCACGAATGGTTAATATGTGCACCTAGTCCAGCTCTCGCATTAGTCAGTTCAACTAACTTTCTGGGTGTTTCAGTTAATAGCCATTCGATAGTTGCTCTTGAAGGATGCATGTGAATTCTTCATTGTCTCCAATTCTTCATGAGTGAAACATGATAGTCTGATGACTCTGTGATTGTAGTAAACACTCCAAAATGCTGGAGGAACTTAGCTGGTCTCTTCAGCATCTATAGGAGTCAAAGATATATTGCTGATGTTTCAACCCTGAGCAATTCTTCAAGGAAAAATCGGAAAAGGCAGAAGGTCTCAGAATTCAAGCAATGGCAGAGGAATCCAGACCAACAAAAGGTGTTAGTTGGATGTGTTAAGGGACTAGGTAGAAGTTATCATGCGTGTGTGAAATCAGACAGGGAATGAAGAGTCGATGGGGGAAGAAAGGGGTGGTGGGGGGGTGGGTTAATGAAAGCTAGAGAAGTCAATATTAATGCCATCTGGTTGGAGGGGCCCAGTTGGAAGATGAGGTGTTGTTCCTCCAATTTACGTGTGGTCTCAGTCTGGCAGTTCATGAGACTATAGACAGACATGTCAGCAAGGGAATGGGATGGAGAATTGAAATGGGTGGCCACTGGTAGATCCACCCTATTGCAGCAGACAGAGCCGAGGTGCTTAACAATATGATCTCCCAGTCTGCGTTTGGTGTCTCCGATGTAGAGGAGACAGCAGCAGAAGCACCGGATGCAGTAGATGACCCCTGCAGATTCACAAGTGTAATGTGCTTCACTTGAAAGGACTGTTTGGTGCCCCGAGTGGTGCTGAGGGAGGAGGTGTGGGTGTAAGTGGAGGATCTCCTGTGGTCACAGGGGTAGGTCCCAAAGGGATAATTGTGGAGAGGGAAGAGTGGACAAGGGAGTCATGGATGGAGCAAATCCTGCAGAAGGTGGAGAGGGGAATGTGTTTAGTGGTGGGATCAGGTAATAGGTGGTGGAAATGGCGGAGGAGGATGTGTTGGATGTGGAGGCTGGTGGAGTGGTAGGTGAAGATGAGGAATCCTATCCTTGTTGTGCAAGGGGGAAGAGTAGGCACAGGTAATGGAGGATATATGGGTGAACACCGAGTTGATGGTGGTAAAGGGAAAGCCACATTGTTTGGAGTAACATCTCTGATGATCTGGCATAGAAGTCCTCATCCTGGGCGTAGATGAGATGAAGACAGAGGAATTGAGAGAATGGAATAGAATCCTTAGAGGGAACAGGGTGGGAAAAGGTAGTCGAGGTAGCTGTGGGAGTTGCTGGGTTTACAGAAGATTTTTGTCAAGAGTTTGTTACCCAAGATGGAGACAGAGAGATTGAGGAAAGGGAGAGCATTGCTAGAGATGGACCAAGTGAATTTGAGGTTGGGGTGGAAGTTGGCAGCAAAGTGGATGAAGTCAACAAGATCATCCTGGGTATATGAGGTAGCATCCAAGAAGTCATCGACGAACTGGAGGAAGAGATGAGGCCTTTGCCTGTGGAGGCTTGTAACGATGCAGCAGAGGAAGAGTTGAGTTCTTCGTGAATTCTTCATGATTTGGAAAATATGGGGAGGTTGACGTCCTGCTGATAAAGTAAGTCAGGTTCAAAATCTTGGAAAATCTGGCAAATGTAAAATGGATCAATTTCAAACTGTTTCAAGGAAAGATTCAGATCTTTCAGATCTTTACCTGGTACTCATTGGAATTTAGGGGAGTTTGGGGGCATCTTATTGAAACATTTCAAAAGTTGAAAGACATGGACGGAGTATATGAAGAAACGTTGCTTCTCATGGTGGGAGAGTCCAGGACAAGAATAAATGGACTCCTCTTAGAACAGTGATGTGTAGGATTTGCTTCAGTCAGAGAGTGGTGAATCTGGGGAATTTGTTGCCATAGACAGTTGTAGAAGCCGGGCAACTGGGTGAATTTAAGGCAGAGATTGATAGCTTCTTAATTAGTCAGGACATCAAAGGTTACGGGAAGAAGGCCGGACAGTGGGGCTGAGTGGGAAAATGGAGCAGCTCAAGATTAAATGGTGGGGCAGGCTTGATGGGCTGAATGTCTCCTATGTTTTATGGTCATATCTTGAGCAGGACCTTTCTCTTCAGAACCATCGATTGTTCTAGTTAATGTGTAAGTGTTTTGTTACAATTGCAGGTGTTCGTGAAAGCAGAGTAATCATCTTCAATCAGATTGCTGTGTTTGTGGGGCCGGTTTTATTCACAGTTGTAAGCACGTTGGGCAGCATTTATTTTCCATCACTATCTTCCCTTGAATTGAGTTCCTTGTTGGGCCATTTCACTGTCAGTCTGAGTTCATATCTGTGCCAGGACATGGAAGGAGAAATCCCCTTGTCTTCTAGTGGTGTTAGTGTCAGCATGAGTGATATAAGAGAGTTTATTGTCATATACATGAGTACAATGCACAGATGCACCAAAATTCAACCACACAGGTACAATTCTTTTCTTTGGCTTGGCTTTGCGGATGAAGATTTATGGAGGGGTATGTCCACGTCTGCTGCAGGCTCGTTGGTGACTGACAAGTCCGATGCGGGACAGGCAGGCACGGTTGCAGTGTTGGGTTTTTCCTCCTTTGTCTTTTGTCAGTGAGGTGGGCTCTGCGGTCTTATTCAAAGGAGGTTGCTGCCCGCCGAACTGAGAGGCACCAAGATGCACGGTTGGAGGCAATATCAGCCCACCCTCTGGCGGTGGTCAATGTGGCAGGCACCAAGAGATTTCTTTAAGCAGTCCTTGTATCTCTTCTTTGGTGCACCTCTGTCTCAGTGGCCAGTGGAGAGCTCGCCATATAACATGATCTTGAGAAAGTGATGGTCCTTCATTCTGGAGACGTGACCCACCCAGCGCAGTTGGGTCTTCAGCAGCGTGGATTCGATGCTTGCGGACTCTGCCAGCTCGAGTACTTCGATGTTGGTGATGAAGTCATTCCAATGAATGTTGAGGATGGAGCGGAGACAGCGCTGATGGAAGCATTCTAGGAGCCGTAGGTGATGCCGGTAGATTCAGAGCCGAACAGGAGCGTGAGTATGACAACGGCTCTGTACACGCTGATCTTTGTGTGTTTCTTCAGGTGGTTGTTTTTCCAGACTCTTTTGTGTAGTCTTCCAAAGGCGCTATTTGCCTTGGCGAGTCTGTTGTCTATTTCGTTGTCGATCCTTGCATCAGATGAAATGGTGCAGCAGAGGTAGGTAAACTGGTTGACCGTTTTGAGTTCTGTGTACCCGATGGAGATGTGGGAGGGCCGGTAGTCATGGTGGGGAGCTGGCTGATGGAGGACCTCAGTTTTCTTCAGCCTGACTTCAGGCCAAACATTTTGGCAGTTTCCGCAAAACAGGAAGTCATGCGCTTGAGCTCTGAATGGGCAACTAAAGCGGCATCGTCTGCAAAGAGTAGTTCACAGACAAGTTGTTCTTGTGTCTTGGTGTGAGCTTTCAGGCGCCTCAGATTGAAAAGACTGCCATCCATGAGGTACTGGATGTAAACAGCGTCTTCATTGTTGAGGTCTTTCATGGCTTGTTTCAGCACCATGCTGAAGAAGATAGTAAAGAGGGTTGGTGCAAGAACGCAGCCTTGCTTCACGCCATTGTTAATGGAGAAGGGTTCGGAGAGCTCATTGCTGTATCTGACCCTGGTTTTCGTGCAGTTCGATAACCATGTTATATGTTAATGCCATCTGGCTGAAGAGCCCAGAGGAAAAATCAAGTATTGTTCCTCCAATTTACAGATGGTCTTGGTGGGATGGTACATTAAGTCAAGGTCAGACATGTGAGTATGGGAGTGGGACACAGACTGCAATGGTTGGCCATTGGGAGGTCCCTGCCACTGATGTGACAGAGCGAAGGTGCTCAGCGAAGCAATGTCCCAGTCTATGCCCAGTCTCTCTAATGTAGAGAAGGCCATTCTGGGCTAGTCTGATTTGTCTGCATTTGGTCAATATCAATGTTCAAGTTCAAAGTTCAGATATGGGCGGCATAATTAGCATAGTGGTTAGTGAAATGCCTTTACAACGTCAGTGATCTGGACTGGGATTTGAATCCGCGCTGTCTGTAAGGAGTTTGTACATTCTCTTCATGTCTGTATGAGTTTTCCCCGGTGGCTCCAGTTTCCTCCCACCGTTCAAAACATACTAGGAGTTATGGGTCAATTGGGTGTAAATTGGAGGGCATAGAATATATGCATCACATTCTTTGTTCCCCGTGGGTCAGGCAGAATTTCTCCTTATCAGTAGTGCAAAAAAAAACTGTACTCAAGAAAAGATATGTATGCAAAAGAGAGAAATGTAAATAAGGAAAGAAGTACAAACAAACCATGCAATACATAAAATAAATATTCAATAATCGAGCCAAGTTTTTTGTCATATGATTGTACAAGTACAATGCGATGATGAAACAGAGTTCTCCGGTCCCCGGTCACCAGTTCTATGCACGCAAATAATGAGCCTCCAATTGAGTTTGTTGTTTAGGAGTCTAATCCCTTCCTATCCACAGATCATACCAAATGTCTTTTGAGTATTGTAATTGTGTAATGTTGGCCTGGGAGAGGACACTAGCATGGATTCACTCATCTTCCTGATGGATTTGGCAGATACATGAGGGGCATGAAAAATTCTGTGATGTTTTTCACAAGGGCAGGATGTCTTATGCACATTAAAGGTAACAGAGTATTTTGTTGAAAGTAAAACATGAAAGTCTGCAGATGCAGTGATGAAATGAAAAGACAATGCTGGAGAAACTCAGCAGGTCAAATGGTCTACTTTATACAGCAAAGATAAAGATTTATAAACAACGTTTCAGGCTTGAGATCTTCATTAACACATGAGCAAAATATAGGGAGGCACCTCAATAAAATTATGCGGGGTATGAAGGAACAGGAGGAGGAGCACCATCCCAGAGATAATAGGTAATTGGTAGATAAGGGAAGGAGGATAACCCAGCAAATAGGAGGAGGGGGGAATGGGTCTGTGAATAGAGAGGGAAGAGGATGGAGAGATGGAGAAAAGAGAGAGGGATGGGGAAGAGAGAGAGAATGGGGAGTGGGCTGGCAGAAACTGGAGAAGGCGAGAGGGAGAGGGCCCAGATGAAATATTAGGTGTGCAACAAAGAGTACTTTTTTGAGGTATCGTTATCATGCAACATGGGGTGCACAGTGGGCAACTTGTGAACACCAAACTCTTGTGATCATAATAATAACCCAAGGGGACATGATAATCACTAGGTAACCTGTCTATCAAAGGGTGTTAACTGAAGGCTAAAAGTTGATCAGGACCAAGAGAAATATCCACCTTCTTCAAACTGAATCCTTTACATTAACATGAGAAATGAGGATCTCTGTTTACTATCATTCAAAAATTAGCACCTTCAACAGTGTAGTTAGAATCAGAATTTATTGTCATAGAACATAGAGCACTACAGCACAGTACAGGTCCTTCAGCCCTTGATATTGTCCTGACCCATATATTCCTTTTAAAAATGTACGTCCCAACCTACCCTGTAACCCTCTATTAATCTTTCATTCATGTGCCTGTCTAAGAGACTCTTAAATGTCCCTATTGTTTCAGCCTCAACCACCATCCATGGCAAGGTATTCCAGGCATCCACAACTCTGTGTAAATTAAAAAAAACTTACCAGATGTCTCCCCTAAACTTCCCTCCCTTCAATTTGTACATATATCCTCTGGTGTTTTCTATTCCTTTTTGTTTTTGGAAAATTTATTTAATATTCATAATAAATCATACAATAAAGATACAAACAAGTACATAATATTTTTACCCTTTACAGCCCTCCAACCCCCTACCCAACCACCCCTTCCCAACCCCCCCAGAAGAGGGGATTAATTAACATAACACTCTTTAGCTATTTGTCATGGTTTGGGGCACACCACCAATGCATGGGGAAAAAAAAATAAAAATTCAATTGCATATATTCCATATACGGGCTCCAGGTTTTAACAAAAAAAGAATAATTATTACATAAATTGTATGTTATCTTTTCCAATGGAATATAAGATCTCATTTCTAAATGCCATCGTTGAATACTTAATTAGTCTAATTTTTCCAAATAATTGCCAAACATTTTCTAGCCACTGCCAAAGCTAATCTCAAAAAAGCAATGTGAAATTTATTTAATTTTAACTCCAAGCTCAATTTTTTAATATAGCCAATAAAAATACCAAAGGATCAAGTGAAATTTTAAATATGAAAAAAGCTTCTAAATGTTCCTTAATTTTATACCAAAAAGGTCTCACTGTCTCGCATAACCAAGTAGAATGTAAGAAATAACTAACTTCCTTATGACATCTAAAACATAAATCAGAAGAAATACCCATATTTCCTTAAATTTCTCTGGAGTTAAATATAGCTGATGAAGAAAATTATAATCTTGTAGACCTCTCTCAAGTCTCCTCTCTTCCTTCTCTGCTCCAAAGAGAAAAGTCCCACCTCTGCTAACCTTGCCTCATAAGACTTGTTTTCTAATCCAGGCAATATCCTCTGCACCCTCTCCATAGCTTCCACATCCTTTCTACAATGAGGTGACCAGAACTGAACATAATACTCTAAGTGTGGTCTTACCAGAGATTTGTGGAGTTGCAACATGACCTCTCTACCCCTAAATTCAATCCCTCTATTAATGAAGCTCAGCATCCCATAGGCCTTCTTAACTATTCTATCAACCTGTCTAGCAACCTAAAGGGATGTATTCAGTTGAATCCCAAGGTCCCTCTGTTCATCTATACTCTTAAATTCCAACCATTAACCCTGTACACCACCTTCTGGTTTGTCCTTCCAAAATGCATCACCTCACATTTATCTAGATTGAACTCCATCTACCACTTTTCTGCCCAGCTCTGCATCCTGTCTATACCCTCTTGTAATGTTTGACAGCCTTCAGCTCCATCCACAACTCATCCAACCTTCGTGTCATCTGCAAACTTACTGACTCATCCTTCTGTCTCTTCATTCAGGTCACATAAAAATCACAAAGAGATTAAAAGTCCCAGAACAGATCCTTGTGGTACTCCACTAGTCACTGACCTCCAGGAAGAATACTTTCCTTCCACTACTGCTCTCTGCTTTCTTCCTGCAAGCCAATTTTTTATCTACACAACCAAGGTTCCAAGGACCCCATGTCTAATGACTTACTGAATGAGTTTCTTATTGGGAACCTTGTCAAGTGCCTTACTAAAATCCATATAGACCACATCTACCCCCTACCCTCATCATTTTTGTTGTTACATTCTCAGAAAACTCAGTTAGGCTCATGAGGGACAACTTCCCTTCACAAAGACATACTGACTACCCTTGAGTAGACTGTACTTCTCCAAATGCTCATAGATCCTATCCTTAAGAATCCTCTCCAATAGTTTGCACACAATTGACATAAGACTCACTGGTCTATAATTCCAGAATTCTTCCTATTATTTTTTAAAAACTGGGTTCTACATTTGCTATTCCCCAATTCTATGGCACCTACCATGTGCCCAAAGTGGATTCAAAGGGTATAGCTAATGCCCCAGCTATCTCTTCTCCCACTTTCCACAGCAGTCATGAATATGTCATGAAATTCATTGTTTTTTGGCAGCATTCCAAGTGAAAAATTGTGAGACAGTGAAATCCCCAGTATCCAGCACCTATGGAGATTGGTAGATGCCAGATAAGTGTATTTTCTGGTTGCTTGAGATTGTGTGATATGTGAGAGGCACGCCAATGTTTAATCTCAATATTTTTAACTTTTACTTTCCTCGATATTTTTTGCCTGTTGCTTGAGGCTGTCAGTTGATAGAATTCAGGATAATAGGGGTTTTACTGTAATCTTGGTGCCTGCCACATTGACCACCGCCAGTGGGCTGATATCACCTCCAACCGTGCATCTTGACGCCTCACAGTTCGGCGGGCAGCAACCTCCTTTGAAGAAGACCGCAGAGCCCACCTCACTGACAAAAGACAAAGGAGGAAAAACCCAACATCCAACCCCAACCAACCAATTTTCCCTTGCAACCGCTGCAACTGTGCCTGCTTGTCCCACATCGGACTTGTCAGTCACCAACGAGCCTGCAGCAGACGTGGACATACCCCTCCATAAATCTTCGTCCGCGAAGCCAAGCCAAAGAACATTAAAAAGAATGAATAAATTGGTGCAAAAGAGAAAGTGAGATGGTGTCTATGGTTCATTGCTCATTCTGAAATTTGATGGTGGAGGGGAAGAAGCTGTTTTTGTACCATAGAGTGTTTGTCATCAGGCTCTTGTACCTCCTTCCTAATGGTAGCAGTGTGAAGAGGTCTTGGCCTGGGTGGGGAGACATAGCGTGCCATACAACTCTGAAATAGGCCCTTTGGCCCACTATGTCCATGCTGTCCTTTTTGCTGCTCATCTATACTAATCACACTTGCCCTCATTAATTCTGGGCCCTTCTCTGCATTGACTCATGTCTGTTTACATGGCTCAAACACATTGATTGTACCTGATGCCACCACATCCTCTTGGGGCAAGTTATCAACCACTTAGGCAGTAAGGGCAGAGGTTTATGGAGTAGCTGCTTTCTCTCAGACATGTTGACCTTGTTTCCAGCAAGAGTGTGGTGAAATATTGCCTCATCATTGTGTTTAGAACTTCACTGCTGAATGAACCAAGCTGACTGCTTTTAATTAAATCACAAATGTCTGCAGACACCATGATTGAAGTCAAAATGCAAAGCTGGAGAAACTCAGCAGGTCAAACAGTGTCCTTTATGTAGCAAAGATAAAGATACATAACCAACGTTTCAGACTTGAGTCCCTCAAGGTAAGAACAAAATGTTAGGCAGTTGCATCAGAGACAGGGATCTCCCAGTGGCCAACCATTTCAATTCTGTTCTGGCATGTCTGTCTATGGCCTCATGCACTGCTAAACCAATGCCACCTGTAAATTGGAAGAGTAACACCTAATTTTCTGTCTGGACCCTCTCCAACTGGATGGCCTTAGCATTGACCTCCAGTTTCTGCTAGACCACTTCTCATTCTTTCTCCCTTCCCCATCCCTCTGTCTCCTTTCCTCCAGGTCTCCACCCCTTCCCTCTCCATTCACAATCATCTCCATCCCCCCCCTCCCCCTGTTCGCTACCCTCTCCTTCCCTGATCCATCTATTGCCTCCTGCCTGTGGGCCTGTGCTCCTCCCCCGCCCCACCCCACCCCATTGTTATTTTATTCAAGCTACATTTTGCTCATATCTTGATGAAGGGCTCAAACCCAAAACGTTGGTTATGTATCTTAATCTTTGCAATATAAAGTACACCGTTTTACCTGCTGACTTTCTCCAATATTGTGTTCCTACTGTTTTAAGTTTACCAGTCAACTCGGAGATAAAACCATTTCCATAACATGAGTGGGATGACTTGGCAAAGATCACTGTGACACAGCTACAAGGACAATCATTATAAATCCAAGCGATTTTCAACAATATTTTTCTTTCTGTTGCAGATTATTGTGGATGTCAGCCAAGGTTCAGGCTGAAGGGAAGATTCCACTGCACCATTACTGTGATATTATTACCTCAGCTCATTGAGTAATTTTCGCAACGTGGGAAGCATGCCGGACAATTTGTGAGTATTGTAATGTATGTAGCAGTAACATGATGATGACCAGAAAATGTATTAATAATCATGATTGAGGGTTAAAGATTGGTCAAGTCGCAAGAAAACATATAGTCAATTATAAGGCAGGGTATTAGTTCAACTGCATCTGAAAAGTGACATTTGTGAACCCGCTGCATTCCCTCAGTTCTGGAGTAGAGGGTCAAACAGGAGCCCTAAAGACAAAGACCCAACGGCACAAAAACACCTTCCTTCCTCACTAACCCCAGATTTCTGAATGGACAATGAACCACAGACACTGCCTCACTTTCTCTTTTGCATTAATTTATTTATTTTTTAAATATAATTTCTAGCAATATTTTCATCTGTAACCACCTTAAATAATCCTTTACTAGTCACGAAGCACCTATGGCATAGGGATTACTTAAGGTGGTGTGTGAGTGGAAAGGAAAAGTTTGAAAATCACTGATTTTAAGTCAGTAACTTAAAAACGCCAGTGGCAATAATTGCAACCTCAAAACAATGTATAGAGTCATAAAATTAGACAGCAAAGAAACACGTCCTTCTGCGCAACATGCCAATGCTGGCCAATTTTTCTAGGTGAGTTGTATTTGGCCCATATCCTTTTAAATCTTTTCTATCCATGTTCTGGTTCAAATGGCTTTTAGATGTTTTAATTGTCCCTGCCTCTACCACTTCCTCAGCCTGCTCGTGCCACACACCCAACACCCTCTGTGTGGTAAAATTAAACCTCAGGTCCCCTTTCAACCATTCCCTTCTCGACTTAAACCTGTACCCTTCAGTTTTAGACCCCCCTGCCTTGGGAAAAAGACCATGACCATTTCCTTGGTTGATGCCTCATTCATCGTACCATTCTTGAGACTCATTTGGTTACCTGAGGAGTCTGATTGGCCTGCTTCAGTGACATAACTATCCCATAATTCACAGGTTGCCTTATTTTGCTTAATGCTTTAAATTATAATCTGAGCTATCATCTTTTTCATTCTGATGTAACAGCATTTTATAAACAGCTGCTGAACACGCAGAAGCCACACGAGGGACTACAGGCGCTGGAATCTGAAGCAACAAACAATCTACCGGAGGAACTCAGCAGGTCGAGCAGCCTCATTTGGAGAAAAAGAGTGGTTGACATTTCAGGCTGGAATCTTTCATCAGCCTTTGCCTTTACATTTTGCTCTACTTCACCTTGTATGTCTCATCTAGCTGCCCCCCTTCCCCCACCCCACTCCTCTCCCTTTGTCTGGCACCTGACAATCAACTACCCCTATCCTTAAACTCTCTTTAGTTCACCGATCCCCCGCTGTCCCCAACCGACCCCCCTCCCTCCCTGTCAATGTGTTGTGTTCAGAATAGGATTGAATGGTTCAAAATGAATGAAGGCTGGACCCGTGTTATTAATAATCAGTGGCTTTTATTTACACACATGGGAATTCACAAAAGGACAAACACTCACATAGACTAACCCAGAATAATACACGCATGAATAATAACTACGCCTCGGGTGCAAATAAATCACTGCTAAACATTCTCACCTCCTGATTGGGAATGCAATACTCACCACCCCTCTCTAACTCTAGCAATCTTAGCATACTAATAAATGTTAAATTAATTACAACTAACAAGGATATCAAATGAACCTGGTCACCAGCATTGCCCACAGCTTGGGATCTGGGATGGGTCCATTGCAGTGGGCCCTCCGGAGCCGTCATGATCTGCGGCCTGGTGTTCAGTGATGGTCTCCATGCAGCAGCAAGAACAGAGAGAGAGAGAGAGAGAGAGAGAGAAAGTCAATGTGCTACTTTTTCAATGCAGGGCCCATCCACGAGGACCAGTCGCCCATCAGCCTCACTTGTGGGCAGATCTAACCCTTGATTGGCAGGTGAGGTGACTTCTGACTAGGTCCAGCCAGAGAGGTCATACAAAGTAGAAGAGCAAGAGGGCAATTACGCTGGACAACAATTCGGTTTTTTTTAAAGCTTTGCTTCTTGATAAAAAAAATTGTAATTATGATAGACAATTTCAAGCTGAATTCAAAGATAATTTCAGATTTGCTGCATCATGTAGGAAGTTGGAGAAACATCAAATTAGTTTTAATTGAATTTAGCATGTTTAATCACATAAGGACGCTGACAGCATTATTTCCACTGACCTAAAAATGTTTTGGCACTGATTTTCATTTGTACTTAGAATCTGATTTCTCTTGTGTCAGTGTCTAACAATAGTTGGCCAGCATTGATGGATTCCAATTGCCCTGATATTGCTTTTCTATGGATGCAATAACCATATAACCATATAACAGTTTATGGCATGGAACCAGGCCATCTCAGCCCTTCAAGTCCATGGCGGTTCACTCAAGCAACTCTGCTAGATCTCCCCGCCTATTCTCCACTCATAACCCTCTAACCCCTTCTTAACCATGTATATATCCAGCCTCCTCTTAAATGAAAGAATTGACTCTGCATCAACTATTTCCTCTGGAAGATTATTCCATTCATCCACCACTCTGAATGAAGAAACATCCTCTAATGTTTCTCCTAAAATTTTTCCCCCTTACCTTGTGTCCTCTTGTTTCAACCACCCCTGCTCTCAGGGGGAAGAGTCTACTTGCATCTAGTCTATCTATTCCCTTCATAATTTTAAACACCTCTATCAAATCCCCTCTTAACCGTCTACGTTCCAATGAATAAAGTCCTAACCAATCTTTCTTAGAACTCTAGGTATTTTAAGCCAGGAAACATCCTTGTAAATCTTCTCTGCACCCTCTCCATCTTATCTCTATCCTTCCTATAATTTGGAGACCAGAACTGAACACAATACTCCAAACCTGGCCTCACTAACGCCTTAAACAGTTGCAGCATCACTTCCCAGCTCCTATACTTTATGCTATGATTTATGAAGGCTAACATACCAAATGCCTTCTTGACTACTCTGTCAACACGGGAATCCACCTTCAGGAAACGATGCACCATAACTCCAAGATCTCTTTGTTCTTGTGCATTCCCCAATGCCCTCCCCTTTACTACATATGTCCTATTTTGATTATTTTTTCTGAAATGAAGCACCTCACACTTCTCTACATTAAATTCCATCTGCCATCTTTCAGCCCAATTTTCCAAACCAAACCAAATCCCTCTGTAATCCCTGAAAACCTTCCTCGCTATCCACCACTCCCCCTAGTTTCATATCGTCTGGTGAAACCTTTCATCATGTTCATCACTGACTGCACCAAGCTCAGCAGGGAGGTCCAAGTGCAAATGCAAAAAACGAATTTTCGATGACATGTTGCACATCATGGTTTTGTATGCTTGAAGCATGTTGTCAATCAGCTGGATGTAATTTGGTGCTCTGTAATTGCCAAGAGAATTCTCAACAACATCTTTAAATGCCTTCCATGCATGTCCTGGCTCAAGACAATATTTGCATAGCATCTGCACTGAGTGCAGGCCTAGGGGGTCATTGTTAACAGTGGGCTGAATCAGAGTGGTAAGGCTTCGGTGAGAACAGGTAAGAGGTGAAGGATAATAGGAGTTGAAGTAAGAAAGGGCCATCCTTTTCAGGAACAGAAATGATTCAGCAAGTAGGCACAGGTAAGGGCAGGTATTAGATATTATATTTTTTCTCTAGTCCAGTGGTTCTCAATCTTTTTCTTTCCACTCATATACCACTTTAAGTAATCCCTATGCAATCAGTGCTCTGAGATTAGTAAGGGATTGCTTAAGGTGGTATGTGATAATATAGTTTCAGACCTTCAGAGTTTATGAAATGGTTGCTTCTTGTCATGAAACAAGCAAATAAAAAATTAATGTGTCAAGTAAGCAGCAATAAATTGCAGTCACATTAAAGTGACATCATCTCGCACTATTAAGGAAACCCCATCATTTTGAAACTGAAGGGACAATCCAGAGCAGTAAAGATAATTTCCAGCGGTCCCAAGATTACTGAGGATGGCCATGTCCCACCCACAGCTCCCCTGACTCAGATGGAAACCTAAATGTTGCTGTGGTAGAAATGGTCAGTCAATGTTTTGTGTTGGACCCTTTATCAAAACTAAAGGGGGAGGCACGATATTATGTATATAAAGGGGGGGGAGTCCTCATCGATGGGTCAGTGGTGAAAAGAGTAGAGAACTTCAAAATCCTGGGAGTCAACCTCTCCGAGGATCTGTCCTGGGGTCTCCATGTTGATGCAATCACATCAGTGGCTATTCTTCATGAGAGGTTGGAGGAGATGTGGCATGTCACCAAAGACTCTTGCAAACTTCTACAGGAATAACGTGGAGAGCACTCTGACTGGTTGCATCACTGTCTGGTATGGAGGTGCCAATGCGCAGGACAGGAAAGGGCTACAGAGAGTCATAGTGACATACAAAATCTCCTCACGAAGTACAGTTGCTGGTCAGCCTTCATGATTTCATCGAAATGGAGGCCCCAGGACAGATCTTAGCTGACTAGACATCCAGAATTGCTGAAAGATGCTTGTCAAAAATGAAGTGTTCTACTACTGAAATGAATCTAAACTTTCTTTCTCTTTGGGTCCTTTTCTCAATTACTTTCAAAACTTGTAGATTAATTATTTTTGGGTCTTTTTTTCTTGACCCCGTAGCTATTATTATTAGTAGTGGACTCCTTAACTTGGTAGGCAGCCCCAAAGAGTGAGGTTTGATTCTTAGTTTAGGAATATATGCTTTTTTTCTCTTTCTCTTTTTTCTTCCATTTAATAGCATTAATTCATATGTACCTTGTTCATTGTTATTTGATACTTTGAAAAAGAAAGATGCCCGAAAGCTGATGTCCTACAGCACACAGAGTTGTCGGTGTGTGAATGCTGCCGACTGGAGCATTCTAGGCTGCAGGAGTATGATCTGAGGGACACACTGAGGCTTGGCACAGCCAAAACAAGGGAACTGTGGGGAAGGACCACAGTCTAGAGCCCTTCTATTACCACGCATTGAAGGGCTGAGACCAAGGGGAGGCCCATCAAACAATGTGTGTGGGGGGGGGGGGGAGGGAGCAATGACAAGTTGGCACGTTGGTGGCAGTGGTGTAAATAGAAAATGAAGGGATAGATAAGATTGAAGTAGGTAAATTGTTTCCATTAGTAGGGGAGATTAGAACTAGGGGACATAGCCTCAAGATTCAGAGTAATGGATTTAGGATGGAGATGAGAAGGAACTGTTTTTCCCAGAAGGTGGTGAATCTGTGGAATTCATTGCTCATTGAAGCCGTGGAGGTTACCTCAGTAAATGTATTTAAGTCAAGGCTGGATAGATTTTTACAAAGTAGGAGAATTAAGAGATATGAGGAAAAGACAGGTAGGTGGAGATGAGCCTATTGTCAGATCAGTCATGATCTCATTGAATGGCAGACCAGACTTGATGGGGAACTCCTGCTCCTATTTCTTAGTTCTTATAATATAAAACTAAGGGTGAAAGAGACTTTGAACAGTTTTCTGTTTGTAAATCATTTATTGTGAGGAAAGCTTATCTTTGGTTTATAAAAAAAAGTCTCAGGCTTCTCAAAGTGATTTGCATCCATGTGATAAACTTTGAAATCAATAGTTCTTCATCACACACGATGCACATCTTGATCCCATGCCCTCGAAGGGAGGGAAGTGAGTGAGTGAAGATATTTCTGGAAGTTTGGTGAGGAAGGGACACCTAAGCGTGCCTTCCCATTGAGGCACCTTTGGTTGGGCAGGGAAATGGAGTTGGGCGAGGGTCAGGGTGACTTTCATTGGGTCAGGGGAGGGACTGAAATGACACCCACTGAGTCCAAAGGTGTAGCTGGAGAGGGCGGGGGAAATGCAGTTGCTCCCCCTGGGCACATTCTTCGGAGGCGACGCCATTTTGAGCTGCGGGACTCCTGTAGCCCACCGGCGTGTAGCAGAAGCCCTGTGGCACACTTGCGCTGGTGGCCCACTGGTGCTTTGCAGGGGGCTGGGCAGTGAGCACACAGTTCGGGAGGAGGGGACACCACTTTTGGGGAGTGTGCTCAGGAGGAGCGGTCTGGCTACTGGCATCTGGGGAGGAATAGCTCCGAAGGTATTTATTTCTTCTTGGCTTTCAAAATTATAAGAAGTTAATGACAAAAGGTACGATAAAAATAATATAAAAGTGAACAGAACATCAAATTAGAGTTAGGGTACCCATGAATTTTGGGCTGTTTACAAGCCAAAACACTTTGGCACCAAGTAATGTATTTAGTTAAGATTTTATTTTATACTTTGAAGTACATTATTTGAGGTAACTATTCTTCTGTGTGCACATTGATTTCCTTTGTTTGCTGGTTACAAAACAAGTGCTCGCACACAGTGGGAACAGTGGTCGTGGCGCCTTTTTTATGTGCTCGCTGCCCTTAACATTAGAACCTGGCTACAGGACTGACTGGGTCAGGGGCAGGGTAACACCCTATGGGTCTGGGACTGAGGTGACACCTATTGGTTCTGGGCCAGGGTCAGGGTAACACCCTATGGGTCAGGGTCAGGGTCAGGGAGGGAGTGAGGCGACGGCCATTAGGCCAGGGGCAGGAATGCACCCATTGGTCTGGGTCAGGGTGACACCCATTGGGTCAGGATGAGACCCCACTCATCAGGTGGGGGGTGGGATGTGAGGGTCCTGACTCCATCATCTCCCAATGCAGCCCCAGGGCCGAATGGGAGCCTGCTGCTTTGGATCTTGCTGTGTCGCAGCTGCCAGGGCTCCGTTGCCCGGATGTGCGTGGACCCCAAACAGCGGCTCCGCGCGTCTGAACCGCGGTCACGGAGCGGCCCGGGGGAGGGGGGGAACGGGGGAGGGGGGGAACGGATTCGCAGACGCACCGCTCTCCACCCGGACCGTGTTCCCGGCTGCACACAGCGGACTTCCGGTGGGGAGGCCGGTCGCTCAGGTCCCCTTTCGGTCTGAGGGTGAGGGAAGGGGAGAAAGAGGGATGAAGGGAGAGGGACGGGGCGAGAGGGGGAGGGAGGGGGGCGAGAGGGGGAGGGAGGGGGGCGGGAGGGGGAGGGAGGGGGAGAGGGGGAGGGAGGGGGAGGGTGGGGGAGGGAGGGAGGGAGGGAGGGAGGGAGGGGGGGGAGGGGGGCGGGAGGGGGAGAGGGGGAGGGAGGGGGGAACGGATTCGCAGACGCACCGCTCTCCACCCGGACCGTGTTCCCGGCTGCACACAGCGGACCCGGTGGGGAGGCCGGTCGCTCAGGTCCCCTTTCGGTCTGAGGGTGAGGGAAGGGGAGAAAGAGGGATGAAGGGAGAGGGACGGGGCGAGAGGGGGAGGGAGGGGGGCGAGAGGGGGAGGGAGGGGGGCGGGAGGGGGAGGGAGGGGGAGAGGGGGAGGGAGGGGGAGGGTGGGGGAGGGAGGGAGGGAGGGGGGGGAGGGGGAGAGGGGGAGGGAGGGGGGAACGGATTCGCAGACGCACCGCTCTCCACCCGGACCGTGTTCCCGGCTGCACACAGCGGACCCGGTGGGGAGGCCGGTCGCTCAGGTCCCCTTTCGGTCTGAGGGTGAGGGAAGGGGAGAAAGAGGGATGAAGGGAGAGGGACGGGGCGAGAGGGGGAGGGAGGGGGCGAGAGGGGGAGGGAGGGGGGCGAGAGGGGGAGGGAGGGGGAGGGAGGGGGGCGAGAGGGGGAGGGAGGGGGGCGAGAGGGGGAGGGAGGGGGGCGAGAGGGGGAGGGAGGGGGGCGAGAGGGGGAGGGAGGGGGGCGAGAGGGGGAGGGAGGGGGGCGAGAGGGGGAGGGAGGGGGGCGAGAGGGGGAGAGAGGGGGGCGAGTGGGGGAGGGAGGGAGGGAGGGGGCGTGGGGGGAGGGAGGGAGGGAGGGGGCGTGGGGGGAGGGAGGGAGGGAGGGGGCGTGGGGGGAGGGAGGGAGGTGGGCGAGAGGTGGAGGGAGAGAGGGGAGCGACAGAGGGATGGGGAGAGGAAGTGGGAGAGAGGGAAGGGGCGAGAGGTGGAGGAGACAGGGAGAAGGAGGGGGAGGGGAAACCGAGGGGGAGCAGGCGAAAGGGAGGGAGGGGGATGGGAGTAAGAGTGAAAGGGGGGGAGAAGAGGGTTGGGGATGGGAGTGAGAGTGAAAAGGGGGGAGGTGTCCATCCCTGTCACCGCTGCCCTAGCAAGTGGAAACCCACCTACCTGACCTCCTATTCCTACTCTCCACCTGACGCCCCTCCCCTCCTCTCTGCCCGACTTCCCTCCCCTCCACCCGACTCCCCTCCTCTCCACCCGACTCCCCTCCTCTCCACCCGACTCCCCTCCTCTCTGACCGACTTCCCTTTCCACCCTCTTCCTGACCCCCTCTCCCCAGCCCCTCCCCCTCCCCCTCCCCTGGCAGTGTCAGGGTGAGAAGGTCCCAGCACCTTCCACCCCTCCTCTTATCTTTTGAGGGTCATGAGTCTGTGGAACTTGTTGCCACAGATTGCTGAGGAAATTTAAAGCAGAGATTGACTGGTATTTGATTAATCAGGGCATCAAGGGTTATGGGGAGAAGACCAGGGAGTGGGGGGATGGATCAGCTCACGATTAGAATGGCAAAGCAGACTTGATGGGCGAGTGGGTGTATCACTACTCATATATCTTGTGATCTTCTGATTCCTTCAAAGTGTATGTACAACTGGACAAAACATCAGTCTCTGTTGGTTGGGAGCTGGCAACCAAGCCTGGACTACAACCTTCCAGTCCCTTTGGCTCCTGCCAGTATGTGCATGAGATTCCAGTGCTCCTGCAGAAGTTCCTCAGCAGCACAAACTGGCTGTGACCCACAATGTAACTTGGTTTTAACCCCAATGCTCAACAGAGCTTTAATGATAAAGTAAAAACACAGAGGTGCATCGTCCATAGGAGGTAAAGATAACCACACATACTGATCCCTTCTTCAACTGTCTCCAGTCTTTGGTTTTTCACAACTTTAATTATACCTTGCTTGCAAAGATTTTAGTTTTTGAAAGCAGTTTTTGTTTTGTCAGGCTCTCAGGAGACTAAACATGGAGGCCCCTCCGGTGACTGTGCTGCCGGTTATTGGTGGAGCTATCAACATGATGGAGTACATCCTGCAGGGTAAGAAGAGACTGCTAATTTTAAGCAATAACAGGAATGGTGTAAATCATGAAATTAGTTGTGTGAAGCAGGGTTCACTCATTAATCATGGCAAATTAATGCTGCAAACACCAAGTGCCTCACGCCTCATCTGTGGAAAAAGAATTTAATTTTAATTTTAACTTAATTAATTTTTAAAAATAAATTTTATTTAGACATATTTAGGCATGCAGCATGGTAACAGGATCTTTCAGCCCACGAGTTCATGCCACCTAATTTACATCTAATTAACCTACAATTCCCCCTGTATGTTTGGAAAGGTGGGAGGAAACTGGAGCCTCCGGGGAAAACCCACGCAGACCTGGGGAAAATGTACAAATTCCTTACAGACGGAGTGGGAATCAAACCCCATCCCGATCGCTGGCACTGGAACACCATTGCACTAACCGCTACTCTAACTGTGCTTCCCCCTTACCTGAGCCATTGCTTCAGGTTGTAGTTCTGGACGAGGGGCTTTGAACCTGAAGCACCAACTCTGATGCTGACTGGCCTGCCAGATGTTTCCAACATTTTCTGTTCTAATTTTGGTTTCCAACATCTGCAGTTTTATTTTATTTGTGTGGGTACCTTTAACCTGTAGGTAGACTGAATGAATGAGGAGAAATGGTCTGTCAGCAGTTTGAGTCAGCACCCTTTATGGATAATCTCTTCAGTCCCTCCATCTTCTCATTGTTTGCTTAGTATCCCAGCATCTGCAGCTCTTGTGCTTCTCTTTTTCTGAAGAAACTCAGTATTCATTAAAAACTAGTGTGATAAGTTGGTGAGCTGAAGGCCAATAAATCCCAAAGTTTTGAAGATGGTGGCCAAGCAGAGCAGAGGAGACGACCCGCAGGACGGTGACCACAGTGGTGGACCAGTGGGGGGGTGGTCTTGTGGCTGAAAGTCCCACGCATATGACGGGCTGCTTGTGACTCAAGGCGAGGGATCCACGGAGGCTGTGAGCTGCTGGGGACTGCTGTCAGGAGACCTACGCCAGGCTGCGGGAGACTGGCTTGAAATTGACTGAAGGGTTTCCAGATATTGGAACTGGGATGCGAGGGGATGGCGAAGACACTGAAGTGTCTCTTGACATCTGATCCTGTCGGAGGTTCAGATCTGGAGCTCAGGTTGCCAGTGGTTTTGACTGGACTCTAGGCGAATCTATGGACATTTGGTGACTGGAGGAGAACTGACTGATCTATTAGCTAAATGTTAATGATGGAGACAATATTGCAATCAATAATGAATGCAATTCTAAGTTGCTCTGGGGGGATGTCACATGGATCAGCAAAAACACAGAAATGATGTAAGAACTCCGCAGATCTTGCAGCGTCTGCAGGAGATAAAGACATTTAACTGACATTTGGGCCTGACCCCATCCTCAATGTATGAGCAAAAAACAGGAAAGTGTCTGGATAAAAACTGGTGAGAGAAAGGTGGAAGCATGGTGGTGGGGAGTCTAGACCATCAAAAGGAGAGGAGGTGGGAATTGACTTTGGCTCTGTGAAAAGGAGACTGGGAAAAGGGAAGAGAGAGAGACTGACAGAGCTGAGGAAAAGCGACAGGGAAGAATAAGCTGTGGGGGGAGGGGAGGGTTGGGGGCTAACGGAAACCAGGAGAGTCGATGTTAATGCCATCCCTGTCAGTTGGAGGGTGGCCAGATGGAAGATGAGGAGTTGTTCCTCAATTTTGCAGGTGGTCTTAGTCTGGCAGTGCATGAGATCATGCATTCTTCCCCCTATCTGAACTCTATACAAACGCCTTCCTGTGTTTTGCTTATTCCTTGAAGAAGGGCTCAGGCCCAAAATGTCGATAATATATCTATCTTCTATGGGCGCTACAAGACTGGCTGAGTTTGTCCAGCATTTCTGTGTTTTGACTATAATCACAGTGTCTGCAGATTTTCGTCTCTGTATGTATGTTGTGAATGGTTGTGTGTCTGCATGTTTTTGCACTGAGGACCGGAGAATGCTGTTTCATCAGGTTGTACTTGTGCAATTAGATGATAATAAACTTGAATTTGATTTGATTGTACATTGATTGTAAGTGCTTGTATTTCATGCAGGGAGTGTGCTGGACCAGAGCTTGGAGAGCCTTCTTCATCGACTGCGAGGCCTCTGTGATAATGTGGAGCCAGAAACCTTTGTGGACCATGAGCTGGTGTTCCTGTTGAAAGCTCAGCAAGGCAGTCCATTTATCCTGCGGGCCCGGCGCGCTGTCGATAAACCCAGCATGCCCTGGCATCTCCGCTACCTCGGGCAGCCGGAGATGGGCGACAAGAACAGGTCTGCCCTGGTCCGCCATTGTGTGGACATTGCCACGTCGGACAACCTCACAGAGTTCCTCGTTGAAATGGGTTTCCGAATGGACCATGAGTTTGTGGTAAAGGGCCACATTTTTCGCAAGGGGATAATGAAAATCATGGTGTCCAAAGTCTCTCGCATTCTGCTTCCCAATAACCTGGAAAACATTGAACCACTCTCACTGTCTTACCTGGTGGAACTTAACGTGGTGGCACCGCCCGGTCAGGATGCAGTGTCAGAGGACATGAAGAACTTTTCTGAACAACTTAAACCTTTGGTTCATTTGGAAAAAATTGACCCAAAAAGATTACATCAGGTGTAGCAAGAAATCCATTATCTACGGGTGAGATTGTCTGTGAGACTGTTCATTCTTTTGTTCATTAGATCATGCTTTTGCAATAAAAGAGGCAGTTGTTCTGCTTTATTTTTTTAAAATTTCTATTGATCCTTGGGAAATGGGTGCTGTTGGAAAGGCTGGCATTTATTGTCCATCCTGGAGAAGCTCTGAGGTGAAAAATGAGAAGATTGAGCAACGTGGGACCATTCTTTGAAGTTTGAAAAGATGTAGTTGGGGGGGGGAGGGGGTGGTCTTAGAAAAATTATGAAAACTATATGAGATAGAAGCGGGGAAGTTTTTACTGACAGTTGATTAGAACGAGGGGACAGAGGTGGATTAAAGCAGAGACGAGGAGGAACTGCTTCAGATTTCAGATTTATTGTCAGTACGTATGTGACATCACAGAGATTCTTTTTCCTGTGGGGAGGCAGAATTATCACTTACTGGTGGTGCAAAAAAAAACCTACACAACATACATGTAAGTAAATAAATAAACAAACTGCAATACACAGAGAAATAAAGAATCATTAATGTGCAAAAGTATGAATCCTTGATTGGGTTTGCTTCCTCCAGATAGTAGTGAATCCATGGCGTTCTCTGCCCGAGGAAGCAGTAGACTCCACTCATTAAATGCATCAAAGGGGCAGGTAGAATGTTGCACAGTAGGGGCATTAAGGATTATGGGAAGCAGGCAGCAAAGTGGAGCTCAGTCTGGGGCCAGATCCGCCATGGTCTTGTTCACTGGCAGGAAGATGCCTTCCTTCTGCTCTTGTTTGTAATGTTACAGGATAGGATGCAGGAGGAGGAGGGAATAAAGGAGAAGCTGAAATCCACGATATTTGATGTCTCTGAAGGGACTCTTGCTTCACTTGTATTGCTAATGGCACTGGACAAGTGGCGCCTCTTGGTGGAAACAATTTCTGTGTATTTTGTGTTAAAACACAGGCGAGTGTTTTGCCAGATTGCTGAGCACGAGTCACATCCCTGCACATGTGGAGCCACCTGTTGGCCAGACGAGGAAGGGAAGCAGACTTATTAAGATGTCGGCAGCTTTGATTAGTGCAGCAACCCCATCATGCTTTCACAGTTGGAGGATCAGAGAGAAAGAAGCCCTTGTGTGCAGAGTCTGGGCTGACCAACACGTACCCACCTACACTAATAGAAACAGAGGCTGGAAGAACTTTAATTCAACAAATGTCTGCAGAGGCTGGAGTCGAGGGCAATGCACAAACGGGCCAAAGAAACTCAGCAGGCCACGCAACATCCATTGGACGTTTCGGGCCTAAGTCCTTCATCAAGTTATGAGCGAAAATAGGCACGTATCTGAATGTTCATCCTTTGACGAATCGTTGGTGACCCTATAGGTGCTGCATGACCTGCTGAGTTTTTCCAGCATGTTTGTGTACAGCTTTCAACCACCCTTACTCATTTTATTTGTCCCTGATTTCCCTTCATCCATCTAGGGACAATTTATAGAGCATACAATACAACACAGTACAGGTCCTTTGGCCCTCGATGTTGTGCCAACCTATATATCCCTACCAAAATTTAAATTGAAATCCTTACTACCTCGTAAGCCTCTACTTTTATTTAATTCATGTGCCTGTCTAAGAGTCTCTTAAATGCCCCTAATGTTCCAGCTTCCATCACCAGGCATCCACAACTCTGTGTGAATAAACTTACCCCTAATGTCTCCATAAATTTTACTCCCTTAACTTTTTACTTATGTCTTCTGATGTTTTAAATTCCTGCCCTAGGAAACAGGCATTGGGTGTCCACCTAATCTTTGTCTCTCAGAATCTTGTAGACCTCAAGTTTCCTCTCATCCTTCTACACTTCAACCATATGACTTAATTTCCAATCCAGGCATCATCCTAATAAATCTCCTCTTCACCTTTTCCATAGCTTCCACATCCTTCCTATAATGAAGTGACCAGAACGGAACACAATATCCCCAGAGATTTGTAGAATTGCAACATGACCTCTCGACTCTTGAACTCAATTCCCCTATTAATGAAGCCCGATTTCCCATAGGTCTTCTTAACTATCCTATCAACCTGTGCAGTGACCTTGAGAGATGTGACGATTTGGACCCAAAGTTTCCTCTGCCCATCCACAATTCTAAGTTACAGACCATTAACCCTGTACTCAGCCTTCTGGTTTAACCTTCCAAAATGCATCCTCTCACACTTATCTGATTTGAACTCCATCTGCCACTTTTCTGCCCAGCTCTGCATCCTGTCTGTCCTTTTGTAATCTTCAACAAGCTTCAGCTCCATCCACAACTCCGTCAGCCTTTGTATCATCCACAAACTTACTGACCCATCCTTCCACTTCTTCATTTATAAAAATTACTAAGAGCAGGGGTTGCAGAACAGATTCTTGCAGACACAATACTTTCCTCCCACTACTACTCTCTGCTTTCTACCTGCAAGCCAATTCTTTTATCTACACATCCAAGGTTCCATGTCTCATGGCTTTCTGAACGAGTTTCTTATTGGGAACCTTGTCAAATGCCTTACCAAAATCCATATACACCACATCTACCCCTCCCCCCATCAATTTCTTTTGTTATTTTCTCAAAAAAAAACTCAGTTAGGCTCATGAGGCATAACCTTCCCTTCACAAAGCCATGCTGACTACCCTTGAGTAGACTGTACTTCTCCAAATACTCATAGATCCTATCCTTAAGAATCCTCTCCAATAGTTTGCACTGGCATTACGAGGGTTGGTGTCACCTAGTGTGGTTACGCATGTTGTCACTACACCTCCCTACCCCCCTACCCGCCCCCCCTGCCATGGACCTCTTCCCATTCCAGACCATACAGAATCCTTAGTAATGCTTTTTGTACTAATGTTACTTGTAAATTGTAATTCCCGTATATCACCGAATGTAATGGCTATAGTAGTGAGATAAACAACTAGCAAAATTAAAATTACACCTTTAAATTACAATATCATATACACAGCCTAAATGTATTTACATTTGCATATTTTCTTTTAATTACTACTTCATTCTCAAAAAAAGTAACTGATGTAGGTTCACAAATACTAATTACCACAATATTGAGGCTAAAACACCAGAAAATTTGATAAAAGCGGTGACTACAAAAACACCAGCAACAATAAAAACAGCGCGTGCTTGTAGCGCGTGCAGACGAAACCACATGATTCGAACCATCATTGTAATTGGGTCATAATGACAGCTCTGACCGAAGGACATTAGAAGGTTCAAAAAGTAAATTAGCAGAGAGTTTTAGCCTTGTAGGAGTATTGATGCATGTAAGCTGGGCTTACAGAAGATGATTTTGTTTTATAACTGACTGCAGGGACATTTTTATAAAAAATAATAAATTTCTGCTGAAACACTGCACAAAAATTTTATAGACAGTCATTTTGGTGTCACCCCCTCTGATGGTGTCAATTGGTGTGGTCCGTACCCTCTGAACTCCCCCCCCCCCCCCCCCCCCCCCACCAGTGACGCCAGTGGTTTGCACACCACTGACTCACCTAATCCAAAACACTAACAGCCGGAGGCAGTCAGCTGGTCGAGCAGCAACTGTGGAGACAGAAGTACAGGTCAAGGTCTTGGCTTGACACCCCATGTCAGGACTGAGCGGACAAGGAAGACTGCCAGTCTGAAGAGGTGAGAGGGATGGGGTAAGGCAGATGATAGAGGAACCAAGCAAGGAGGGAGAATGATGGGCAGGTGGGGCAAACCAACATTTTGGGCCTGATCCCTTCTTCAAGCTATAAGCAAAAAAAACAGGAACGTGTCTGAATAAAGGCTGGGAGAGAAGGCCAGGAAGGCGCCCTGACCAATCAACAAGGTATTAAGAGGAAAGGTGAAAAATGATTTTGGTTCTGTGAAAGGAGGAAAAAGGGAAGAGAGAGAAAACAGGGGGGGGGGGGGAGAAGAAGGTAAGGGTGGTGGTTAATGGAAGCCTGGGAATTTGATGTCAATGCCTTTGGGTTGGAGAGAGCCCAGATGAAAGATGAAGCGGTGCTCCTCCAATTTGCAGGTTATCTCAGTCTGGCAGTGCATGAGACCATGCATTTTATCTTTAGCCATATAGTACGGTAACAGGCCACTTCAGCCCACGAGCCCATGCGACTCAATTTCATCTAATTAACCTACACCCCGGTGCATTTTGAAGGGTGGGAGGCACTAGGGAAAACCCACGCAGACACGAAAGAACGTACAAACTCTTTACAGACAACGCAGGATTTGAACCCCTCTCCTAGTCACTGGCGCTGTAACAACTAAATGTGCCACCCTTCTTCCCCCATTTCTCTCCAGTCTTTATCCAGATGCTTTCCTGCTTTTTTGCTTACACCTTGACGAAAGCCTCAGGCCCAAAATTTTGGTAATTTAACCTGCAAATTGGAGGAACACCACCTCATCTTTCATCTGGGCGAGACCTGCTGAGTTCCTCCAGTGTTTCTGTGTGTGTTTTTTTACCAGTCACAGCGTCTGCAGACTTTTGTGTTTCACCCTGTCCATAAATCTGTCCAAACGGCATGGACAGCAAACTTTCAAAAGAATATGGCGGGCTACAGTACGCACCTGTCTGCACTCCCTGAAGGTTTTCTGCCCCAGTTGAATGTGAGGCTTTTTTAATCATTAAGACCAAAAAGTAAAGGGGTTTAACAACACATCACGGATCATATCACAGAACAACATGATCATATTAGAGAAGTATAAAATATCTTGTGTAAGAGAATTTTGCGTGTATTATTGTATAATTTTCATATTCATGTATTTTTGAACATAGTATGAGTTATGATTTAATTGTTTAATTATAATTATAGAATAAGGTATCCTGAACAAAATAAGTTATGTAATAATCATAGTTATGTTTCTAATTCACAATTGATATGTATATGAGATGATTTGATTTATATTATCATTAGCATACCTTGTGTAAAAGTTTTTTGTTAAACTCAATAAAAATATTTTAAAAAGAAAAGATGCGAACTGATGACCCAATTTCTGCCAGAATACAATTTTGTGAAAATATATCTGTGATATTAACGTTGGTGCCAAAAGAGTCTGGAAAAAAAAGTTTCCTGTGTAGATTATTTTCTGGACAGCATCTGATCTATTAAACATCCCTGGGGGAAATGGAAATGTTCTATGCCACAGTAAGAAATTAAAACTAAATTTATTCCAGAAATGTCATGGTTAATTGTGCTTCTCTAATGAGCAAGCAGTAAATGAAATTATAATGAGTGTGTTAAAATGTAGAAAGAATAAAATCAGACAGGAATTTGTTGGGCACCAAGTTTGCCAAGGCAAGGTTATTCCTAGCCCACACAGGGTGCTCTACACATACCTGTAATGAGTAGGCATGATGGTGGGAGAGCAAATATGGACAATAACCTGACACAGTCATACCTTGGCGAACCCCTCCAACACAGTGAAAACCAATAAGGCGGCAGGGTGCTGAAAATCTGAAACAAACAAGAACAGCTGGAAACATTCAGCCGTTCTTCCTGAAACGTTTCCTCTTGCTCCTCTCTCTACAGATGGCGTCTGAGCATTTCCAGCTTTTTTCTGTTTGCTATCACCCTGGTGCACCTTGTCCCACTTTTTTCCCCAATTCTGAATCCTGTTCATATCCTTTTGTAACCTACAACAGCCTTCAGCACCATCCACATCTCATCCAACTTTGTATCATCTGTATACTTACTGACCCATCCTTCTGCTTCATCATCTAGGCACATGGCTATCAGAGGTGGGAGCATACTCGTATAAAGGCAGGAAGAGTTAGACCC